>NC_056742.1:462208005-462215505 GCF_019279795.1 Protopterus annectens | reverse complement strand
TATCTGCTAGGTCAGGAACGAATGAATGAACGATACTATATTCTGTAAATGTAATGATTTTAGACAATCAGCTCTGTTCGAAGGATGGGAACATGTGCAGCTGCAGTAACTTAGAGATAAAGTAGACAAAGGATTATTAGAGAAATGAACTGCTAGCATTGTGCTTGAATTAGCCATAGTACCTTGAATGGTAACATAACATGTATCTAACTGGGAGTAATCAAGGCCATGTTGTTTTCCTCAGGAAGTTTCACATAAAAATTGATAAATCAGCAGAAATTCATGGGAAAGATGGTCAGCAGATGATGATGAAAAGGTGGTAATCTGTTACGTCAGCTTGGTAGGACATAACCAGTTTAAGAATGTATAAAAATGAAAGTATTTCCTGTTTCTGGTTAGACAAACTCTGTATTAGCACGTTTTTGTCTCCTTGCTGCAAGATTAAAGTGTCTTAACCTGAACCTACCGTGTTTTGATCATTTTTAAAGTATATTTTTCCTTTGACAGTTTGGTCCTTCAGACTGGAAGGTACCTCTCGCTCTAGGCCTAGATCAGAATTGGACCCGGTGGCATGCATCCGTACGGAGAAGAGGCCAAATCGGCTCTTCTGTTTTGAAAGACCTCCAACTGAATTGTCATTCGAAAGAGGACAGCCACTGTTTCTGATCTGGGATTGGAGGACGAGTCAACGATCCGGTGGATCAACTCACGGAGAGTCAGGTAAGGAGGAATTACTTTATTTCTGTTTTAAGATCAGGGACAAATTACAGAACTGTTTTTTGTCAGGTAGATTTGCATGTGCAGATCAGGGACAGAAAAAGGGGTTACTGTTTTTGTCATAGATCAGGGAAACAGAATAGGTAGGCAGTTATTCTAGATAAACTGTGAGAAGGTATAGAACTGTGGTACCACGTGATAAAAAGGGTTACATAACAATTTACAGCTTAGCTAAGGCAACAATGGGAAATCAGTGTACAAAAAGTTCCCGAGACCCGCCCCTAACTGAAGACACAAAGTATATGCAATTATAGCGTGCCGACAATGTTAAGTATTATACAAAATGGGTTGATAAGTATAAATTCGATGGTAATTTAGATAAACTTGCACTTATGAAACTTGTTAGGCAAATAAAAACAGACGCAAAAGGTCAACTAAAAAAGCAACGACAATTAGGAGTCCCTCAGGCGCATAGGTGGCTTGAGGAAGCAAATCGCAGGGAACAGAGAATAAAGAATTCAAAAACAATGTTCTTAGACAAAGAAGACAATAACTTGGTAATAGCAACGGCCCCTCCTTCGCCCCCTCCGCTTCCTTTACCAGAATATGAAGCGAGTGGACAAGCTGATCCACCTCCGCTATATCCAGCTGTTTCTACAGCATCAAAACCTTTTGTCAGGGACCCTATCGAGACAAGGTCTCAAACACGTGACTTGAGGAGGGAGATTGAACTATGTGAAATAAATAGAAAATCACAGGCTATGAGTGAAGAAGAGATATGTCCACTCATAGAAGTACCAAATCCTCAGGAAGGACAGGCAGGACAGGATCCGACTCTTTTAGTTTATAGACCTTGGACACTGGATGATATCCGGAAAGCCACGGAGGGAATTCCCCATCCGAAAGTGAATTTTCGAAAATTTTTAGAAGACTTACAGGGTATGAGATTAAGTTGCCGTTTGAATGGAGAAGAAGTAGAAAAAGTAGTTAGACAAATTGTAGGTCCAGATTGGCACATGATCAGTGGCGACTGGAATCCTCGTGACGTACAACTTAGACCACTCCCACATACTAATGCAGAACTAGATGGCAGAGTGAAAGGTCTGACAGACCGAATCTCTGAAAAGTGGAAGCCTAGGGCTGATTGGACTTGCATTAATCAGTGTATTGAACAGGAAGGTGAAACATTTGATAGATATTATGCTAGACTGTTAGAATGTTTTAATAACCACTGTGGAATGCAGATACCAGAAAACCAGACACAAGACTCCTCATATGAACAACAGTTAAAGAATGCATTCTTGAAGGGTAGTATAACTCCCATCAGCAGCTTTATTACAAAGCACATGGTAGATCATCGTACAAGTAGATTACAGCCATTACTTGAATATGCTAGACATGCAGAGAGACATTTTAATAGTAAAAAGAAAAAGAAAACTCAAGTATTTTTGGCAGAAGATGGGTCAGAAGTATTTGTAGTACAAACTGGGAGAAAGGGTAAGAAAAATGCCCAGGGAAATAAACAATCTGGCAAGTGATCAGAAGATTTTGAAGAAAGAAAGAAAAAAGGTGACTGTTTTAAGTGCGGGGAAAAAGGACATTTAGCAAGGGATTGCAGGCTAAATAAGAAGGTGACTACAGAAAATAAAGAAGATGAGGAATGACTATATGATAGTCAGGAATCACTGAATGAAAATAAGCAGGAAAAGACAAGTGCAAATGTGATAGCAAGGGTAGAGGATGTGATAGAAGGGGTAGAGGATGTACATGAATTTGCAGACATCGAAGAAAATGAAATTTTGGACTTAGCTTTATTGAGCTTAGAGCTTTACTTAGCAAATACAAAACCAGAAGTGACGCTTCTGGTAGAGGGGAGGGAAGTCAAATTTTTGTGTGACTCAGGGGCCTCACGGACCCTGATACACCCTTCCAAATTTCTGGAAGATTCAGAATCACCAGATTATATACTAGTGAAGGCAGCTAATGGACAGCTGTATCGGGAGCCACTCTCCCATGACATAGCGATAACAGACCCCGTTTCAGGGATGACCCAGAGAAGTAAAATTGTGTTTTCTGCAAAATGCCCAGTAAACCTTTTGGGTAGAGACTTAATGCAGATATTTGGCATAGCCGTAGTTCCAACCTTGCAGGGTATGGAAGCACAGCGACAAATGGATACTTTTGTGGTGCGACCGGAGGGTGAGACATATTATTGGTATAGCCAGGACTTAGTTACAACTGTTCCAGGGGCAGTAACCGTAGAACTGATGAACGTAGCCATCAGTAAGTCCCCCTCCCTCGACATTGACAAACACCATTTGTTGCATTGTACTCTATATTACTGTAATAGACCAGGACCTGATAAAGATTATGAACAGGAATTGTTTCAGAACCATGCGAACAGACTAGTGTTACGAAATTTGTACTGGGATGCAGAAGGAAACAGTGTAGTAAGCTGTTCATTGCCCCAGGAATTTTTAGCACTTTACAAATCTAATCGATTGCCACATGTTAGCTTAACTAAGAATAGAAATTTGAAATGGGCAGACTTAGGTGAAAAAGTCACAAGGTGGGAAAAGCAGACAGAATTAGAGTTCTCCGAACAAGGAGTACAGAAACAGAAACTGAATTGGATTACACAGACACACCCAGCTGTGCACTCACAGGCTAGTGAGGTTAGCTGAGTATTACTCTTATTAGAAGAAGAGGAAAAAGCCTTGCGGGACATACCAGATATTCTCTGGTCAACAGGGAAATCAGACGTAGGTCTTATACGAACAGCAGGACCAGTTACTATTACGCCAAAGTCAGCATTTAGACCCCAGAAAAGACAGTATCCCTTGAGAAAGGATGCAGAGATAGGAATCAAACCTATAATAGCAGCCTTACTTAAGGAAGGAGTCTTAATAGAATCTCCTGATTCACCATGTAATACACCCTTATTTCCTGTCAGGAAAGCAAACGGGGAATGGCGTATGGTCCAAGATTTACAAGCTGTAAATAATGCAGTTATACCCAGGGCACCGATGTTGCCAGACCCACACACCTTACTGAATGATTTAAAGCCTGAGCGAAAGTATTTTCTGTGGTAGATATTAGTAATGCATTTTCTCGATACCGATACACCCTGACAGCCAATATTGGTTTGCATTTACATTTCAGGGAAAGCGGTATACATATACAAGATTACACAGGGATATTGTGAAAGTCCAACAATATTTGCACAAGAAATGGCAAGCAACCTGGCGGGATTTATCCCACCGAGAGGTAGTCAGATTTTACTTTATGTAGACGACATTCTGCTGGCAGCCCCCACCCAGCAAGAATGCAAAGAGGACACGATAGCATTATTACAGTTTTTAGCTACTCAAGGTCACAAAGTAAACAAAGACAAGCTACAACTTTAGAGAAAACAAGTTAAGTACTTGGGGTATGTAATATCCAAGGAAGGTAGAATATTAGACGAAGATAGAAAAACAGCAATATTACAGGCACCTAGACCAACTACCAAGAAGGAAATGATGTCCTTCCTGGGAACTACTAATTTTTGTCGAAGCTGGATACCAAATTATGCTTTGGAATCTGCCCGCTGGCCGATTTAATATTCAAAAAGCCGATGGCAGCACAGGATTTATTACAATGGACACCAGAAGCAGAAGCAGCTTTCTGCAAGCTGAAACAACTGATAGCATCATCCTTAGTTTTAGGATTACCAAACTATCATAAGCAATTTATTCAAACTGTAGACTGTAAGCAGGGTTATATGACATCAGTATTGACACAGCAACATGGGGACAAACAACGCCCCATAGCTTACTACTTATCACAGTTAGACCCAGTGGCGCGATCCCTGCCGCACTGTGTACAAGCAGTAGTTGCAGCTGCAATGGCAGTGCAGGCTTCGGCCTCAGTAGTGTTATTCCACCCTCTCACATTGAGAGTGCCTCATGCAGTCGCAATTATTTTACTGTAAGAAAAAGTAGCATATCTTTCTCCTGCTAGACATCTTTCTTGTATGACTATACTGTTGAGCCAACCTCGTATGACAATTGAATGATGCACAACTTTGAATCCGTCAACCTTGCTCCCAACCCCTGCCGATGGCAAACCACACTGCTGCCTGCAGGAGATTGAGCAAAAGACATTACCTAGACAAGACCTTACGGATGTTCCCTTGGATGATGCCGAGGTGACATACTATGTGGACGGCTCATGCAGGAGGGGTCCTACAGGACAGATCCTAGTGGGGTATGCAGTCATTTCTGATACTGAAACTTTAGAAGCAAAATCTTTACCACACAATTTATCTGCACAAGCGGCAGAGTTGATTGCCTTGACAAGGGCATGTACCTTAGCAAAAGATAAGAAAGTGAACATTTATACTGACAGTCAGTATGCTTTTTCTACTGTACATGTTTTTGCGCAGCAGTGGAAAAATAGAGGAATGATAACATCTACTGGTAAACCAATCAATCATGCGCAATTTATTTTAGATCTATTAGATTCTATTCAGTTACCTCAAAAAGTAGCTATTTGCAAATGTGTAGCTCATAACAAGTAACAGGATAGGATTTCAAAAGGTAATGCACGGGCTGATACAGCTGCAAAGCAAGCAGCTTCAACCTCAGAAGCTTTTCTTTTGAGTGAGGAATTACAACCCTCTCAGACTTTAGATTTAGAAATGTTAAAAACAATGCAGACACTTACTACAAATGTAGAAAAACAGAAGTGGATAAAACGAGGAGCAATCCTTGAAAAGGGACTGTACATCTCCAAGGAAAAGAAACCAATTTTGCCATCTAATTTGTTTAGATATGCAGCTTTGTTGAGCCATGGGCAGAGCCATGTCTCAACAAGGGGGATGGTACAGTTAGTGAATCGAGTGTTTACAACCTATGGATTTACAAATTACACAAAACATTTCTGTGCAGCATGCCATGTTTGTAACAAGCATCACGCACAAGGGGCGTTGAAGCCTAAGCAAGGGAGTTTCCCTACACCACTGTATATGTTTCATACTATTTGTATGGATTTCATAGAATTGAATAAATGCGAGAATAAAAAGTATTGCCTTATCATTATAGATATGTTTTCCAAATGGGTAGAAGCTTTTCCAACTAAAAATCCAGATGCAGCCACTGTTGCAATGGTCCTTGTTAAAGAAATTATACCCAGATTTGGCATACCGGAAAAGATTTATAGTGATAATGGTACATATTTCGTGAACCAAACAGTACAGCAACTTAGTCGTTATTTTGGGATATTGTTAAAAAATCACTGCGCTTACCACCCCCAATCTGCAGGGTTAGTAGAGAGACACAATGGGGTGTTGAAGAACAAGCTTAGGAAGTTAATGACCGAGACACAGAAGAACTGGGTGCACTGTTTGCCTTTAGCACTGTTGAGCATGAGAACTGTTCCAAATGCAAAGGGATTAACTTCTTTTGAAACTTTGTTTGGGAGGGCATATTATACACCTCAGTGGAAACCTCTCATGTCTGCAGAGCAGGAGGCTGACAGTTCACTTGCAGGGTATATGAGGCGATTTTTGAATAACAAACTTTTGCAGTTA
The DNA here is from genome assembly GCF_019279795.1 of Protopterus annectens. Taxonomy (NCBI): domain Eukaryota; kingdom Metazoa; phylum Chordata; order Ceratodontiformes; family Protopteridae; genus Protopterus; species Protopterus annectens. Next base: position 462,209,216 of record NC_056742.1, on the reverse strand, counting down.
AATTCTGTTTCAGATAAAGAACAACCGGAATCGGAAGCACCAGTAGCCCCAGGCACCTGGGTCTGGGTGAAGATTGTGAAGCGAAAGAAATGGAGTTCTCCGAAGTGGGTAGGACCATACCAGGTACTACTGTCAACACCCACTGCAGTCAGGATTGCAGAGCGAGCTTCCTGGATTTATTTGACGCACTGTAAACTGGTTAAGAACTTTGAATTGGACAAAAACTTTGTTACTGTTGTACAACGAGAACATAATGGCCAAGTACAGAGTGAATAGAGACATTGGGCAACCTCAGAAAACTTGTATGATCATTTTAATAGCTATGCTACTCACACTGTTCTTTTTGTTGTGGCCACTCCTTTTTCCTGCCATAAAAGTTGAACTGATTAGACGTAATGAACCAAACATAGACTGGCATCCGAACTTTAACACTTATCAGGCAATTACACGTGTGTATGCTGAGACTTTTAATGTTTCAAACTGCTGGGTCTGTACGGCCATACCAACAGCATACGGGGGTTTATTGATGAATGCTATCCCCCTAGGGGTCAATGAGACCTGGGAAAATCTGTTTTTTGACACAGTTGCTATTAAAGCACATGATAAAGTAGCACTGTATTTGCCTGTGACACAAAAAGGAATTGTATGTTTTTACAAAAATGACACCATCCAAGTGGGATGGAGTAAGTGTAATGTTACAGTACAGTATAAATGTTATAGAAAACTAAACGATTTGAGTGGATCTTGTAGTACAGATTATGACTCATTTTTGAAATCTATGCATAAGACTCTTGATCAGGTACAATACAATCCTGTACTTTTTAAACAGTTATCTGTAATAGATAGGAAAATGTTTCATGCAGGGTAGTCATTTCGTAACAAAGTAACAACTAAAGTAGAGGACTGTTATTTTGTGTGTGGTAAAAAAGCATATAAATGGTTACCTGAGAATTGGTCTGGCAGTTGTTTTTTGGGGTAACTGGTTCCGGCCATCCGACACACTGTAGTTTTGCCTCAGGGAAACATTCGAAATACCCGAGACATGACCAAAAAGACTGTTAAGAAACCTGAGAATCCAGTGGGACGGATCAAAGCGGGCTGGAAAGACCATCGTGATGTGGGAACCAAACTTGCGCACATGGACTTGAGTGATGCTGTCATATCCTGGGCAGGTATATTACCTGCATATGGTGCAGTTAAATCGATATGGG
>NC_056742.1:462170505-462203005 GCF_019279795.1 Protopterus annectens | reverse complement strand
CCGTTGGGCAAAGGTGTTGGTAACCCAGTAGCTTTCCCAGTTAATGGCAGGGTAGTTGAAATCGCCCAGTATTAGGGTGTTTGGTTGTATCTTAATATTATCTAGTATGTTTAGAAAGGTGTAGTGAGAATCTTAGGGCATGGTGGAGGATCTGTAACAAGCTAAAATTTGGATTGCAGTCTTACCTAGTGTTAGTTGCACCTGTAGAATTTCAGATGCATTATGTTGGGCAACTAGTCTGGAGGTGTGAATATCCTTGGTGAATATGGACACTCCTCCACCTTTAGTGCTTTGGTCCTGGTTTAGTGGCCAAAAAGTGTGGTAAGAGTTGTAGCCTGCTATTGCAGGGGTGCTCCCTAGAGCCTTGAACCATTTCTCAGTTACCGCACAGATATCGATGTTCTCTATTTTTAGGAGTGCCTCAAGAGAGAGAGTGTATTTTGAGGTTTAGATTTCTAGCATTGAGCAATATTACCTTCAGATTTTGCATACTTGTATCTGTTACGGTGGTGGTTTTGTCCTTTGAACCTTGCCTAAAAAAGGCACTATAGGGGTGACAAGAGCTTTAGCCAGTAACCTGAATCCCAGGGGCGACAGGTGCAGACCATCTCTGGCAAAGCATCGTGGTTTGTTGATCATGTCACCCCAGGCAGACAGATATTGGATCCCCTTTGAATGACACCAGAAATTTAGCCAATTGTTGAAGTCCTTCATTTTGTCCTTATACTGTGGTATCATTCTGGGTGAAGGCAGGCTACTGCTCAGGGCTAGGGTCATACCTGCCTGGGCCACATGATCTGAGAGCTCCTCCATGTCTCTTTTCATGTAGTCCAGGGAGGTACGCCTCACGTCATTCACTCCAACATGGACAAGAGTCGTATTTGTACTTGTTGTGGAGTGACTTGAGTACATGCATTATGTGGCGGATCCTGGCACCCGACAGGCAGCTGACAGTAATTTTCTCCTTGTTCAGCCTGGTGAGTGGGACGTCAGTGTGCCTGACTATAGAGTCACCTATGACTAAAGTGCTGGGTACATTGTCTTGCCTTAGGACTATTGTTTTGTGGCGCACTGTTGTTTTAAGTTATGTGTCACTTTGGTTGTGAGTGGTGTTTGTTTGCGTTTCAGCTTCAGAGGTCCTTGTTGCTTGGGCAGGTTAATTTTAAGGGCCTCTGCATAAGTGGGTTTAGTGTTACTATGTGGGGATGTTGGTGTTGTGAGTTTTGAAGGGCTATCTGTTGCTTGAGGTGTAGTGCAGGTGTTAACCTTCTCCACTTGACTGTCTAGCACAATCTTGGCTGGAGAGAACTTCGCTTCCAGTTTGGCTATGTAAGTGCATCTCTCTCAGGTTGCTGGGTGGTAAGAGAAGAGGGCCGTCTGTGTACATGAGGCAATTGTGGCATTGCCCCAGTATGCCCAGATTCACCAGGTGGACAGGAGAAATCACCGGAAGCTGACCCTTGGACATGCCTGGTTTGGTGTTTCTTTTGTAAAGTACAAGAGCTGTTTTCCCTTACCTTAGCAAGGTACTTTGCAATTACAGGCTGTTTAGTGCCTACAATTAATTTCTCCTTATTAACAAGGAGAGATGAGTGCTTCTATCAGTTTAAAGCTTCCTAGTGCTTTCCAGTAGGTTTTAGAGCAAGTGCTAGTCACAAGGATTCAGATTTTAGTGCTACTACTGAGAAACCAGCTAGTTCTAAGGGAAAATTTGAAGAGCAGACTTACTGGTACCAGGAATAGTTTAAAGTGCTAGACTAATAAGCTAATAAATGTGCAGGAGAGCAGAGAACTAGCAGATCTAAGGGAAAAAATGAAGTGCACCGCTCTGAAGCTTACAAAAAATCCTGGATACGGCAAGTCTGTATCTGGGCTACACTAGTTCAAGGAGTGGTAGGACTCATTAACCTCATCAGCTGCCCTTTGACTACTGCCCTCTTTAGTGATCATCCTCATTAACCTCACCAGCTGCCCCTTGACTACAGCCCTCTTTAGTGATCATCCTCACTAACCTCACCAGCTGCCCCTTGACTACTGCCCTCTGTAGTGATCATCCTCAGTAACCTCACCAGCTACCTCTTGGCTACTGCCCTCTTTAGTGATCATCCTCACTAACCTCACCAGCTGCCCCTTGACTACTGCCCTCTTTAGTGATCATCCTAAGTAACCTCACCAGCTGCCCCTTGACTACTGCCCTCTTTAGTGATCATCCTCAGTAACCTCACCAGCTACCTCTTGGCTACTGCTCTCTTTAGTGATCATCCTCACTAACCTCATCAGCTGCCCCTTGACTGCTGCCTTCTTTTTATGTCTAGGGTGTCAGCTGGTGAAGTGAAGATATGCATTTGAAAACATTGTTTTCCTATACAAATTGGAAATAAAGCATCTCTGAACTGTATTCTCACACAGTTTTACATCTAAAAAAGAAATATATTCAGCATCATAAACAAATGAAAATTAAAAAAAAAAAAATCAGTGGATCTATTTATATACTGAATTAATTATTTTAATTCTTCTGTATCCATCCATAAAATAAAAAATATTTAGATAATGGATATACTAAGATCAACAACCACTGTAAGTACTGTTTAACACAAATTTATACTCCAATTGTGCCATCACCAGGGTTGAGAAACTGGGGGCACAGGCAATAAAATAAATAATACAATTATTTTTCCTTAGCTTGTTCCCTTGAGAATGAATTTGTTGGATGAAAAAAGCATACAAGCAATAAAAAAATAATTGGAGGTTCTTGAGGAATTTCCAAGATTTAAAAAGTGTTATTTGAGGAGAGCCCTATTTTTATTTCCAAGAGAGAGGCAAACATTTGAAAGAGTATTTTCATAGGAATAGTAGTGTTAAAAATAATTCAGTAGAATCGAAAAAAAATGAATGTTTAAGTGTACCAACTATAATTTTTGTAAATATGTTATGGAAAATGGTAAGACAGTGTTGGCAGCTGGGAATTACGAAATTAAATTACACAACAGGTGTAACTGTAAATCTAAATTTGTTGTTTATATTGCCCACTGTAATTTATGTCCTACATTTTATGTTAGCAGGGCCATTAGAGAATTTCATTTGAGAACTTATGAACATGTAAGGGCAGTAGAAAAAAATGGAGTTAAGTAAACATGTGAAACAAATGCATATGGGACTTCTACTTTTACATAATGTGAAATTTTGTTTCTCTGTGACTGATCAATTTTATAATTCTAATATGAAATGTGATGCTGAAGATGAATTAAATTGGAAAGAGTATTGCTGGCAAATAAGGTTAAATGCTTGTGATTTCCCTTGATTGAATAATAGGGAGAACATTAAAGTAGTATTCAAAAAGAAAGGGTTATATCATTAAGGGGTTTATTGTCATGTGGTTTAAAAATGAATTTATTTAAATGGTGTTTTACCTTTGTATAACTTGGTTTGACAAAGTTCCACGCGCTGAATGATACTGCTTACCAGTTGTTTATTTTTTAAGATTATTAAAGGTTATTTGCTTTAAGTTTCTCATTCTTTATTAATTTTATTTATATGGCTTTTAGTGTCATTTTAATCGGCCTTTTATTGTGTGTCTATACATTTATTATTTATTTATTTATATTTTTTAACCGGGTAGTATCCGACTGGGCCAGAAACCCATTTTCAGCTGAGACTCGGGGAGAAAGGCTCCAGAACAGTAAAAAGTAATTAAAAGTTCAAGCAGTTATGAACAAATTTTATCAAGATTGCATTTAGCATATTTACAATAGGATACTAGTGGTCATGAACACAAATATTTGCAAAATTCAACTAAACAAGGTCACATAAGAAACAATAAGTCATGTAGGAGTAAATTATACTATAACAGAGATATACAAAATCCAACAAGCAAAAAATCTGACAGAGAAATAAGCAAGCCTTTTATAAGTAACAAAGAAGTTATAAGCATTATCTGTAAAAGATAAATGTAAAGGGACTTGTGAAGTAATAGGTAAAGAACCTATCCATCATCAATCCAGGGGCAGTACCAGTTACTACTGAGATAGTCTTTTAGGATTATTTTAAATGAGAACAAGTTGGAATTTTTTTGGATGTGCTGAGGGAGAATATTCCAGTCCTTAGCTATTTTATATGAGTAGAGGTAGTTCCCATGATAGTTGTGAGACTGGTTAACTTTTTTTTTTTTTTTGCGAACTCTGTTTATTTGTATTTTCTTAATGAACAGACAAGACAAATAAAAACAATTGTCAAGAGTTAACATGATACATTTAAGTGGTATTACATTATACATGCAAAACAATATAAATTAACACTAACAAACTATGCACATTCATGCTAAATGCCCAATCAGTTATGCAGAATATCAGAGTTATCTAATTTAGCCAAATAAACAATAACAATGAAACAATTTTTAAATGTTCAGATATTGTATAGATAAAAAGAAAAACAAAGAATGTGTTATAGCAAGTACGACTAGCTCAAAAGCCCATTTCAAGGATTAGAAAAGAGAAAAGATCTGTATTTTATTGTAAAATGTGGGCAAGTAGTATATTCCAGTATTCAACAAAACAAGGGTGTAGTTTTTGGCTATACATTAAGGACTTATTAGGTATTTGATAGCCATACGTTTGAAACCTGTCCATGTAAGAAGAAACTTGTCTTTCCAATTTATGGTGATATATTTGATTAGAGTAAATAGAATAATCACGATACGTTTTCATAGTCTTGATAAACCTGGAGGGGAGATATGCAGAATGGCAAATTTCCTGGATAAGGGAGATTTCTCATAACCCATTATTTGCAGCTTAACCTTTAATGAGCACCAGAGTTCATAGGAGCATTTGCAGCTCCAAAAATTGTGAAATAGATCAGCTTTCAGATTGTCACAGTGAGTACAGAAAAGTGAAGTTGAAGGGAAAATGTGTTTATTAGAACTGGAGAAGGATATGCATTCTTTATAATCATGAGTTGTGAATAGCTATCAGTTTTGAAGTTAATTGAATGGACCAGGTTATGTGGTTAGTTGAAATTGTTGGGTCAATACTGGGTAACTTTTAGAATTAGTCTGTCGGACAACATAAGGGACCTACAATTCAAATTAAGTTGAACCAGGCTTAAAAGTGCAGGGCAGTTACAGGGGTTCTGTATGACTTTATGGCCAAGTGTAAGTTGGTTTAGTGCTAAGAGGTTGGGAAGTTCCAGCCAGTTAAGTTATTGAAGAATGGAGCAGTGAAGAGTTTTGTGGGGCTGATTGGTGGTGAACTTAGTTATTTTGTTATAGCAGGATTCTAGGTTATTAAAGTCAGTCTTGTGTAGGTTGGTGAATATCTGTGAGCAGTGAAGAAGGGTAGATAGCAGGTGAGATCGCACAGTGGCTAGTCTGGCTTGGTGGGTAAGGTACGGTTTGACCCAGTAGATAGCTTCAAGTTTGGAGTGGACTTTTTTGATTGTTAGGGAGATGTGATTATCAAATTTTAGTCTATCATCTATACTAACTCCAAGCAGCTTGGACTGATTTGTAGGTTTGATTATTGTACCATTAGAGGGGTGTATGGAGAGAAGTAGAGAGCTGAGCTTGGATGATTTCATAGTGAAGATCATTAAGTTGGTCTTATTTGGGTTAAGATGAATTGATGGTTGGTGAGGTAATTTTCAATGTCCTGGAAAGATTTTTGCATTTTGTGTTGAAGTTCTTGGGGGGAGTGGGCTGAGCAGATAAGACAAGAACTATCTGCGTATTGGATGATAGTGGCAAGCTGGATAGCAGAATTTAGGTTATTGGCAAATATGACAAAGGGGGGGGGGCACGTATGGATCCTTGGGGTACCCCAGTGGTGACTGGTAATAACGCGGAGAGGTTGTTCTCCCATTCTGTTGCCTGTTGTCGATTAGACAGATAACTGTAGAACCATGATAGGGACAATGAATTGAGATTATAAGTAGCAAGTTTGCTGAGTGGCAGCTGGTTGGATACAGTATCAAAAGCTTTTGACATGTCCAGGAAAATAGTTGACACTAGCTGTCCTTCATTTCTGAGGTAACAAATAGTATCTGTAAAGGTTATTAGAGCTGTGTTTATACTATGTTTAGGTCTGAAGCTGTGCTGAGAGCTGGATAGTAGGTTATTAGAAGTGAGGTGATTCATGAGTTGATGGTGTATACATTTCCCTAGGATTTTTGCTATGGGAGAGAGGATGGCAATGTGTCAGTAGTTTGCAATATCTCTAGATAGGCCACCCTTGTAGAGGGGTATGATGTGAGAAATTTTCCATAGGTAGGGCACATACTGCTCTGAGAAAGAGCAATTTAGTAGTATGGATATGGGGTAGGCAATGGATGGAGCAGATCATTTTAGAAATTCATTGGATAGATGGTCGGCAGCCAGACAGCAGGGTTTTAATTTACTTAGGAGATTTTTATGTAAGTAGTTTGAATGGGTTTAAACGAGAAAGAGTCAATGTTTTCAGTGGTTGGGGAGGGGACTTTGAGTGGTAGGTTTTCTTTGTTATCTAGGAGTGAGGTGATGGAATTGATGAAGTGAGAGTTGAACTGTGAGGTCAAGGGCTCAGAGGTATTCCAAGTGATGGGAGCAGGGGTGGAGATTTTGCCAGGGTTAAGGAGGTGGTTGATATTTTGCCAGAATGTTTTTGGGTTGTGTTGGTGCTTTTGTTGCCAAGTTAGGAAGCATTTTTTTTTTTTTTTATCGCTGATGACTTTTTTTTAGCTTGATTTCCAAGTTGCTGATATATGGTGAAATCAGTTTTGTCTTTGGTTATATGAGATAGTGACCAGCCTCTATCCCTTTGTTTCATTAGATATTTAGTCTCTTTAGATAGCCATGGTAATTGGACTTGTGCTATATTTTCCTGATGGAGGGCAAGATTATTTAAGATGTCAAGGAATTTGTTATTAAAGTATTCCACTGCAAGGTCTAGTTGTAGTTTTTTTTAACGGAGACCAATCATGATTCTGTAGTAGTAGATTGAATGTGTCAGGGGAAAAATAATTTTTGCTTTAGGATACAGGTTTGGATTTGAATTATTTTTCTGACTAGGAATGTAGGGGCGTGAGCACTTAGTGTGAATGGTAGACAGCTGGTTTGGTACCCCAGGTTTGGCTTGGTCAATATCCAGTCAAGTAATTATTTTTTTTATTGGAATGTTTGTCGGTACAGGTAGGATAGCTTATTGTTTGGATGAAGCTGTATAGGTTAATAAAGTTAGTAGGGGAGTTGGAGGAGCAGTAAGCTAGTCAAGGTTAAAGTCACCTAGGATGATACTTTCTTGGTTGAGAGAAGAAGATGACCAGTACAGGAGTGATTCTATACTAGGGAGATTGTTACCTGGTGGGAGGTAGGTGGCAATGATAGTAAAGGCTTTGTGAGGATGAATATGTAGGCATGTGATTAGAATTTCAGCAGTGGGGATGTCAAGGAGAGTGCAATTAACATATATATATATATATATATATATATATATATATATATATATATATATATATATAATAAATATAAATATATGTACGTAAACAGGCACATACAGCAGATGGCAAATCTTGTAGTTGAAGAAATACACGTCTCTATACATGTTTTTATAAAACTATGGCTCATCCACTTCCCACACCGTCCATTCTTTCTATTATGTTCCCTCCTGAAGATGTGAATACAGTACTTAACTCATTTTTTTGCTCAAATATTCTGGACAAAGCCAAAAATAATGGGGGGGGGGCTAAAACTGGGAGCAATTTTAAATAGTGCCCTACTTCACTTGAAAGTTAGAAACAGTTATAAAAAGTGATAATTAGTAGGTCATGTAAAAAATTGCATGATTGCCAATGATAACCATAAGAATTAATTAGAGGAGGTCAGAATGGACTGGGAAAAAAAAAACTAGAAATGCAATTTAGCAAGGAACAATGGGAACTTGTCTGTATGGCCCCAAGTAAGCAACAAACTCCAGAGGGTTTACGATTTTTGCTTGGATGAATTTGAGACTTTGCATAGATATTTTATATATCAAGCAGACTTCAGAGAGTCGATCTTCAGGTAGACAGGAATTGCGGAAGGTGTGATGGGAAAGAGTGATATAACTGGGAACATGTTTTGCAAATGAAATGAGTTGGCAGGTTTTAAAAATTCCCCTAGAGAGTACCTTGTCAATAATGTTGAGGGAGTAAATCTTTGTAACTAAGGAAGTGATTCTTTTCAGCTTGGACATAGGCTCTGAATTGCCTAGACACAGTAAAGCCTTACAATGTTTAATGTTACTTGCTACCAAAAAAAGAAATTACTTGACAATGGAAATCCGAATCTAAACCAGCTGCAACTGATGTTCTGCTTATTGTAAATATTATAAAGAAGATGAAGGAGCTGAAGGTAGGGTTTTTAGAAAAGGGAAAGAACAAATAGAACCTGTTAGAACACTACATGCAGAATAATATTCAAGAGGAGGAGGAGTGAGGTTTAGGGGAAGGCAGGACTTGAGAAATGTATGTAGTGTTGGAAAGAATGATAGCTGTTAAAAAGGAACATGTATACTTCAGGAAAGCAACAACAGAAATGTTACTTTGGTTTGTTTTCTTTTCTACTGATGTATGTGCACCTATGTTACTATTTTAGTATTACAAAATGGTTTATAAAAATGCATTTTCTGAAAAATAAGATTTATGAAACTCTAATGTCTGGCATTATCGACTGAGTGGAATCCTCAGTTATTTACAAAAAGTCATTTTGTGAGGCACAGGGCAAAAAAATGAGGCAAATATAAGTATGTTCTGTAAAAATCAAGGACTTCATCCCTGCCCAGTTCTCATAACTTACAAAATCTATTTGTCTTCTTTGATCTTTGCAATAAAATTAGCATAATATGGCCAGGATGCTGACAGGCTAGCAACACAGTTTTCTTGCTCTGCTACTCTATCTCTGATAGAAAATTTTATTTTTATAATATCCTAAACCAATTTTTGAACAAAATCAGTTACTTGATAAGACATAGAAGGTTATTATCTAAAAAAATTCTAAATATTTGATTTTTTTTCGTGTCAAATTATTAATTTGAAAGGTCTGTACCAGTAGCTATGAAATGAATCAAAGATAATCTCTCAAGACTTGCTTTTAAAGAACTACAATCTGTTCTTTCTAACATACAAGAACTTTCTTTAAAAATGGACAGAACGTATAACAAACTTGACAGCTTTAAATTAAATGCACCAAAGAGAAGGATCAAATATATACGATTTTAAAACAGCAAACTCAGATATCCAGAATGAAATATGCCCTTAATGACATAGAAGGCAAGTATCTGAAGATGAAAACAACATCGAATTTCTACTGCAACAGAATTATTATTGAACAAAATTGATGACTTGGAGAACAGATCTAGGAGAAATAATGTTTCCATTTTCAGACTGCCTGGAAAATATAGAAAGAGAAAATATGGTCAGCTTTCTTACTGCCTGGCTTCCTAAAACTCTGAATTTATCTGAGGCTATGTTATATGGGATCAAAAGAGCACACACGTCTCTAGTTTCTACTTCATCAAAAGTAAACTCAGCACCCAGATCAATTATTGTTAAGTTCTTCTCATCTCATGACAAGGAGCTAATATCTAAAACAGCCTAGTCCAAATCTCCTATTAAACTGAATGACTAATAAGATTTGATAATGACTATTCCAATAATGTGATGACCAAAAAGAAAAGGCTTTTGCCTCTTATAAAAGAACTCAAGAAAATACAGTTTAAGGTGCATTTGCTCTTTCCTGCAGGCTTAAAATATTCAAGATGAAATTAGACACATTGAAGACCCAGACTCTGCATTGTCATTTTTTAAAAACAAAACAAAACAAAAACAATTCTAGGTCAAACTGAAGATATGGACTGGAACAATAGTACTTTGAAGAAACAAGCAGAAGTAAGTACCTGGAAATCCAATGAGGAGAAGAAGAGGAAACTAAAGGACAAATGATTCTTAGCTTTAGTATAACATTGATATTAACTGTTTTAATAACAGAATTATTTTTCCATGACAAAATTTACCAATTCAGTTACTGGAAATACAGGTGAAAGAAATAAAATAAGGAAGCATGTTTTCCACAAGGAAAGAAGGAAGCATGATTTCCACAAAGTCAGACAAAATTACACAGTCATTTTGATTAGCTGGGAATTTGTCTGTTAAAAAGACTGTAGTATACTGCCAACCATATGTTATCCTTCAGTAAAAATATAATTCTGAGAACATATTATTGGTTATTTCAGATATCACAGTTGCTCTTTTACTGTTACTGCTTTATATCTCATTGTATGTTCTAGTGAAGATGATATCCTATTTATAGAAGAGAAATATAGTTGTATATGCAAGTCCTCACAAACAGACAATGATTTTTTAGAGTTTATTTGTTCTTTAAAATACCATGTGTCTGCCATAACATTCAAGTTTGTACAGTCTTGTAGTCAGAACTGAGTTTAAGTAGTTAACTAGTTAGTCACATTATCAATAATATATAATAGCATATTAGCGATATAGCATGATTGTTATAACCAAAGTTATATGTGTTGTCTTTTATCTGTGTTAATCTCTTTTTTCTCAGAACTGAAATAGATTGGATTTATTATAATACTATATAGGCTCATAGAATAGAACCAAATTACTACAAGATCTGCTATACTTTACAGTTTATAAGTTTTTATAGCAAGCAAATGAGTGTTTATAATCTGAATATTATGTATTTAGTAACTCCTTTTAATTATGTTAAGTAAGTTAGATCTTTCATATATCATAGATTTAGAAGTAGAAAGGTAATGCTAGATACTTATTTGTGGGTAATTGGTAGTGTTTGGATAGGATTGCTATTCAAACCAAGAATTGTAAACTCCATGGGAGGACAGGAAAGATAAGTGCATGCATAGTAGTTTACAAATTAATTCTTTTTTTTTTTTTGGTGTCTACTATTCTTGATTGAAAGTTTACAGTTAATAATCTCAATTATCTTATACTTATATCTATGCATAAGCAGTTCACTAGATATAATAATAGTTTTTCAGTACCATATTATTTACAAATATATGAGAGTATTATATGTAATATTTATTTTTTCTTATTTCAGTAGTATGGCCAACTTGAAAAGCATATCAATTAACATCAGTGGATTAAATAATGGTTGTGAAAGGGGTAGTTTATACAAAATTGTAAAACTATTTCATTCCCAAGTTATCTTTTTACAGGAAAGACATTTAATAAAAGAGGATTTGGACAGATTTAACACTAAACACAGTTCTGTACTGACTAGCTGTCATTTTAAACAAAAGAGATGAGGGGTGGCTATTTCATATAATATATTTCCCTTAAAATTCCACACTGACCTTCTGTTTTTTTCTACTATAAACCATAGAGTAGGAATAATCACTGCTGACCAAAGATGCCTTCAACTGCATACACTTGGGAATGTTTGACCCTGCCCTTCCTTGGTTATGTCCACATCCTGAATACTGTCCTTTCTGGTAGTGATCTGCACCACTTGGCTGAACCATCATAATTTGAGACTTCAGTCATCTCCTGCTCTCTCTCTGCCCTCAAGCTTGGACTCTTCAAGTCTTCTCCTAGCAGATTCAGATTCCCCATAAGTATTTCTCTGATCTCACGCTGTTAGTCTGTCCTCCCATCCTGTGATGTGACTGGAGGTCAGTTCAATGTATCACTCCACCAGCACTGCCTTCTATTCCACCTTAACTGCCAGAGTGCTTTAACTAGGTTCAGACCCTACCATTTCCCCTTACTCCATTCACATGGTAATGTTTTACCTTCTATTTGACCTTGAATGTCATACCTTCTTTTGTGTTGATCACTACTCCACTGTATCCCTCAATTTGGGCTATTTTCAGGCATCTTCATGTTCCACACTCTACTGTCAATATCCACTTAACCTCATGTTTTCCTGCTAAAATCTGCTAACATATTTTTACCCTGTTTCCTTGCCCAATACAGTAATACTACCCAATCAAGTTGTCACCCTTGGGTGTTTCTGTGCCAGGTTCTGTGTCCTTCTTTATTTGATTACCTAATCACTTTTATTGCCTACAAACCCTTCTAATCTAAAATTAAAGCTTGTCCCTGGCACAGAGCTGTTTGTATTCCTATAAGTATTACTATCGTCCTACAGAAACTGCACTGCTTTAGGCATTTATTTACTGAAAACTAAAGAGCACCATGTTTCCATTGGCTGTGGGCCTATTCTTGCTTGCTGTACACTGAGTTTCATTGCATGGCCTATCACTTGCTTGTGCTGTGCCATTCAGTACTATTGCTGTACACTGAGTTTCATTGCATGGCCAATCACTCGCTTGTTCTGTGCTATTCAGCACTATGCCTAGCTTATGCTAATATACACTATAGAGTAACCAGTGAGCACAATTATGTAACTGCCCAATTTTAGGGAAACATAATTCTACTATCTCAGTTTAAAGGAATACCCTTTCCTTCGGCTTTTCTAAGCAAACTTTACTGCTTTGTTTTTCTGTCAGAGCTAATACTTACTCCACTGTTTATTAACTGCAATGTCAAAGGTCGTAAAGGTTTACTTAACAGATTGACTAGTACAAAACCATAAACCTCAAGGTTATCTTCCTACCATAGTTCATAGGTTCACAGGTATAGACTAAAATAACTACTACCAGGGGATTTCTAAGCCTAGCTGTGCAATCAAATCCAACTGTGTGCCTATGTATCATGGGTGTTTATTAGGAGTGGGTATGTTAGGAAGTTTATAGAAGTTACATGGGGATATGTTAGTTTGAACATTAGTGCCTGTCTCTGTTTATCAAAGATATGGATGCTAGATCCAGGGTGAATTTCTGATTTCCTATCCACTGGACAAGGTTATGCTTAAATAGGGTTATGGATAGACTCTGCTTCACATGGATGGGGAACCTGTTCCAGAACATGGTGATCCTCTGAGACGCATATCTGTCTCAACAACATGTCTTATTTATGCCACAAGCAAAATTTAAATACTCAGGTATAGTGGTTCTGATGCTGTTCATTTTTGTAGATGTGCTATAGGTCAATCAGAGCTGGATCCAAGGATGCCTTGTATGCCAGGCATAGATTGCATCTCTGTAACCTGTACGAGACAGAGTATGGAGATAGGGCTTTAAGTTGATTTATATAGGACAATGTGTTTAAACCTTGGATTTTCCTGGTATGGAACCTTTATGGGCATTCCAGTTATTGCATTTATCTGGTCAGGTGCATTTTATAGCTGTTCAGCTGCTTTTAATTAGTGATATACACATGATATATGCTAAGTAATATTATGCAGTCCCTTACCATTGTGTAACTTTTGCTCATACTTTTCTTGTTTTTCCTGCTTGTAATCTTTGTCCTAGACTTCTGTGGTCAAAGGCTTAACTTTTCATCCCTGTTATCTTTATTACAGTTCCTTTATATACTGCACAAAGAGCAACATGGCTCCCAAACTTAACTATCTTTTGCTGGACCCCTCCAACCGCAGCATCAACCTTTGGGAGAAACAACAAGCAAAATTACCATAACAACTTGTGTATGCCTATAACATTTGTTTTAATTTTATCTGTACACACTGCATTATCTTTGGTTGTTCCCCTGACTCTGGCGTGCTCACTATTGGGACCCCTACTAGTATAAGTCCTCCCTCTCCTCCCTTAGACCACACTTAATTACTTATAACTATCTCTGATACTTGGTCATGGTGAAAATGTAAGCCATCTAAAAGTTAGCATTACCCTACCAGGTCTTAAGAAAGTAATGTATATAAACAGAAAGAAATCTTTTACACAGATAACCTACCCTCCATTCCTAAATCTTACATCCCACTCTATTGCCTATTTCGTATCAATTTATTGTAAACAGATCAATCCAGGAATATCCCTGACATCTGGAAATCGTTCTACACCATACCTCTACATAAAGGAGAAAACTCCACTGAACCATTTAACTTCAGACTAATAGCAATTATTTCACCACTCTCAAATATCCTGGAAAAATGCATACATAAGCAGCTTCTTAAATACTTAATCCAGGAAAACGTTCTAACCCCCACTCAACACCAAATCACAGTACCACCACTGCCCTACTATTCTTCACTCACACTGTTGCCGAGGCTAGAGACAATAAACAACTGATTTCCTGCCTCTTTCTAGACCTTTCTAAAGTCTTTGATACTGTATCACACCCTAAGCTACTAACCATACTATATGAGCTCAGCCTCTCTTCCTGTACTATTCTCTGGTTCACCAGCTACCTAACCGACAGACTTCAGTCTGTCAGATGGCAAACCTCCTTCTCTCCTTTCCTACCCATCTAGACAAGTGTCCCTCAAGGCTCTATTCTTGGACATCTTCTTTTCAACATCTTTACTAACAACCTCCATGCATCTTGTTCATCATCTTCCCTGATACAGTATGCCAATGACTTTACTCTTCCCTGATAGATTATGCCGACGACTTTACTCTTATCTCCTGCTCTAACATCACTAACCTCCATTCTGTTACTCAGAATGCATTTCTCAGCATCGAAAGATGGCAATCTGACAATCAAACTCATCCTAAATACTAAAAAAAACTTTTCCTTTTCATTCCTAAATCTCTCTCCCATCTTACATCCACCTTCACTATCTCATTTATTGACAATATCATCATTAAGCCTGACTCACATATAAAGCTCCTGGGCATCACAATTGATGACCAATTGAAATTTGACCTGCACATTAAACAGCATATTAAAAATATACATCAGAAAATGGGACTCCTTTATAGAAACAAAAAATTCCTATCTTCGAAGTCCAAACTTTCACTAGCACAGGCATTCTTCCTTCCATACCTCCTCTATGCCTCTCCAGTAGTTTCACACCTACAATCCGACCTAATCTCCAAACTAGAACAAACATACAACAAAGTTGCTAGATTTGCCAGCAGCCAGTCTTACAAGTCTCACCACTGTATTGCACTAAAGCAACTCCAATGGTTTGAATTCCCCCAAATATTATTACTATCCCAGCTTTAATTCAGTCACTCCTTAATCAATAAACCTTCTGCCTGCCTGTCTCTTGCATCTCTATTATCCATCTATACTCTTACTCATACACTCCAAAGTTCCAGTCAACTCCAACACGAGCCTAATGAGCCTGGTCTGCAAGGCCATGGAATGTATTATCATGGAACTTATAAACAAAGACATTGGTAATGTCCAAACTCTGGACCCCACCCAGTTCGGGTTTGAAAAAGGCAGATTATGTCTCCTAAACCTGACTGACTTCTTTGAAGCAGTCACCAAAGCCGTACACGAGGGTAAGGTGGTTCACACAGCCTATCTAGATCTTGCCAAGGCTTTTGACACCCCCCCACTCTGAAATTATAGATAAAATCACTAAACTAGGTATAAATCCCTATGTCACAAGATGGGTAGCGCTGGGTCACTGACAGAACCCACGCTGAAAGTAGCAGACACCAAATCCGATTTCAGACCAGTGACAAGTGGAGTACTACATGATTCAGTCCTGGGTCCTCTCCTGTTTGGTATCTACTTTTCTGAAGTACAGGCTAACACAGAAGGTCTTTGGCTAATGAAGTTTGCAGATGACGGCAAACTAGGAGCCATAATTGAAACTCCTAATGATGTGGACATCCTACAAAAGTGCCTCACTGGGATAGATGCCTGGTGTCAAAGTTATGGCCTCAAGCTCAATGCCAAAAGGTGTATTGTCATCCCCTTTGGTAAAAACTCTGTACCCATGAGCTACCACATAGGTGGTAGTCTACTTAACACCAAAAGTGTGATAAGAGACCTTGGGACACAGGTGGACAGTAGTCTCTCCTTTGATAATCACATTGCCACAGTAGTTAGGAAATCCTCCTACATGGCACATCTCATCACAAAAAGTTTCTCATCCAGGAAAAAAAGAGGTAATTGTTCCCCTCTACTTGTCACTCATTAGACCCATTATAGAGTACAACGCCCCTTTTGGTATGTACCTCACAAGACACCTACAACAACTGGAAAGGCCGTAGAAATACAAAGAGGATTACCAGTCTCAAACAGATGCTCTACGCAGACCGTCTCAAAAAACTCGAGCTTTACTCCGTCGCATATTGCCTACTAAGAGGTGATCTCTGCCTAACATACAAAGGTATGTCAAACCCAGAGCTGTTGGACATGCTCCACTTAAAGAAATCCCAATCCCTCCGAGCTACATGCTCTAGGGACCTAAACCTTGTCACCACAATAAACAGAACATGCCGGAGGGATAGATTCCTGTCCCAGAGACTTCCCATACTCTTGAACAAACTACCTATCTATATCAAGCAAAGCTGCTCATTAGATGGGAAATAGGAAATTCACCCTGGGGATCACGTCTGTGGCTCTGCTGGGCAGGGACACAGGAATAGAATTTTCTTGGGCGGCAAAAGCCAGGGTACCTTTTTGGCTAGGCTTGTATAGGCCATAGGGCCGATAGCCTAGTACCTACCTATGAACTTATGAACTTACAAACCTAATAAGAACACAGGCAAACTACTTTACAAAAGCACAGTTGCTCAAGCCTGGAACAGACTCCCCCAAAACATCCGTCATATCAAAGACTTTAACAGCTTCAAACTAGAACCTGAGAATGCAGGACCCAACCTAATCACTCACTAACCCCACAAAAAAAAAACATATCTCAGTGCACTTATATTTTACTCTTATAGGCTACACAAAAACTGTAGCCTGGACTGCTAAATCAACCTTGTAAAATCCAAACTCTCTTATCATGTTGACTGCTATGCTTAGCTCTTCTAAAGTGCAGGCTATGATCTCGCACTGCACTAAATTCTTAACTCTGATTTTTTTCTCTCCAAACTGGCCCTGTTCCTCATAATCTACCAGAACATTGGATATACATCTTCTATGTTATGGTAGGGCTCAACCTGGGACTATCATATAATCCTTTGGTGAGTTTGTAAATTCATAATTGTACAGGATCAACCTTGTAAGCAAGTGTGCAGTTGTATTTGGACAGCTCTGTTTTCTTCTGTAATGTATACACTCTGTCATTTTAAAATGGATTTTTACTGTCTCTGAAACTATGCAAATGTTTGGCATTTTTGGAGCTTTTCTCCTTGGGTCTCCACTGAAGAAGGGCTTTTGTGGCCCAGCTGGACTAACCCAGTTAACAAATGACAAAATAAATAAATAAATAAATAAATACATAAAGTATAAAGCTCCTATTACTAGGGGAGTTGCTCTTCCTGATTTTAGCCATCACTTTTTCCTTGTGTTATATACTCTATTAAGCTTAGGATTCCACCAGTATTCTTTGTTTTTGAGTTTGTTTTTGGATTATATCTGGTAGGTACAGCAGCCTCTATACAACCATTTACATTGTTGTACTGGGTCTCTGTGAACAATTCTGGATAGGTTGCTGTGAAGTGGGATTGGGAGCGGCATTTCATTTTGACAAGTCATCACTTAATAGGATGTAGTTTGCTTTGGAATAGTTCCTGCCACATGGTTTTCTGGAGTTACTGAGTTGATTTTCATTATGAAGGAGCCAAGCTTTGTAGTCCAACCTCACCAGTGAGGCAGTGACATGGGGTGGGGGTGCAGTGCTCTCCCATATTGTGGAGTATCAGGTCCAGTACATTTGTATCTCTAGTGGGCAAGCACACTACCTGCTCAAGGGTACTAGTGCTAATAAAGTCCAGGAATTATTGTGCCTGTCAGTATGAGGCAGCATATGTTTCCCAGTCTATAGAGGGGGAGTTAAAATTTCCCATGAATAGTTGTAGTTGGTTTAATGGTGAGTGTCTCCAGTACGTCTAGGCATAAACTATTGCATTCTAGGGACATAGAGGGTGACCTAGAGATTGCTAGGATATGGTATGAGATGTCTCTGGTGATTTGCATGTGGATAAAGTCCTGGGCATGGTCTGGTTTAACCAATATGGTGTCATGCTTTTTGCTAATATAGATTGAAACGTGCCCACCTTTTGTCCCTGTCTGTGTAGCTAATGGTTTGAATGTGAGGAAGGTACTGAAGCCTTGCACTGTCAGAGTACTTTCTTCAGATTTAAACCAGGTCTCAGCAATGGCATAGATGTCTATATTCTCCAAAGTGAGGAAAACTTGTAGGTATGGAGTTTCTTGTCTAGGTTCCCAGCAATGAGCAGTAACACATTTACAGTTTATTTGGGTTTATTTACTGTGTTGGTAGTGTGTCAATTTGCCATTGCCTAGAAAAGGCTGTAGGGGTGGATAAAGTTTTAGCCAATATTTGGAAGCCTTGGGGGGTGGGGAGGGTGGAGATAGGTGCAGACCATCCTTTGCAAGGCAGCATGATTTGCTAACCATGTCCTCAGAAGCTGACCAACATTGAATCCCTCCAGAAAGGTACCAGAAAATGAGCCACGTATTGAAGTCCATTATCTTTTGTTTGTACCATGGCATCATCCGTTGTGAAGGTAGAATGCTGGTCGATGCAAGGCACATACCTGCCTGACACATAGTCAGAAAGATCAACAATCTCTTTCTTCATATAGTCCAGGGGAGTATGAGTTCAGTAATGCCTGCATAGACTATGAAATAATCAGTACCTTCCTCACATTCAGACCATCAGCTACACAGACAGGGACAAAAGGAGGAGGAGTGGCACACATTCAATACACAGATGATTCAACCCTGATCTGCACTACCTCATCTCCCACCATTCTACAGCAACTTACCCAGGAAACCTTCAACTCTGTAGAAAAATGGATCTCAGGTAACCAACTAATCCTAAACCCCAATAAGACAAAACTACTACTGTTACCCCTAACAAATCATAAGATCTCCTCTCCTTTTCCATCACCTCTAAAAATGACATGACCATCTCCCCTTCTGATCACACCAACCTTCTTGGTATTGAAATTGATAACAATCTTCATTTTGATATCCACATCTCACAAACCATCAAACTGGTTCACAAAAAATGGGCACACTATATAGGCACAAAAACTCTGTCACACCAAGCAAGAGTCACCCTTGCCCAGAGTCACCTTCTGTCCACACTACTATACGCAGCACCTGTTTTCACCCATATTAGAAAAACTGACCTAAACAAGCTAGGATCCTGTTACAATAAGATAGTCAAGTTTGCTACAAACTCCAGTTACAGAACACATCACTGTGTTGCACTAAAAGAACTGAAATGGCTAGAGTTACCACAACTACTTAACTACCACCAGCTAGTTACTGCATATAACATCGTTAAGTACCCTGAAAAAAAACATCTATATCCAATCTTCTTACCCATTACACTGCAAATCGTCATCTCCGATCTAGTGACAAATCTTTCCTCTGCATCTCCAGGGCAAACAATACTGCAGGCAAAGCGTTCTTTCCCACACCATTGCTAAAAACTGGAATTCCCTCCCCCATTCTCTGACCACTGCCTCTACCACCCCACAATCCAAAAACTCCCTCATATCAAATCTACTAAATACCTGGTTATGTCCTTGTATCACTTAACCTTCACTCTCCCATCTCCCGCTTCTTTTTCCAACTTCCAAGCTACTCACTTTAACCCTCTACAGTATTAAACCCAGCCAATACCTCTGGCTATTAGTTGCTACTTCTCATAGCGGGCGATTGCTCCTCTTTTTGTCACAATCATTATATACCTGCACATTAAATGGAATTCCTGACTGTTTCTCCTGGAAAATGTCTTTTTCCAATTTATTTTATATATTTTCAGCGCTTGGCAAAATGTCTAACTCCATGTTGTATTATTTAAATGACCTTTGTATAACACTGTATAAATTTGCTTCTCTTGTTTTTTTTTTTTTTTTTTTTTTTTTTTTGTAACAATGTTTCGGAGCTTTTCTCCCTGGGCCTCCTCTGTAAATGGACCTGGTCCATTTGGAATTTCCCTGTTAATAAATGTAAAATAAAATAAAATAAATAAATACTGGTACATGTAGTGTAGTGGCTTGAATGTGTGCAAAACATAGCAGCTGCTGGCTCCAGATAAGCAACTGAGCTTCTCCTTGTTCAGCATGGTGAGTGCGGTATCTGTGTGTCATACACTGCAGTCCTCTTTGGCAACAGTCCTTGGTAATGCATTGCCTTGCATTATGGGCTTTGCCCTTGGGGCTCCACTGGGTGTAGGCATATGTATGGTGTTTGTTGTTGCTTTTGGTGAATTTTTACAGATTGCTGAGAATAGGCATTGCTGTTTATAGGCTTATAAGGTCTTTGAGGATTGGGAAGTCTGCTTTTTAGTGCCTCAGCATGGGTTGGTCTATATGCATGGTGGACACTATATGTGGTGGATGTAGTGCGTGTGTGTTATTGGCAACCTTGTTTGTATTCAAGATTTTTGCCTCCAGTGAAATTGTGTGTGCGCATGTCTTACATACTGTGTTTGTTTATTTATGGATTAAATGGTTGCCTGCAAACATGAGGCAATTGCTACATTTTCTCAGGATGCCCACATTTACCCACCGGGCTATGAAGACATTTGAAAATTACATATCCGTATTGTCTGGACCTGTATTTGGGTGGGCAACAGTAGGTTATGGACTGGGTTATTTAGAGGTCTTCTTGGTGGCTCTCTGGGGCTTGCTGTTAGGCAAGGTTAGATTATGCAAAGATTTGACAATAGTGCTGTTTAATTTACCGGAGACAATTAGCAGTAATGAAGGTTTACTCAGTCCAATACTGGTTTGCTGGGTGGGCACTTAGTATTATGGACATATGGAAAATAGTGGGTGGGAAAGTACTTAAATAGGTTACATAACAGCTCACAAAACCAGGAACCACACAGCAGCTGCCAATAAAAAAAAGTCACCAAACTAGGTAGATGCAATTAGCCACACCGGTAGAACTGGATACAAAACAATTTTAATCTAAAACACAAAAATTGAGCGCTTTCATAAATTTATAGCAAGGACTTCTTCAGAGTTAGTTAAAACCATTGCATCAAATTTTTAAATTTCCTGCTACAAATGTCACGTGTCCTTACTGACCAATCAATTCATTCCCATTTAGACTCAGTGTTCCAGATTTAAAATAGTTAGCTAGATACAGAATTAATAAAAAGACCAGCTAAATGTCAAAACACATACAAATTTATATTTAAACAACTTCATCAAGCTGAAGTGAATGTTATTAAAGATATTCATACCACATAAGATCAAAGCCTTAAAATGCTTACTATAGACAGGCTTTCATTAAGCCCAGGGAAAGTATGTGCATTGAGCTTAATCTTCCACTTTAACTGTTTCACTTTAGGTCACCCCATATCCCCTCTCGGAGATCCTTTGCAACAGTATCTATTCTAAAAAAATTAAAGTATTAGTGGGATGCTCAGCAATGTGTTTAAATAAGGAATTGTTCTTGTTCTTAGTTTTGATATCTCCCTCCTATGAGACACCAAAATTGGGACAAGTCTTGGTTCTGTCCATCACTGGGTGGGGTCTTACTGTCAGGTGCAACAAAGGTGTTTCTACAATGTCCTATACCAAGGGACAGGTCTGAGCTCAATCCCACACTGGGAAGAGAAGGTGAGCTATGAGGGCTAAACTTCATTCCAATGACCAGAGAGAGGATGATATGGGTGTAGCCATCACAGTGCAGCCAAACTTAATGGATGTCAGACAGTTACATGATTACCTTTTAGCCCTAAACCTCAATTATCTATTCTTATGGATATCCAAGTGACTGTTGTTCAACAGGGATTTTGCAACACACATCCATTTCTCCTCTTATAACGTGGTCAGGTGATGTTGCTCTTTGAAGGTAAGAACTGTCATGTGATCCTTAGTCTTCATCAGGAATTCAAACTTGAAGCATGTGCCAGAAGTACAAAACACACCTCTACCAATGAGAATAGGCCTCATCACTCTTCTCCTCTCCCCTCCCTCACTTGCTCCAACAGGTGTCCATGCTGTTTTCTGAACACAGGTCGCTTGAGCTGTATTCATAGTATTGTCACTCTACTCCAGTGGAGTTGTCCCTTTCGGTTAAGTTTTAGTTGTCATAGTTTGTTTCCTGCTTTTGGTGCTATAGTTTGGCTGTACCTTTTACACAAAGCATAGAAAGTATGTGATCTTTCTTTAAGACACGGTTATCTTTAAATACTAATAACTTAATCAGCAGTCCTATAGACATCTTTGAAATGTGTAGCAAGGAAATACATATGAGGAAAAATAGAATCAAACAACATAGCTCAGGCAATAAATAATGTGCAGTTGGATGCAGGCATCTAAGTGTGTGTGTGTGTGTGTGTGTGTGTGTGTGTGTGTGTGTGTGTGTATCTATATCTATACCTACAGTATGTCTACATCTATATTTATCTATATTTTATCTACATATCCATAGATCAACACACACACACAAACACATGAAAGAATAAAAAAATCCTACAAGGAAGAGTCAGCCAACTCGAGCCTTCACATTGTAATACCTTAATTCTCCTGTATTGCAGGTCTTATGGGATCATACCTCTGAAAGTCTCATGACAAAAATTCTGGACAAAAGCAAAATTAATGGGGGGTATAAAGACCAAAATAAAGGACAGGTTTTAAATATTGCACTTATATGAAAGTTGATAGAATAACAGAATTTGCAGTAGCATGCCTTTTCTGAAGAAGAACATGAAGTCTCAAACTCAAACGTCTGTCATGATTTAGTAATGTCAATCTTCTATAATTTGCCAGAAAACAGTGATAGCCATTTGCTAAATAAACAATCATCTCAGAATGAAGAGAGACTTAGCATGAGCAGTAAACTTTTCTGCCATTGAAATAGCATTAAAACCTACATTCAAATAAAATGCATCTGACCAGTGGAGAATTAAGTTTACCTTTGGCCTGTTTTCAAACCATAGGCTCCTTGTACACGTTTTTAGAGCCATGCATGCATGTATGTATGTGTTCTTTGATTCACCTTCCTGATTGCATCAATTTTATTCCTTGTATAATACAGCACCACTTGTTGAGTGCATTTTAAATTTGTAGTTTTGAACATTTTTCCAGTAAGCAATGAAACAAAATGTTTGATCCATTAATGACAAAACTGTCCATGTCAAAACATTTTAACCATAAAAGGCCACTTAAACTTCTGTCATTACAATTCACCATTATCAGTCAATTTGCACAATGTTTCCAGAAATAAAAGTAATCCAAACAATTCCATATTAAATAAATCTGCAACTAATGAAGAAGTTGCTACTGGCAAACATCTTTACATTTTAGTGTTTCATCTACAAATTCAGTACCTACTGCCCTTGAAGAATTAATTGCCTCTGTTACATTAACACAATTGGTAAGCTGATAATATTGCAATAGAGAATGATTGACAAACGAACGATAAGTTATAGTAACTAGACATCTCATACAATGTAGGGCACACTCAGGAGTGCAGAACTCTTATCCCCCTAAAATGCACCAAATAATACGCAATCAAAAGGTGACTGCAATATTAGCGCTCTATATACATGGTGTGGGAATAAAATCTACAGTCTTCTGCACCAAAGGCAATTATGCTGCTAACACTGCTTTCAAATTCTACAGCGCAAACAGTGACTGGCATTTGCTAAACAAAATATTTAGTTGCACATTGAAAACAGACTTAGCATGAGCAACAGTAAACCTCTCTTCGCTTGAGACTCACAGTTCTGTGAAAATGTCCTGAAACTCATAATCCCTCGAACGTGCACTGAAACTCATACTTCACTGAAAATGTACTGATACTTCTCTGAAAATGTATCAGCAAAATGAAACTAGAAACTCCAAGACAAAGTCCACAGCAGCAGATGCAGGACAGCTACCAAATCTTTTTACAAAAACAGCACTTTATTTGCGGAAAAATAATAAAATAAGTTGATGAAATAAGTTGAATAGCAGTAATAAATCACCAATAAATCAAACGCTTTTGTCTCTGTTCATTCAAAGACTTTTTCAAGATAATAAAGCACACAGTCAACAGTCCATTTTTTAAAATAGTAAAAGACAGCCCCCTAATTACTCTCCACCAATAAGTTACATTCATCAATTAGGCTCTCATAAATTATTCAACAGCTGGATAATTCTTTTTTTAAAGGTATAGAAACTGTATAAAATATAAATAACACTCTCGTAAACCATAAAATTCATAATATGTAGCAATAAAAACATTCACCATCTAAACATTTAAAATAAACTGTATATGTATGTACACAAACACACTTCTCTTTTTTATCTATTTATCTATCTAGTGCCTTCAATTTGAGAAAACACGCTAAAGACAGGGCATCATTTATACCTGGCCACCTTGTTGCATTCATTCTAATTTGCCATATAGCCTCCTGTTTTTCTAGTTGTAGTGTCCATCAGCCACCCCTTGGGTCCATTTCAAGTCCGTCCAGAATCATAAACTTAAAAGTATGGTCAGAGAAATCATTGCAGTGTTTTGCAAGGGTATTCGTCTCTTTTTTCAACCTTATATCTCTAAGGTGTTCATACATTCTACTTTTAAGCTTCCTTTCAGTTTTTCCAATGTAGTATGCTGGGCATTTCATGCACAAAGCATAATATACCACTCTCTCAGTCTGGCACAAACCTTTCTTTTTTCTCTCTGAAAATGTACTGAAACTCAAACTCACAATTCTGTCAACAGTCTGGTAGTTGGTGTAGAGGATTCAGGCTCTTGTCTCCACAGAAGTTCACAACTCCTTTAGCAGTCTGGTAATTGGTGTGGGGAATTCAGGCTCTTGTCTCCATTGAAGTCAACAATTTCTTCAGCAGTTTGGTAGTTGGTGAAGAGGATTCAGGCTCTACCTTCTGTAAAAAAGTTACAGGGATAAGCCTGATCAAGTTAATAGACTAAACTGCCCCCCCCCCCCCAACTAGGACATTACATATCATACCTCCATACCTCTCAACCTCTTAGCACAAGAAATCTGGACAAAGACTAAAATAATGGGGTGAGGGATAAAGGCCCCCAAAATGGGGACAGATTATAAATATTGTTCTTATAGATTTAGAAAGTTGCTAGAATAACAGCATTTGTCTTGGCATACATTTTCTGAAGAAAATGAAGTCTGAAAATCAAAAGTATGACATTATTTAATTATTTTAATCCTCAGTGATTTGAAAACCACACATTTTATGAGGGATAGGCCAAAAATCTGGACAGTTGAAAGGTATGCATACCTCTCAAACTCTTAGCACAAGAAATCTAGGCAAAGCCTAAAATAATAGGTATACAATGCATAGATTTTAAATATTGCTATTTTTAACTTAGTAAGTTGCTTGAATAACAGAATTTGTGTTAACATGTATTTTCTGAAGGATGTGAAGTCTGAAGCTCTTACATATGGCCATATTTTATGAGTTTAATCCTCTGTGATTTGCCAGAAAACCATCAATTTTATGAGAAACAGATCAAAATTATTAGGGTAAATATGAACAATTCGGAGGTATGTTAAACACACACACACACACACACACACACACACACACACACACACACACACACACACACACACACACACACACATGCACAGTTACCTTTTCTATAAATGGAACAGCTTGTTTAAATTCTGTGTGAGTGTTGGAATGGGTTTACATCTGTGTTGGCATGCGTGCAAGTGCCACACACATGGTCCTCCTTAAAGGAGAAGACACCAAGACCACAGTATTAAGAAGTATTTATTTTTTTATGTTGAAGCCTCCTGGCCAGAGTGGGTCCCTGTAGCAATGGGGTCCTAGTTGACCCAATACTGGATCCGGCTCTGGAGAGAGATACATTGATAGACAGATACATCAAAAAGAGACTAGCTAAATTATATACAGCTTACGATTCTGCAAATGCACAATTAGGTTGTTTCTACATTAAACAATCATTTCAAAAGTTAAAGAATAAAATTAACATATGAGACCTAACTTATTTTAAAAATATATCAGGTTTGAATAATATGCCTTATAATATGTTTCCAAATATCATACACCAGCTGTTAATCAAAAAATATAACCACAAGGCTATGAATCTAAACTGATATACAATGGACTGTTCTGAAATATTTCAGAATTTGAACTTCATCCCAACTGATATAAATCAACTGAAAGAAAGCAATAAATGTTTACTATATAGCTAATTTTGTAGTTAGAACAAAAGCCTAATAGACCTAAAATAATATGCCATAATATATATTTGCAGATACATACCAGCTGCAACAGTTCGTAAAGTTTAGAGATTTAAGTCACTTTAAATTTGTCTGTAAGCCTCCTGAATATGAATTGTATTTTAGCACTTGTAAAACAATGGTTAAATCAACACCAAACAAACACATTCTTAATACATAATTAATTTAAATTGTACAGTAAACTCTCAGTTAACCGGCACCCATGGGGATTGGAATATGCCGGATAACTGCAATTTCTGGTTGCCTGAGAGTTACTATTAAAAATAGCAAATCAAAATTATAGGCATTCCGTGCCAAAGGGAGCAAGCACTCCAACCAACTTGTAATAAAACTAGGCACAGAGGAGAACCATGAAAACGGTAACCAACACCGACATATTTATTAAGCCACAGAGCCATGCAATGCTATAAGACACTTAACTTTATCATCTTGTTTTTCATGCACAAATAAAACTGACTAATACTGTGCCCTATACTATTTGCTTGGTTTGAATTGTTCTCAGGTTGGGGAGAGAGGGAATTTATTCCTATCTTCCTTTTTAAAACTCTGAAACTCTAAAAATGTAAAGTATGTTTCTGCAGAGAGGGGAGGGGGGACAGAAAGTGCAACACATGAAAACTGTACTGTATTTCTTTGATTTTTTTTTTTCTGGTTGCTTGAGTTCCGGTTAACTGAGAGTTTACTGTATACATTAACAAATGTAGTTTAATTAAAGCAAGTAAAAACAATCAACTAACATTTCATGTGAAGATAAGACTGGTTGAGGGCAGCTCATAGCCATTCAATTGTTATTCCCTGTGAAGGGTTCAAATCAACACAAAACACAAGTTTTTATCCCAAAATAAAACATTAACTTCAGTCAAATATGCACATCTGATCTTCTAATATAAATCATCTTACAGACTGAAATCTTGATTATATTTTGGCTCGTTAATAATTTCTCCCATCAATTTGTTGTATTCTGATGAAAGTGGTACTGTCTGAAATTAATTGTGTGTGTGTGTGTGTGTGTGTGTGTGTGTGTGTGTGTGTGTGTGTGTGTGTGTGTGTGTGTGTGTGTGTGTGTGTGTGAGCACGCATGTGTGCGTCTGTGCATGTGTGTGCCTAGTGCTATCTACTGATGACCAGCTTAAGGTGACCCTATGGACAGTTACCTGAACCATCTAAAATTTTAATATATTTTATATTATTTTTTTTTCAGTTACACTGCACTGTAGCAAACCATGCTACATCAGTAGTAAGCATGTTACATAGCAGAATATGTTTTAAGGCATATTGTTTCTGTCTGTATTTTTTGTGCATGTCAATCACAAATGGTTTTCTGAGACTCAGTGGGTTCACCCAGGTATAAGCAAGCACTGTGGTTATGAATTCTGTTACTCAGTTCCCTAGTATGGGGTTCAGGCTTGACTTTTCGACATAGTCTGAGTGAGCATCATGCCTGTGTAGGTTTTTCCCAGTTTGTTCCACTTTATTACCATCTCACAGAAATATGCTGATTGACAGGTAACTCAGAACTATCCATACTTATTTCATTAACTATTGTTATTTCTTGTTGACCATATTGTATCTGAAAAGGGTTTAAAATAATCCAGTCTACCTACATGGTTAACAGATAAATACAATTTTAAAACAGAAAAAAAAGTACTCAGTTTAAGGGTCCAACTGGAGAGATGATAAAATCAGCCAGCAAATGAGAGTAGTATTGCTGGAATTGAATTCATCCTCAAATCTTACCAAGATAACACTGATATGTAGACTGTCAGATAGATTCAATGAAGCCTACACGGTCCTTTTACACCATGTGCACATCGTGCTGGGACACACACATGGTAGCGCACTGTTTTGGCTTAGTAAATGACTCTACATGGTGTGTAGAGCTGCATACAGTCGCACAAACAAGGTAAACACCATGGCATGCAAACTACAGCATAAGCAGCTGAATCGTATGTTAATCAACCAATCCAAGATGGAGGAGCTATTCAACAAGCTATAAAGCAACAGTGTAGACT
Source organism: Protopterus annectens (assembly GCF_019279795.1). Taxonomy (NCBI): domain Eukaryota; kingdom Metazoa; phylum Chordata; order Ceratodontiformes; family Protopteridae; genus Protopterus; species Protopterus annectens. Next base: position 462,174,841 of record NC_056742.1, on the reverse strand, counting down.
CAGTGCTGTTTTTTCCTGTGAATTCCAAAACCTACTGGAATACAACTACAGAAAAGAGTCAACACAGAAACAATGTTAGGGGCTGCTGTTGCTTTAGTTTATGTGTATTCACAACAGGCTGAAGCCAATGCTACTGCTGCTGCTAAGAGACCAAGGCCATGAAGGAGATGTTTTCAGACACCAGGTAACTTATTACAACCTACATGATGTGGAAATTGTAGAGCACTACAGGGTAGATAGAGACATGCTACAGGAAATCTGCAACATCTGTCATCCTCAACTCAGAGCCAAGGCAACCAAGGGGAACTCATCCCAGTGGAAACAAAGGTATGTGTAGCACTTGGAACCTTAGTTACAGGTAACTTTCAGAGACCAACAGGGGACATGCTGGGGGTGTCACATGCTTCAGCATCCAGGATCCTACATCAATTCCGGAATGCTATGCTACAACATGCTAATGTCCACATATATTTTCCTGTACTGCTGAGGATAGGGCCAGAAATATGTAGGAGTTCTACCCTGTAGCACACTCCTCTGAAGTACTGGGTGTCATAGATTGTGCACATGTAGAAATTAAGCCACCACCCAGGGAAAAGGGAAGGCTTTACATTAATAGAAAGGGCTTTCACTCTATTAATTGCCAAGTTGTGTGCAATGCCAAGGGAATCATCTTGAATGTGTGTGTGTTGGCAACCCTGGCAGTTTCCATGTCCTCCCAAGTGTATCAGATTATCACTTGGCAAAATATCCCACAGGGCCATATACTGGTGGATGCAGGTTATGCAGGTTATGGACCGGAATCGTGGCTGACGACACCCATCAGAAATGCAGACAGACCCACTGAAGAATGCCATAATGAGACACATGCTCAAACTAGAAATATCATAGAGTGTAGTTTGGGCTGCTGAAGTTGCGGTTCCGATATCTAGATACATCTAGGGGAGCCCTGCAGTACAATTTGCGGACTTGTACTGAAATAGTTACTGTATGTGCCATGCTAAACAACATCATCCTGAGAAAACAGTTTCAGCAGGATCAGCAAGGGGAAGAAGCACACTGTGTGTGTAGGCAGATGTAGGCATGTTCAATATGCCCTCACATTAGCTAAGAGAGAATGCATAGCACACTCATTCACCACCTAAGGGGCTAAAACCTTACTCCTACACACATACATATAGTACATATAGTAACACTGATGCCAGGGAACTCTCACAACCTTTACCTCCCCATGTATTGGCCATGTACTGCTTGCATTAGACAGAGTCAGCCCAGAACTAAAATTGTTGCAACTGCTGGGTTTACAAGATAAGTGTTGAACCTGGAGTGTATTGTGTAAAAATATGAATGACTGGCATATCCCTGCATTTTGTTACTTGATAGTGGAAGTAAGTAAAAGGTGGGAGATTTGTACAGAAATGACCATAACATGTGACAGCAGATACTTATTTGACTTTTATGTGTCCATTGTTAAGAAGTAGGCCTCAGGCATCGAATATTCTCGCAGTCATACCTCTCATAAGTAGCAATGGTCACTGCATGCCCTCAGTTTTGCACCATATGTTTGTACTAGAAAATCATTAAAGAGAAAGTTAGAAAGTAATGATGCACATTGCAGTTTCAGACTTCACTACCCTCAGAAGATCATTCACAAAAAATGTGGAAATTTTTGATGCTACTGTCTAACTTTCTAAGACCAGTATAAGTCAAAGGTATAATTACCAGTTCAACATGACAAATGCAGATATACTAAGCACCATGTCAGCTATGCACCCTGAGCATCACACACAAAACTTATGTATCCCTGAATCCAGAAGATGCAAAACAGGGATATGGTACAGTTATCATCACTTGCACAGGACTTTCAGAGGTAGGAAGCCTAGGCTGACACAAAAGGTCGGTTTGTGTGTGCGTGAGTAAGAAGAGAAGCAGGTAGACATTTGAGTAAACCAACAAATAGCCAGTGAGACAAAATGAGATTTAAACTGCTCAGCTTAACCATATAGCTCTTGCGTGTGTTTATGCAGGGGACCTCCAGGTAAAATTGTTGTGTGAGTGTCTGCATGAACACAGCCAAGCTTTGTGATAGCTCTACATCTTGGTATGCTGGACAGGTGTGAGCAGTGCATGGTAGAAGTGGCAGTATATCATTGTTGACCTTGACCATGAGAATGGTCTCTGCCAAGAGTTGCAGTGGCATGTCTACACCCACCATCAGAGACACTGCTGCTACCTGAGTGTGACTGATGTCTGCTGGACAAGCGACAAGTACGCACGGGACCATGACCCCATTGTCTGTCACATCTGTGTGTGGACAGCTCACCCCACTAATGGAGCAGTGGAAGTACTGCCATTATGGTACTGTGACCGGGCATGGCCACCATGGTTAATAGCAGATGATGTGGCTGACCTACAGCCTTGAGGGTGACGTCCCCCTCCCAGCTGATGTTCCATCACAGATACTGTTCGTTCCAACATATCATTCATCCAGTGAATTGAAATGGAAAAATAGTGGAGTCATTCATGCATGTCAGCCTGTGTCACATCTACAGCCCTAAGCATTTCTCTGCAGCACCTTTAGGAACATGCCTGTGCCTCCATTATGGCCCTAAACATATGTTGAGTGGCACGAGAAGAGACCAATGGATTAGATGGAGGATGGAGAGCAGGCCTCCTCCAAGCACCTCTAACAGCCCTCCTGCATGGCACCTCACCCACACTTTGGCTACAGCCAGAGTCAGCAGGCAATGAAGCCACAATAACCACACTTCCCTGATCAATTGTCTCTCCCTCCACCTGTCCAATATCTGTGGGCTCATTGGAATGGGTAGACGTGGCTGTGTGCGATGGAATTTTAGGGGATGGCTGTATGTCAATCTCAGTGTCAGATTAAATCTCTGTACCCCCTGACTATGCCTCTGTTTGGCCACCATCACCATGAGAGTCTGATGATAGTCTGACATCAAATGGTAGAAGTCCCACACTTGGACTGTCAGCATCACCTTTGATAATAAGCAACAAATACAAAAAAAATTAATATCTAAACTATTATACTCCAATATATGTTAATAAACTAATAGTGCTGCCACTATTAGACGGTACAGCAATACAAACAACAGTCCTGGCATCAACATCACAAACTAAAGCATTTCTTTGAATTGCTCATCAGTACTGACATAAAAGTGTTTTGCTTACCATGTGTGGATAATGGTATCCTCTGCATCCCAGATGGTCCTCGAAGAAGTTAAACAAAAGGTAAGGACAACAGCATCACAATTAACAGTAGCACAGGTGGTAATACTTTTTCCCCCTTTATATGTCCATTAACAATACTTTCAACAAGAACTTAAGCTAATCAATCAGAATGTGTTGCTAACTGTAGCAATCTTCAACACCCCCCCAAAAAAAAAATCCTGTGAAACAGAAGTAGCGTATTGATTTAAATTATTTTACTATACAACAGTATACAGCAACTGAGATACAAAAGCCTAACTGGAAAATCTTCTTGGACATGCTTGCTGTCCCTGAAAAAGTTGCACTAATGTCAAGGACATGCTGTTCTGCACTTTCCTGGGGGCTGTCTGGATCCATGACAGTGCACAGGAACTCTTCAGCTTAAAAAAGGCATATCCCAAATTCCGGTCTATGTTAAATGAATGAATGATCAAAATGTCAAGTACAACATACTCGACAATGTTTGATCATTAATTCATTTATTCGGACACTCCAAATGCTGAAATTTGGAGTTCTGCAATGTTTTGGTCGGCCATTCCAGTCAGTGTAGCATGTGACGTAGACATGCTACACTGTTCAGAATGGCTACGTCACAGGCTCTTAGTTTAATATACCAACTCCAAGATCGCTATACATTGGGGAAAGGGCAATTTCCCAGTAATCGCTTGTTGAGATTACCGGGAAATTGCCCTTTCCCCAATGTACAGAGATCTTGGAGTTAGTATATTTAGTTAGGGGGGGTGAAACCCCCCACTTTATTTTAAAAGTAGGTGTGTTTGTGTAGGTGTGTTACTGTTTGAATGATGTGAGTGTGTAGGGGTTTGTATGCTTTGGTTGTATGTATGTGTTTTGTATGTTAGTGTAGGGAAAGTGTGGGACAAACAAAATCTTTCGATTTTGTTTGTTTCGGGCTTTTAAGGGCTCGAGGTTTTGAACTTACAATTGTAATGTTTTGAGTATGTTGTACTTGACATTATGATCATTCATTCATTTAACATAGACCCACAAATTCATAGGGCTACAGAATCATACCCCACAATGTTCCACTCATCCTTTAAAGCAAGGTAAAGGATTGATCATTTAAAGAGAAGTTCAATGTCTTCCA
>NC_056742.1:462085505-462165505 GCF_019279795.1 Protopterus annectens | reverse complement strand
TTTTGATCCTCAAAATCATCTTCATACTTCATGTTATCTGCCAGCTTCCACAACATGGTGCCCTTAAAATGTTTGGAAAAAAGAATAAGAATAGCTCAAAGCAAAGAATTCCAAGTGAGATAAAGTCCAGTGTATTATGAGAGAAGAGACAGTCAACACTTCCTTTGTTGTTAGTGGAGGCTCTGTAGCAGGCCCCCCCAGTACCCATCCAATCACAACCCACTGCAACTGCTCTCCTGCATGCAGATGAGATCATGTCACTGGCCCTATGGTGCACCTGGTAATATGTCCTGCTTTGGCCACCCACTGCATTAACATCTGTAACAATATGCTGCCATATCTGCATTCTGACTGACATATCTCCATATCTCATCTCAACCAGGAAGGCACCATGTTTCCCTAAACCGTCAACAATGACCTGGTTCTCAGGGTCAGTGAAGGGTTGTTTTCAGGGGTTGAGATGCCTGAGTGGCGTAGTCCTAAGTGTCCTAAAAGACAATAGAAGGATAATACACATAAGTATCACATAACTATAAAATAACAGTTTCCAGATTAAAAAAAACCAGAAAAGGTAGCATTTCAGTATTACCCACTGGAAAAACATAAAATAGTCTAGAGATATGAAATACGAACAACAGGATGGATGCAAAAAAGGAGAGTAACAATAGCAACATATTTTTGTTTATGCCATGACAGAAATTCAACTTTGCTCCTGCTCCCCCACCTCCAAAAGAACAGGCAAATGACATTTTGCTAACAAACCATATTTGAAATTCTGAAAGTGCTATCAAATCTACAGTCCCTGAAACATGTCTACAGATTTAACAGAGAACATTCTATTTTAAGGTATTGCCAATCATGTATACCTGTGAAATGCCCTGACAAACATCCACATGCCATCAGTACATTTCTGATGCATACAGATAAAAGTGTAAAAGTCTTTGCTAATCAAAATATATATATATATATATATATATATATATATATATATATATATATATATTAAACTATTACACAGATTTTTCTTAATTACATTCCAGCATATGCAGTATGTAGCTGACAAAATGCAAGTATACCTTCTCAAGTTCATTAATCCTCTATGCAGATATATCATAAGGTAATAGCCTCTTTTCTGTGTTCTCCATATAAACAAGTCTCCTCACATTCAGTTTCTCTAGCTTCACGATTGACTTTCTATGGTGCAGATTCAGGGCTATCAGCATGATGAAGATGCAAATGATGGCTGAACTCATTAGATTTGCTAAATCCCAAATACTTGGCTCTGTGTATCACATGTAAACCTAGTGCAGGCACTCCCTCATTGTTTGTTTTTAATGGATTACAACTGTGAATGGTTACTGGTTGGGAGAAGGAAAACACAACAGCACTACAGGCTGCTCTACATCTAGTGGGTGTGCCAGGTCAGACTTAGAAACTGTTAGATATAAATTTATCAAGGTTGGAAATGTAAGTAAGCAGCACACAATTTACAAGTTCTGTTCACTACCATCCAAACTCCCCTTCATTTGTTGACAATTGCATATGATACTATTGCCATTTAATATCCTCATACATTTTAAGGACAATGATATAGTGTGGCTTACAGGCTACATGTCTCAGATTACTGGTGAGATAAGAGAAGAATGACCAACAAACACAGAGTAATGAGACAGAGCTGTATATTTGCAAGCAATAATCGTACTTGGTTGTGCGATCTCTTAGTGTACTACTTCTAAAATGAATAAATGTACAAATAACAGTTGTATGGTTTCATATTACTGTAGGTGATGTTGCAGTTGGTTGTATGCAGAATGATTTCAATTCCTTGCTGCAAAGCTGTTTGTGTGGCAAAGAGGGATAAGGCACCCTTCCTGTATTCTGAAGGTTCATTATAGGCAAAGCTCGAATCCAGACCTATGTAGAGATACCTCATGTGTGCTAACAAAAATGTTGTTGTGTTTATTTCATACATTGCTTTGCTTCATTTTAACTACTTTCCCCTTTCATTTATGTTTCAGTCCCCTGCTGCAAAGCTGTTTGTGTGGCAAAGAGGAAAAAGGCACACTTCCTGTGTTCTGAAGGTTCTTTGGATTGAGAGTTCAAATCCAGACCGGTGTAGAAATATCTCATTTGTACTGACATTTTCTAGTGTGTATGACACAGATTTTGAGACAGTTTATGCATGATGTGCCTCTTAGTGCAAACAAGGGAAACAGAGAAAAATGAATATCAGGTTTGGTTGTGCTTATCTCATTTCAGAAAAGAGCAGCAGTGCACAAACTGGACTAGTTGGTCACACTGGAAGTAAACAAAACACCAGCAGAACACCTGCAAACAGGGTGTCTGTAAAAGAGCAAAGGTCAAAACAATACATTGTTGCAACGCCTGTATTTGATTGCACAGATGAGCTTAGTGGCATTGCATGGAAGTTATCAAGGTTTCTCAGCAGCTGCAACCATTTAACACTTGCAGACAGGACTCAAACAGCCAGTAACTGAAACTGGATACAATTTATAAATTCTGTTGGGCACTGAAATAACACACTAAGTGGTTTTGCATGATGGTTAACACAGAGATGTTAAGAATGATTAGGAAATTATGAAATTGCATGTAACTCATCCTGTGGCAGCGGGTGTAAGTGTAGGTCTAGTACAGATGTTCCTGGTTTCTAGTACAGAGTGAAAAAAATATCTCAGGTCATTACATTTATGCTGCCAGTGCATGTCTGCAAACTTAACTCACCTAATGTTTACCTTCCAATTTCCAATATACATTTCCAGGCTACATCAGTAAGAGTGAAAGGGAAGGTCTACAAGAGGGTAGTGAGACCAGCTATGTTATATGGGTTGGAGACAGTGGCATTGACAAAAAGGCAGGAGTTAGAGCTGGATGTGGCAGAGTTAAAGATGTTAAGATTTGCACCGGGTGGGACGAGGGTGGACAGGATTAGGAACAAGTATATTAGAGGGTCAGCCCAGGTTGGAAGGTTTGGGGACAAAGCCAGAGAGGCAAGATTACATTGGTTTGGACATGTGCTGAGGAGGGATACTGAGTATATTGGGAAAAAGATGCTAAGGATGAAGCTACCAGGTAACAGGAAAAGAGGAAGGCCTAAGATAAGGTTTATGGATGTGGTGAGAGAGGACATGCAGGTGGTTGGTGTGACAGAGCAAGATGCAGAGGACAGGAAGAAATGGAAACAGATTATCTACTGTGGCGACCCCTAATGGGAACAGCTGAAAGAAGATTATGATGATCAGTACACACCCCTCAAACTAAGGCCAAGTGTCATATTAACCTTCTGATTTCAATTATTTAATTCCTCCATGACTGGCATTGCTGCTCTCCACTTAACATCACTCAAACATGGTTGGCATCGTTGTTCAGGTTTGTGCACTACCAGTAGATGTGATAACTAGAATTGATTGGAAGGCATCAGTTTTCATTGCTCTATTGTGGCTGGTAGATAGGGCTGGCATGGGAGAAGAAGGTGTACATTTTAGGGCACAGATGTTGGGTGTCCAAGAATCCAGGATATTTATCAGACTCCTGGTAAAGCACCACAGCCAAAGACTTTTGCAGGAGGACTATTCTGGTTCTCAGTAAAAGTCTGAGATATGGAATAGTTTGGCCCAGGCTGAATCCAGTGCCACTGGTATCCCACACACTGGAGAGCAATGTAGGCATCATTTTAATGACCTATGTAGGAGGAAAAGGGGTACTCTCAACCACTGATTGCAAGAATTTCAGACTGTGGACATCCCACAGCTGTGTAAGTATGCAGTAAGACAGTACTTGTAAGACTTAGAAAGCTAAATATATGCAAGACTGGTATGCATAATACTCTTCTGTTCTTTCCCCAGCTCCAACTGAATGTGAGTTCAATCAACAGCTCCATGTTACTTGATTGCAGTGACTGAGAGAAATAAGTGGTATGTATGCAGCAAAAGAGAAGTGTTATTTTAGCATGAAAAGTTAAAGATAGCTTTTTTGATCTTTTATAAAGTTGTATCAAACTGAGCATGCATATCCCAAGTGTAAAAGCAAGTATGCATGCATTAGTCTGTAGCATAAACCACTCATAAAAGTCAAATCTTAGACTGTACTCCGAGATTGTGGGTTCAAATACCATGATTTCCAACAATACAATACTGTTATTTCTTCAATAATATTTACATTAAATTAAAAACTCCATACCTGTGGCACGAATGCCCTGCAGTAAACTGTAATCTGTATAAATGGAACATTTGTATGTGCAATATATGCACATTTCAAGGATTATTTTCAGCGATCTGTAGTATAGTGTGTCTCCATTAGAATGTATACTGAAATATGATACTACAGATAAAAGAGCTGTATAATTGTGTTGATACATTGTATGTAACACATGATGGTATTAATTTTATCTCTTTTTTCTCTCACCACAACCCTTATCTCTCTCTTTTTTATTTTCTATTATGTGTCATTAAAATGTCTCCATGTCATCCATGTATACCACATCACTAAGTGCTACACAACACAATGAGGAAGGCCAGCCCCAGTAGTTCAGACTGTCCCTGCTTCACCGGCTCCAGCACCAATGCCCAGCATGTCAGGGAGCCAACCTGGCAGCAGTGCCTCTGCTGTCCCTGCAGCACTTGTGCCCTCAGGTAGTACTGACCCAGAAGCTGGTGCAGTGGTACACTCTGGGAGCAGTGGTGGAAGTGGTGATTTTTGTCATCTACAGGGAGTTGCCAAGGATGGTGTGTAGGGTCATGCAGCACATCATTGGTGTATGCCTACACCAGATGGACAGGCTACTCTCACTAGTGGTCCATAGGAGGAGGAGATATAAAGTGGAGTAATGAGAGAGTGATGACAGTCCAGTTGGTGAGGACTCGATTCTCACTGTCTCCAAGCTTGATGTTCATAAGCCTAAATTGTCCCCTCCCTCACCCCAGTCATGGTGTCCCCCAACCTTTTGTATCCATTACTGTCCCTGTCTCTTGTCTTGTTTGTTTGCATTTGCTTCCTTGCTTATGCAACTTACCTGACCCAGACATACTTACATCCTTTATCCAGCAGTCCTCTCTTACTGAATAAAAAAAAATGGGCACCTGTCCCACAAATAAAATGTCCCAAACATAGCTCTCCATTTTGCACATGTGTCTTGTTGACACACTTGCTTCAGTCCATTTGGCTATACAACATGATTGTGTTGTTGTTGTCACCCCTCTTTGTGGAGGTGGCACTCCAAATTCAATTAATATTCTGCACATATTTTCAGTTTTTATTATTAAAGAAATTAATAGCTACGGTTCTTTCCTACCTACCTCCTGTACATTCCTGCATTCCTTTCCCTTTGTTCTTACCCCTGCTTGCTCCCCAATTTACCAATTTCCAATCTACCCATTTTAACACCTATAATCTGGTCAAAAATTGAATTACATACAACACACATAAGTAGCAGAAAAAGCAAAAGATCCTTTCACTTTTTGGCCTCAATGTTTATGCAGGGTTTTGCATAACACAACAATGTGTAGTGATGTTGAACAGCAGTATAATACAGTGGTTATCTCCGTGCAATGCCGCTTAACCCCACTGCACTATGCCAACACATAGCGATTCATGTACTATACAGAATTCGTGTCATTGCATTATCACTGTTGATTTAAAAGACTGTAAAAGTGTTAACTACCCCTTGATTCAAACCCAGTATAATTAGGGCTGAAAAAGAAATGTGTCAGTGCATTTGCACCTCCTGCCATAGAGTCAAGTTAAACAGCAGGTGTGTTTCATAGAATCAATACTAACTCTCAGACATTCGCAAATATGGAAAGTATTGAAAATGTGTATCTCACATGTGCAAACACTTTGCCAACCATTACACAAACCCGCTGCTCACTGTGCTACATAAAAGTTAATATCATGTATTACTGCTGTTTACTGTCCATTTCCTGTCTATGACATGAAATTACATTGCATTACATTAAAAACTGAAGGCCCTATCTAACAATATTTCACATATTTACAATACAGCCACATGTTACCTCCTCCCAAGCACTTCAACCTTGGTATCTCAGTACCTTTTCCAGACATATATCACCTACACTACAGACACCAATATCAAATATTCTGTGATATGTGATGCACATCAAATTGTTAACACTCAGAACTAGAACTATTGACCCATAAGCATAAAAAGCCTTATCTTCATGGGTAGGGACAGGATCAGCATGGATTTTATCCACAGGGACATAGGTGACGTTCAATGCACTTGACCCTACCCATTTTGGTTTTGTCAAGGTTCGATCTTGCTTACTAAACATTGTAAACTTCTTTGATAATGATCCCAAAGACTTGGATGAGGGATAACAAGATATACCGCTATGTTGATTTATCCAAGGCCTTTTACACTATTCCCTATTTAGGTATCATAGAGAAACTCTCCCATCTGGGGATTAACCAATACATTACTAGATGGATAGCCAACTTGCTCATCAACAGAATGCACACTGTCAAAGTTGGGGAGTGCACCTCTATCACTGGACCACTTACCAGTGGAATATCACAAGGTTATGTGCAGTGCCCTCCACTGTTTGGATACTATTTCTTTGAAGTACAGGCAAAGGTAGATGGCCTGTGGCATACCAAGTTTTCAGATGACTGTCAACTGGATGCAGTCATATAGAGTCCTTTAACTCTGTTAACATATTACAGAAGGAGCTGACAAATAAATGATTGGTGCCAAACTCACAGACTGACCCTTAAAGCAAAAATGTCTCATTACCCACTTTGGAAATGAAGTACCCCTGCTAATTATGAAATACATAGCATCCCTCTAAGCTCAAATACACTGCTATGAGACTTGGGAAGACATGTTGATAGCTATCTACACTTCAATCAGTCCATAGAAGTGAGACACATATTCTACATTGTGCACCTCATAAATAAGGGAATTAATTCCAAGATCAGGGAGGTCATATCTCTGCTGTACTCAACCCTTATCAGGCCACTAACTGAGTACAATGCTCCCTTCTGTCTATACCTCACCAGACACCTGCAGCAACTGGAAAAAACACAGAGATTTCTGACCAGATGAATCCAAAACATGACATACATAGGAAGACTGAAGGACCTGCCACTGTACTAAGTGTAATGCTGGCTGCTGAGAGGTGACCTATGTCTGGCCTACAGAGCAGTCACATACCCTGACCTACTGGAAATGCTGGACATCTGCAAATCAAATGGAACAAGAATAACTTACACCAGGGATCTCAACCAAAGTGCCAAAGCACTTCTTTCACTGTCTCTATTTCGAATGACTGTTAAATGTTCTCTAACTCTTTCTCAAAGGGTATGATTAGTCATACCCACATAATAGGATTTACAGTCTCTGCAGACAGCTAAATAAATCAGATCTTTACTAATACAGCTAGTATTTACTTTAAATTCATATCTAATTTGAGTAATAGGATGTATACATACATTATGCGAATCTTACACATTGCATACTTTAAATAAGGCATAGTAACTTCCTTCATATTAAGTGTATAAGAGGTAGAGTGACAAAGTATTTGTCTTAAATTTTTCTTATTTTTATGCATAAGCCAAGGCTTATCACCTACTATATCTTTAACTTCTGCATCTGACCTCAAAATAAACCAATTTTTTTTCAATAATATCTCTAACTTTCCCAGAATCACTAGAATATTGTATCCTTAGTGGGACCCTATCTTTGTTATAACTATTATTCTTGTTTTTATTATTTTTAATAGCAGAAGTGATGGTATTTGTCATATTGGCACAACTATTATTCATTTCCAACATGTAAGGTATGAAGTATTCACAAATAATGAATATAAAAAACATATCTTTTTATATAAGCATTTTGTAGATGATCTTTTTTTGCTTTGGACAGGGTCACCACAGTGATTGCTTGGATTCATTATGTTTCTAAATCAAAGTACTAGTGTTTTGAACTTTACGTATGATATATCGCCAAATAAAGTAGATTTTTTAGATATTACAGTAACCAAAGATAAACATGGTATTTTTTCAACACAAATGCATAGGAAACCCTGTCGTAGAAATAATGTTCTATCACATGATAGTATGCATCCCTCCCATATTTATAAAAATATAATAAAAGGTCAAGGAATGCGGATTTCCAGACTGAATAAGGAAGAAAATATGTTTTTAACTTATATGAATAAGTTTAGATAGGAGTTGTTACAATGTAAATACTCATGTAAAGAAATAGATGAAGGATTTAAAGTAGTAATGGATTTGAGAGAAACTACAGCAAAACGTTATATGTTGGAAATGAATAATAGTTGTACCAATATGACAAATACCATCACTTCTGCTATTAAAAATAATAAAAACAAGAATAATAGTTATAACAAAGATAGGTTCCTACTAAGGATACAATATTCTAGTGATTCTGGGAAAGTTAGAGATATTATTGAAAAAACATTGGTTTATTTTGAGGTCAGATGCAGAAGTTAAATATATAGCAGGTGATAAGCCTTGGTTTATGTATAAAAATAAGAAAAATGTAAGATGAATACTTTGTCACTCTACCTTTTATAAACTTAATATGAAGGAAGTTACTATGCCTTATTTAAAGGCATGCGACAGGTGTAATGTATGCAATGTGTTAGATTCGCATAATGTATTTATACACCCTATTACTCAAATTAGATATGAATTTAAAGTAAATGCCAGCTCTATTAATAAAGATCTGATGTATTTAGCTGTCTGCAGAGACTGTAAATCCTATTATGTGGATATGACTAATCGTACCCTTCGAGAACGAGTTAGAGAACATTTAACAGTCATTCGAAATAGACAGTGAAAGAAGTGCTTTGGCAAAGCACATTATAGAATATAATACTCATTCCTTTCAATTTATGGTTATATGCTGTATACCTTTAAATCCATGTCTAGGGGACAAGAAAAATATAACTGAGCAAAAAGAATTACATTGGATTATTGAATTGCAGGCTGATAAACCACCCGGTTTAAATGATAGAGCATCTATCAAACCATATTTGGCAGCTAGAAGATTTAAATGAAGGTTTTATAAATGTTTTTAATAAAATTTTAAAATGGTATATGTTATATATGATTAATTGGTTATGAGTGCATTGCTAATTAATGAAATGTTTTTTAACTTCAATTAGGGTGGAGTTATTTGTATATAAAGGAAGTGATGTTAGATTGATTTTAAGATCTGAGGAAGCATCTTGTGGATGTGAAAGTACTTACCTATTTTTAATGCTGGTTTTCTCAATAAAAGAGTGCTTAATAGAGCCTATTTGTGCTGTGTTCTTCACTGCTCCACTTTGGACTTTATATTTTTTTGTTGTTATTTGGTGTCAGTGAAGTTTATCTACAGTGGCTACATCTTTTTATCTTTTACTGGGAATTATTTGCTTTGTGATAACCCTGTGGAACATGGCAGAAGGAACAGTGAGTGGAATAATTAACACTGGTGAGAAGATTTCTATTATGAATTTAGACATACTGTTATTATGTGACTCCAATCTTTTATTGTTATATGAGGCTTCGGATGAAGCATCTGTTGATGAACAATGTCAGTTTGATGAAAGACTGTTTATGAACATGTTCCACGACATAGAGAATGAGCATGCTGCATGATACAGAGAACGAACATGTTGCATGACATAGAGAACGAACATGCTGCATGATATAGAGAATGAACATGCTGCATGACATAGAGAACGAACATGTTGCATGACATAGAGAACGAACATGCTGCATGATACAGAGAATGAACATGCTGCACGACATAGAGAACGAACATGTTGCATGACATAGAGAACGAACATGCTGCATGATACAGAGAACGGACATGTTCCGTGACATAGAGAACGAACATGCTGCATGATACAGAGAACGAACATGTTGCATGACATAGAGAACGAACATGCTGCATGATATAGAGAACGAACATGCTGCACGACATAGAGAATGAACATGTTGCATGACATAGAGAACGAATATGCTGCATGATACAGAGAACAAACATGTTGCATGACATAGAGAATGAACATGCTGCATGATACAGAGAACGAACATGTTGCATGACATAGAGAACGAACATGCTGCATGATATAGAGAACGAACATGCTGCACGACATAGAGAACGAACATGTTGCATGACATAGAGAATGAACATGCTGCATGATACAGAGAATGAACATGCTGCACGACATAGAGAACGAACATGTTGCATGACATAGAGAACGAATATGCTGCATGATACAGAGAACGAACATGTTGCATGACATAGAGAACGAACATGCTGCACATCATAGAGAATGATATACATAAATACAAACGATTGCAGTGGCAACGTTTGCACTTTGAAGCTTGCATATCACATCGTATAGTTCCACGAGGTTTGTGAATTTTAACAATGCCAACATCAGGCGATACCTACCCAGAACTGTTAAAAAGATGGCAAAAAATAAACTTAAAAACTAGCTATAAGTATATGAAACTATTGAATGAGTTTCATAAACCTTCTGAAAATGCTTTGTTAGTTGAAATACAAAGTAAACAGCAAAAACTGTATGAATTAGTTCCTAATGCAGTTTTTGAGAAAGCCATAAATAAAATTTGTGATAATGTCAGCTCATATGAACAACAACTTATTATCCAAAAGAAAAAGAAGATTGATAAAGATTTAAGAGATTTTCATCATGGGAATGTCTTCACTTGGCCGAAGCATACTTTTGCTAATGATTGTATATCTGAAACTGATGGATTTACATCTACATCTATAGTTAATAAGCAAATAGAGGTTGGGAAGGGCATGCTTCTCCAGCCGTCAATCGCAGGGCCGGCTACACAAACACAGAATCAATCAGTGGCGTTGTGTTCAACAACCTTTATTCAGCATGAACCTGCTTCTTTAGATAGCACTGATTTTTACAATACTCCAAATATTTTGGCAAACAATAAATATACTGAACCAGTAGTGAGAAGGAAAGAGATAAGATCTAACAATTCTGTTCAATCCTCTCCCCCTTTACCAATTCGTTTGATGGTTTGGCCCAGGTGGGGACGTTCAGCAAGTCGAGGAAGGAAGCAAAGGCTGCCCTCACAGGAATGGGGATCCAGTCAAACGATAAAGAGGATATGGGAACAAAGGAAAACATGAAGACGCTGGTAGTAAATTTGTCTAAATGGGAAATAAGGTGTCATGAAAAAACTTTGCTTGAGCGCGGATTGTCTTTCATACCTGCGAATGAAGCACAGTATGTTGATTTAATGCTTGATATCAAAAGTTTTGCCCGTTATACAATGTTGAAAACAATATTTAAGACTAATGACTCTATAAGCAATCTTTTCAAAAAACGGAGCACATTTATACCTGAACCGAATGCCATTGTTGAAACGTTTTGCAAAGTGTGTGAAAATGATATACAACGTATGATGCTTGATAATGATGCCTCTTTTAGAAAAAAGTTTCATAATTTGACTAGAAATTAATATAGGGCTCTATTTCAGTTTCAAAATGATACTACAATAAGTATCAGACCAGCAGATAAGGGAGGGGGCATTGTGATACTAGATGCGGACTATTATAATCAGAAGATACTTGATTTACTGAATGACACTGATTTTTATAAAATCATAGCATTATCAGAAATTGATCTAATGTGCAGTCGTACATTTAAGATGCTAAATGATTGTTATATGAGTCATATTATTTCCAAGCAATTGTTAGAATATTTTATAGTGTTGAATCCACTTATACCTGTGATACAAGGTCAGCCTAAATTACATAAAAATGCACAAACTCCACCGTTAAGACTTATTGTTTCAGGACAGGGATGGGTGACTCACCCTTTATCAGTGTATGTTGAAAATTTCCTAAGACCTGTCTTAGATAAATCTCAGCATGTATTAAGGGACAGTAAGCATTTTCTATATGATTTGTCTCTTATGGTACAGGGCCGACAGCAGGAACTTAAAGACAGTCTATTAGTTACATTAGATGTTTGTTGTCTATTTACCGAGATACCACAAGCTTACGGTACAGATGCAATTAGACAATATTTGTGTAAGCATAGTACGTATGACATTATACAAATAGATCTATTATGTATGTTATTAGAGCTTATATTTGAAAATAATGTATTTATGTTTAATGGTCAATATTATTTACAAAAACTGGGTGTTGCTATGGGCACATCATGTGCGAATAGTTTTGCAAATTTGGTACTCGCACATTGGGAAGAACATGAAATATTCACCAATAATGAATATAAAAAACATATCTTTTTATATAAGCGTTTTGTAGGTGATCTTTTTTTTTGCTTTGGACAGGGTCACCAGAGCAATTGCTTGGATTCATTATGTTTCTAAATCAAAGTACTAGTGTTTCTGAACTTTACGTACGATATATTGCCAAATTAAGTTGATTTTTTAGATATTACAGTAACCAAAGATAAACATGGTATTTTTTCAACACAAATGCATAGGAAACCCCGTCGTAGAAATAATGCTCTATCACATGATAGTATGTATCCCTCCCATATTTATAAAAATATAATAAAAGGTCAAGGAATGCGGATTTCCAGACTGAATAAGGAAGAAAATATGTTTTTAACTGATATGAATAAGTTTAGATAGGAGTTGTTACAATGTAAATACTCATGTAAAGAAATAGATGAAGGATTTAAAGTACTAATGGATTTGAGAGAAACTACAGCAAAACCTTATATGTTGGAAATGAATAATACATCCTATAACTCAAATTAGATATGAATTACTAAAAGAATCACAGGCCTAAAGCAGATGTCCTACGCTGACCACCTTAAAAAACTCCAGCTATACTCTGTCACATATCGTTTACTCAGAGGCGATCTCTGCTTAACATACAAAGCCATGTCAAACCCAGAGCTGTTGGACATGCTACACTTAAAGAAATCCCAATCCCTCAGAGCCACATGCTCCAGGGATCTAAACCTTGTCATCACAATAAACAAAACTTGCTGGAGGGATAGGTTTCTGACCCAGAGACTCCCCGGACTCTGGAGTAGATTGCCCATACATGTCAAGCAGAGTGCCTCTTTGGCCCTCTTCAAAAGGAACCTTGACGATTGGATGGGAGAAAGGAAATTCACCCCGAGGATCACGTCAGTCACCCTGCTAGACAGGAGTCCAGAGAAGTAAATAGTGTGGGAAGAAATAGCCAGGGAATTGTTACGGCTAGGCTTGTATAGGCCCTAGGGCTGATAGCCTAGTACCAACCTATGTACCAACCTATGAACCTATAATTTAAAGTAAATGCTAGCTGTATTAGTAAAGATCTGATTTATTTAGCTGTCTGCAGAGACTGTAAATCCTATTATGTGGGTATGACTAATCGTACCCTTTGAGAAAGAGTTAGAGAACATTTAACAGCCATTCGAAATAGAGACAGTGAAATAAGTGCATTGGCAAAGCACATTCCTTTCAATTTATGGTTATATGCTGTATACCTTTAAATCCACATCTAGGAGTCAAGAAAAATATAACTGAACAAAAAGGATTACATTGGATTATTGAATTGCAGGCTGATAAACTACCCGGTTTAAATGATAGAGCATCTATCAAAACATATTTGGCAGCTAGAAGATTTAAATGAAGGTGTTATAAATATTTTTAATAAAATTTTAAAATGGCATATGTTATATATGATTAATTGGTTATGAGTGCATTGCTAATTAATGAAATGTTTTTTAACTTCAATTAGGGTGGAGTTATTTGTATATAAAGGAAGTGATGTTAGACTGATTTTAAGGTCTGAGGAAGCATCTTGTGGATGTGAAAGCGCTTACCTATATTTAATGCTGGTTTTCTCAATAAAAGAGTGCTTAATAGAGCCTTTTTGTGCTGTGTTCTTCACTGCTCCGCTTTGGACTTTATATTTTTTTGTTGTTATTCAGTGTCAGTGAAGTTTATTTACAGTGGCTACATCTTTTTATCTATCACTGGGATTCTGCATAGTGGGACTGTTGTCAATGTTGTAATTATCAGGGAATTCATCTTTGCAGAAGGAAAAAATAAAGGCACATTTTTGTATTAATTTCTAGACTGTGTAGCATTATCAGCAATCATTTGTCTGTGTTAGCCCTCCTGTAGTATATCATCATAGGTGGATTCAATGATTGCACCCAGTACACAAGAATCAGTAAACGAGGTAAGCCAAAGGTCATATACTGTAGCCTGAACTGTCGAGAAATAGAGTCCAAACAGTAAAGGGCCAAGCACAGATCCCTGGGGTACGACAAAATAGCTCTACTAGTACAGGTCGATTCACCAACTTTCACAGCATATGTTCTGTCAGTGAGCTAACTGGTTACATGTCTAGTCACGTAAAGTTTATTCACCAGTTGGGTGAGGTTTCTCAATGATATCTGTATGGGGGGTTGTGTCTAAACCCCCAGGCTATATCAGGATAGATATCATGCACAGTCTTTCCTTCATCACACAGAATCAATGGGCTGTGACAACATTACAGATCACTTATTGTGTGACTCAGCACATACACCTTCCTGACACAGTTGAATACACACTTCAACACACCCTCCACACAGACTATGTTCCTGTTGAAGTACGTATGTCAGCATACATCCATGTGAACTGGAGGGAGCACAGCACCCGATGCATGGATGTATAGACACACCCTGACTCTCCTCATCTGTGAGGTAGACCATACATCAGGGCTGTGTGCTAGGCCCTTTCCATAAATATACCAACTCCGAGATCGCACTCAGTGGAGAGAATGGAAAAGTTCCTGTTCCACGCTGTACTGCAATCTTTATTCGCTGTTTTCAAGATTCCGCAATCTCGAGATTCTGCGTGTCAGAGTCTCGGGATTGTGGACCTTTTACTAAATGGACACTAGTAATATCCCAGCTGTGTGCAACAGACCTGTGTGAGTTGTAATGATACATCATGTCTCTTACATCAGTAAGTTGTAGGTCATCAAGGGCATGCATGATGACAACACTATCATCCTTTTGAACTTGACAAGCCCAAGGCATTTGACACAAATCCACACTGAGATACTCACTCAACACTGTCAGATGTGGCCATAAACACATATATCACCAAGTGAGGAGACCACTGTATTGCATACATGGCATGGAAATATGTTGAAACGTGTGAAGTGAAGTATATCTCAGATCCAGTAATCAGGTCCATACATCAGGGCTGTGAACTAGGCCCTTTCCATCCATTATTTAAGTCACAGACATCACAAATGACATATATATCTTTTGTCCAAATATTTGTCTGAAAGACTACAGATTGTGGCAATCACTGACTCCAACTGTGATATTAGTATAATACAGACAGTATCAACCCATACCAAAGAATGCTGCCACAGCCCTGTCATCTCCTGCAATAACAAGAAAACATGGGGGGATTTGTTAAGTCAGGAAAACAAACACACAACCCAAGTATAATGTAGACATCACACCCTATAATCAGACCAATAGATATGTGACCTGTGTCCTGGGGTAGATAGTAAGTGGAATGTCCACCAGCATGTGGCCACAGTGCTGACTATTCCCTTAGATGTAACACAAGTATTGAGTATGTGAAGGACATCCACATCAGAGTCCATTATACACCTACACTTCTCAGCCTTCATCACACCAGTAACTGAATACACTGCACCCTTCTTCATGTACCTCCCTACATCTTCCACTGATGTGTAACTGAAGTGTACCACCTTTGTCACAGTTTGCTGTCACACATCTTATTGGTCATACTTAAGTATTCTTTTTGTGGTATAAACATTGTTGTCTGTTGGTGCAGAAACACCATCAAGGTGTTACACCAGATGCATATGTGATACCTGTTCGGTGATGAACACAGAGCAGACATTGGCATTTGACAACATTAATGGCATGGGTAACATTTATGACAGTGTGGATTGTGCCATGCATACACACACACACACACACACACACACACACACACACACACATATATATATATATATATATATATATATATATATATGGGTTCACTACTAAATATCAAAATTTCACAATCCCGAGACTCTGAATACAGACACCCAGAATCTGGAGATTGTGGAATCTCGAAATAAAAAAAAAAAAAAAACTACAACACAAAACCAACAGTAATAACATTTATGCAGAGGGGCAAGCCCCCCTGCATGCCCCACACCCCCTGCAACTTAAATATACCAACTCAGAGATGGCACTCAGTGGAGAGAATGGAAAAGTTCCTGTTCCACGCTGTACTGCAATCTTTATTCACTGTTTTCAAGATTCCGCAATCTCGAGATTCTGCGTGTCAGAGTCTCGGGATTGTGGAATTTAGATATTTAGTAGTGAACCCATATATATATATATATATATATATATATATATATATATATATGCCATGTACACCAGTCAACTAGCATGCATTGATCATAATGTCACATACAGGTATAGCATTGTCCCTTCTAACATCTCCACGGTATGCATAATTACCCTCATAGAGTGCAGACATGTCATAATAGTTGTACAAGTGTGTTTGTGCAGAACCCTCTGTAATCACTCTAAATCACATATGTTATGTCAGAGACATGGGATTACTGGTGGTATTATTCTGATATTGTCCATGATTGTGCATTGTCCTTCTAATGCTGTCTGTGAGCCTTTACCTGTGTCCCACTTGCTGGAGACCTCTGCTAAAATTACATTCATATTCAGGTGAATCAGTTTGCACAGTGTCACAAAATGCACCCTACCCCAGTTGTATATAACATCCCTGATAGATGTCCTCTGCATTGTTCATGTAAGGATGCTTATCTCACATAAACATCCACCCTAGTGTTATGTCACCTTGTGTGACAGTCACATAATACACATTTTCACTGTGCAGTCTCCATTGCACTATACTGATATGTAATTAGTGTTGCTCCTACAGCTGTCTCCCATTGACATGCCCTCATCGTCTGTACATTAAGTTGTTTCACCTGTCCTCTTTCCTTGTGTTCATTCCTACAATTTATCTGCGTGACCCTATTCAGTACACACACTTCCCCTGAGTGTTTATTATAGATGGCAGACCATGTACCATTACAGATATTTACACAACTTCAGTACAGAATGCCAGGAATAGGATTTCACAGTACTCTGCACTGTAGATACACTGTCCTGTACTGAGTTTGGACCATATCCTTAACAATCATACCTCTCAACTGTCAAGATTTTCAAAGAATGTCCAGTTTTTACCTTTATATCTTTTGTTGTGTTCCTTATAACATTTGTGGTTTTCTGCCATATCACTGGAATGATCTCAGGACTGATGTGACTCAATATTGAGTTTCAGTCTTCAAATCTTACAGAACACTTATCTTAACACAACCCCCTGGTTATTCTAGCATATTTATAAACAACAAATATGTGAAATATGTCCCTATTTCTAGGTCATTACCCCCATTATGCAGGCCTTTGTTCAGATATCTTGCACTAAGAGATTGAGAGCTATTTATTAAGCCTTGGTGACAATTTTGGCATTCTGCTCAAAACTGCAGACCTTCAGTGCTCTGATTTAAAGATGATCGCTGTTCATGTTCACTTACATGGTTTCCTGGCTGGCAACACTATTGCCAGCCATGAAACCTTGCTTATTTATGTTTAAACGCAGTGGGCTGCATGAATATGCACTGAGCGCTGCTGCTCGCCAAGTATCACCACTCAAACAAGTAAACTCCATGTAATCTTCGCGTGAAGCCTATATGGAGTTTATAGAATCCGAGTGTGTATTTTTTAGCACATATCACAGAGGGAAGTAGGTTAAAAATAAAAAGAACTAGAAAATGACAGTGTAGAATCTTGAAGACATGGAAACATTCCTACAATAGGTTTAGGCCAGGCTCAGTGAAGGAAGTAGTAGTCCACAAAAACACAAAAATTGACAGGCCAAACATTAGCCATAAAGACGACAGAGTAGATTAGTGAGGATAAGAAAGAAATTATGTATTGTCACAATTATGCAAGAACCCCAGAGTTTCCAAATAGAAGATATTCAAAAAGATTAAGGGAGTAATTAGAGAAAAGAAAAATACTTGCCCAAGAAAACTGACAAAAGCTTTAAATGCAGGTTTTTTTGCTGCAGGTTAATCACAAATGGTTTTCTGAGACTCAGTGGGCTCAACCAGTTATACTGTGACACAGTAGTTATCAATTCTGCTTTTCAATTTCCTAGTCTGGGGTTCAGTCTTGACTTTTAGGCATAGTCTGAGTGATGTTTGTATGTTAGTATCATGTCTCTGTGGATATTTTTCTCAGTATACTCCGATATATTACCATCTCACAGAAATATGCTGATTGTCAGGTCATTCAGAACTGACCATATCTACTGCATTTGCCTTTGCTCTTTCTTGTTGACCATACTGTATCTGGAAAGGGTTTAAGATAATCCAGTTTATTTACATGGTCAACAGATAAGAACAATTTTAAAACAGCAAGAAAGGCAGTTACTCATATTTCTCCAACCAGCTATGCGGTTTAGGGCACGATAACATATTTCTGCTTTTCCGTTTGTGTTTCACAGCTCATTATGCCAAATTAATGTATTATCCAAAGCTTCTTAATTGCACAAACCAGAACTCACTACTGATAGCATACCATAATATTGTAACTAACAGCAGCTGTACACACAACCACTGAAGCAAATATTACATTTCTGTGAGTTTTGTCTACTTGCATTCACAAAAACCTGCATATGTAGATATGATATAGAGCAGTTAATGTTCAAATGTAAACATATAATTGTTTTGCACCAGTACATCAGTATCTCAGTTCATCGACAGGTTTCTTCCAGCTAGGTGTACTATTCTAGTTTACCAAAGAGGACAGAGTGTTACTGAACGGGATAAATCAGGTACTGAATACATGAATGAACAAAGTATACCTACGAAAGGACCAGTGGTTGCCCTCTGACTGTGAAACTGAACAGCCTAATTATAAATGTACAGAGGAAGTGACACATCTGTAAACTGGCTATATGAGTTTTATAATGGAACAAGTGAAGTCTAATCTCCATCTATCATGATAGCTGCAGGGGGCTGACCTTTATCTGCTATTTAAAACACAAGCACTAACTGAAATTCATTTTCAATTTATTTTCCAATCATATAAAAGGAAAGGAAAAAGATCACTTTATTGAACCTTTTAGCTGGCAAAAGCTGGAGAGAGAGAGAGAAAGAAGCACTCTTAAGTCTTTCCAGGGAGCTGGTGAGATGGTCTGCAGGGAATGGAGTTAATCTAATAAACTAATCTTTGCTGTGGAGATTAACCATCTCTGCAGCGAGGGAATAACATAGACTGTCAGTAGCTTCAGCAGTTGCTTTAAAAGAGCTCTAGGCACACACACACACACAGTGCCTTCTCTTGTTAGACTCACTGTACTCTGTGGAAATCTGGAAAACATTTTTTTTATTTTATTTATTTGTTAACCAATTAAGCCCCTTCAATTAGGGATTACTGTTTAGTTAAGTGACTTACTCATAGTCACACTATAGGCAAATGGTGGATGACAGACTCAAACTCTGGACTCCTCCTAGCTGTAATCCTCTGTGCTAATGGTCAAACTGCAACAAAATTCAATGACTAATGCCTAACACAGTGAAACAAGGAAACTTATTTATGAGAATAGTTTTAGCTTGAGTTAGAGTACCTGCAGAAAATAACCAACATTGTTGGAGCTCAAGACAATGTTTGTATAAATTCTTGAGGTAAATAATACATGAAAGCAAAGACTTCCTTCAAAATAGTTCATGACATATTGTAAACCGCATTAAAATGAAACTGCATGCTATCTATCATTCACTGTCACATGTTGCCCATTAGTCAACTTGTGAACAGGCTCAGCAGTCTTTGAAACACAGAAATATGGACATTGATGGCAGATATGAACTCTTTGTCCTCATCTCAAGTCTGCTACATCTCCTGCTTAACTTGTATGCCCCACTTGACTAACAAATTTTTCCCTAAAAATCATACATCTTGACATGTTTCTGTCTGAACTCTTTTGATGTTTTTTGATAATAACTCCTTAAGAAAGTTGTTCAGATTACTTGCTATAATTTTACAGAAACAGTACGTCCTCACATTCCCTTCAACCTGACAACATGCATTTTATACTTAAGTCCTTCTGTTCTCACATCATGATAAATATAACGCCCTTCAGAATGCCAATGATTCTTTTCTTAGAAATCTTTTTCTATAACCCTATGTCTTTAAGAGTATGCACATCATTAGTCTAATTCCAGCACAGATGATGCACTATTCATGGGTTCATATTATGCACTCATTCTGCAGACTATTACAGGCCTGGCCAATGTCCAGGCAGTGACCAAAGCTGAGAATCAAGCCCTCTTTCTTGTGTCTGGGAGATAACCACCTTAAAAATTATGCTAACCCCAACTCCATATGCTAAAATGAACGGATTGCAATATTTCTTTGTCCTTGCAAATATCAGGTCTTAAGAACCACAGATGGGCATCTACACAGGAAGCCCAATCTTGCTTCTGCATCCCACCGTCCCAACAGGTTTGCATTTTCTTTTACAGTGAAACTATATGTTGGTGTTTTTCAGACTAGTTTAAGGCTGTGCTTCAGAGACAAGTGTTTCATACCTGCTCAGCATTAAATATTAGGAAGCACACAGTGGAACATGGCTTATTGCTCAGGTATTATGAAGAGTGTTCATATATAATCCTTTCCTGGATGGATTACTATATTATTTCTTTTGTTTTTTTAGTACATTCAGTTGCTGTCTGTTTCTTTTTTGTCTACTTCTGGTTTAATTTCCATTCCCTCTTGACACCAACACAGTTTTACTAAACTAAGCAAAGATGTCAACTCAAACTTCTCCTCATATTTTAAAACTTTCTCTGTGTTTGGATCTGATGATGTTAGCAGATGTGTATGCAGTCTCATGATTACAGATCTATACATGTAATCAGTTTTGAGGAGGCCTATACCAACTTCAGAATGGAGAATATATAATCTTGGTATACACTGCTTTTTATTTATTTATTTGATAATTTGTTAAGCATGATGCATTTTTCTTGTTTTCATGTCCAGTTGATCAAATAATTATATATTTCCACCTGTTCAAGTTCCTTTATATTATATTCCAGTCTCAGGTTGATATTTTCTTGGTGTTGCAGCTTTTCTGCTTTAAATGTTATTTTTGCACATTTATCAAGACCAAATGTCATTCTCTTTATCATATGGGAAAGTTTTAACCATTTGTAGTTGTGCTTTCAACTCCTCATCAGATGAGCTATACAGTTTTAAGTCATCCACAAAAAATAGACGAGAAATCTTTAAACAATGTTGTTTTCTAGAAGCCAAATTGTAACCATAGTCTAAAGTGTTAAGTAAACAGCTTAATTGATTAAGGGCTAGACAAAACAGCCATGACAAAGAAACACCCTGGAATATCTCCTTTAAATTTTTATTCCTGGGATAATAATTTGCCCTTTGTCATGGCTCAATTGAAAAGTGGTTTGCCACTGTTTCATGGTCAATGAAATCTGTTTTTAATCATACCTCTCAACCGTACTGAAGTCTTCGGTATTTACCGGTTTTGAGGTTCAAATAATGGAGCGCCATGAATTCCCAAGTGGCCCCTTTAATTCTCAAGTTTTTTTCAATTTTTTTTTTTTTTTAGAAGTTGTCGCTGACATCATCATGCGCAGGTTGTGCGCAGTGACGTCAGCTTTGTGAGGGAGGCTGACAGTCTGTCGGAACACAACTCTCCCGACTCAGACTGTTTGTTTATGTTTTTATTTTTTTATTTTATTTTTTTTTTGTGGAAGTTGGCTGAACTATGTTCATAGCAGTAGACTAGCTGGACTAGGACTTGCACTGCACACAGCACAGCATATAGCAAGCAATGAGTGGAGGAGCAGGACAAGAGAGCTGTTTTCTTTAACTTTACTTAGTAAATATTAAAAGTGTTAAACTTCTGCCAGTGGCAGCCAAGCAGCCAACCAAGAAGGAACAAGTGCCTGCAGCCATGCAACTCCAATCCTGTCCCAGAGCAGACTCCCAGAGACCCAGACAGATCCAGGATCAGGCAGGAGGGACAGGCAAAGGAACAGTACTACTGTACAGCAGTGGAATCAGGACAGGAATCTCAAAATGAGAACATTTCTCTACCGCCACAGCTCGACTTCCTCCTCCAGGTAAGAATATTAAAAATAAAAAAAAATGGAATGGAGTATGGACATTTGGTTTGGCTGCAGTGACAGCATTCTTTTTCCTTCCATAGCTACAGGTTTACTTCACATATTTACACAAGTCACTTTGATTTCACACAAAGTTGTACTAAGTTTATAGCCCACGGATTATTTTCAGAACATAACAATTTCAATTGCTACAAGATAGTATTGTTAATGCAGGGGGCAATTTAAAACTTGCAGAACATGATTCCTGGTTTTCTTTTGAGGAACGATGCTTTCAACTGCTCAGAGCACCACTCATGATAGGGTCCAGCTTATAAGAAATTAATGCCTCTATTGCTCTGTTCACTTTCAGAACAGATAAATGACATTTCAGCTTTGTGAAGTTATCTGTTTTCCAGTTCACTTTACTAGCCTTTTTGTATGGAAACTTTACAAATGCTTGGCTTTCAGACATATGCACTGCAATTCAGAAAGGGTTACCATGAGAGGTAAGTCATAATATGAATGACAAATCACTCACAGTAACCCTTTATGATTCATAGACAGACCCACAGCAGTAATTTTGCATGGTTTGTAGAATCACAGAGGTGGACTGTCTCCAGGTCCATGCTAAATTAAAATGAGAAATTCCAGGGTGCAGCTAATGTTAATGAACCATGTGCCCTCCAACAGAAATGTCTGCAAGAAGGGATTTAGGAAGTTGATGAAAATTTATAGATTCACTCAGCTGCATAAATTTGCACAGCTGCTGATGTTTTCCAAAATGCTTCATTTCCCCCATTATTTTCAGTTGGCTAGACCATATTGCAGGTAAGCATTGGGAAGTTCAGCAGAGAAGTAGGGGTGGGGTGTATAGAAGTGTAGTATGCGCGTGTATGTTTGTGTGTTTTTGTTTTCAGTGTTATGAATAGTGTCCAATGAGTGTGTCTGTCTGTGAGTGTATCCATGTGTGTGTGTGTGTGTGTGTGTGTGTGTGTGTGTGTGTGTGTGTGTGTGTGTGTGTGTGTGTGTGTGTGTGTGTGCGTGTGTGTGTGTGTGTGTGTGTGTGTGTGTGTGTGTGTGTGTGTGTGTGTGTGTGTGTGTGTGTGTGCGCGTGTGTCCGTGTGTTTGTCCGTGTGTGTGTGTGTGTGTGTGTGTGTGTGTGTGTGTGTGTGTGTGTGTGTGTGTGTGTGTGTATGTGTGTGCGTGTGCATGTGCATGTGTATGTGACTGAGTGTTCACAGTAGGAGGTTTAGTTTAGGGGATCGTTAGTGTAGGCATTTGTGTAGATAAGTGGCTGAATGTGAGTGTGAGATCATTAGAGTGAGGTGGTTGTTGTACAGAGAATGTATGTGAATGTGCAGATGTATGTCTCTGTGTGAATGTCTGCATGTCTGTCTGTGTGTTTATGAAAGTGACTGAGAGTGGTGCCTGTGCCAGCATGATGCATGGGGCACCAGTGTTAAATTCCATCAAAAGGTGGGCAGAAATAAATGAAATTCAGAGACATGTAAATTATCTGATAATGAGGTCTTCCTCATTGCAGCTTGACATGTTTTTGAATCACATTCTATGCAACCATGTAAACTGCACCTTCCAGCAGAATCAGTTTACACAAGTGTAAAGGATTCTTTGTGAATCCCAGGGACGGTTTATTAATGTCATTATACTGGTGTTAAGCTCAATGCACATTCCTATTTCAGCAGTCCCTCTACCAGTATATACTGACATCAAAGAGTACTTTTTAAGCTGTATATTTACCAAGATTAATTGGAGGAATTGGTTACTTCATTACATCTCTTTGTCTTCAGTTCTCATTGGTATTCAGGAATGCAGAACTATATTCAATAGTCTCATTAAAGCACAAGTTTGTTAAACTACAATTCAGCAGTCTTATTGCATAATCTTGCTAGGCAAAAAGTTTCAGTAATGCCCACCATGATTCAGGTTCAACTCAAAAAAATTCTAGCATACATGTAGTGTTGAGGGGTGTGTGTATGTGTGTGGCTGTATGTGAATATATATAGGGGTAAGAGTGGTTTCAGGTGTGAGAGTGTGTCTGTGTCTACCTGGGTGGTCGCAGTAAGGTGATTGAGGATTAGGTAGGGTAAGGGTGTGTGTGTGTGTGTGTGTGTGTGTGTGTGTGTGTGTGTGTGTGTGTGTGTGGCAGTGCATGATGGGCTTGCCTGTGCTAATGCAATGCATTGGCCACCAGTGTTGAATACAGTAGCAAAGTGTTTGTTAGCATTTGGGGGTAATCAGCAAGGGATTCAGAGACATGCATATTAGCTGATAATGAGATCTTTATTCATTGTGTCTAATGTACCTCTGAATCACTGTTTTTTCCATCGGGCTAAAAGACCCTTTTTGCTGCAGCCTTATTGTTCACGGCTAGGCCTACTTCTGAAGTCTGGCATTAGTACTGGCCTTCACTTTTCACTTACTTTCACCACTATAATTCAAGGAACAGATTTAGTAGACTCAACACATTTGTTTATTCTTCACAACATGAGCAATTTAGCTATATGCCATACTTGACAGTTTAAAAACATAAGGCAAAATGTTTCAGTATGCTTGGCAGTCAGTTCCAAGAAGCAGTACTACTTTAGGCAGATTCATTACAAGGGCGGATTGGGAGTGAGGCTGCCATTGGGCACAATGGTGTGGACTGTAGTACTGGATTCATATACGAATGCCTTTACCACATTTGCAGTCACATGACTGAAGTGCAGCACTCACTGTGTAGTGAGCCATCTGTAGCAAGCTGCCTGCTTTTCACATTAGTAAGAAGTAGTGTGCCACAATTTCAGAAGATATGAGTTTTAGGTCTACAAGTTGAAGAAGATGCTTCGAAAAATATTTTCCCCCTCAAGTTCAAGTTGAAGCTGTGTTAGTTGGGAATCTGCACAGGGCAGACCTGCTTGGCAGTACACTTATTAGTTTAGATGCAGCCTTTGGCACAACATAATCAATAATCAAACATCACATTACCTTCCCTTTTTAACAGTCTTGGGCCTTTACCTTTAGAACAGGTTATAAATATCCCACGCTTTGCCTGGCAGCAGGGGTATAGTCAGAAATTTATATTTTGTAAAATGAAAAGTACAATTTTTTTCAAATAAGAACACTTTAATTCTCAGAATATTTTGAGTCACTTCCCCTATTAAAACAAGAAATCATGGCTCAAATTCACATTATAAAAACAGAGTACATGTACTCCGAATGAATCACATAATCACAGACGTATGTTGGATACTGTGCAGATCCATTCCAGTGATATCCTGCTCGACTATGCTGATTTATTTACAGGCTTAGGAAGTCTGCCAGCTGAGTTTTGCATACAGATTAAAACTGATGTGATGCCAGTGGTACATCGTAAGTACTGGTAACTCTCAGGAGTAAAGAGCAGCAGGAGATTAGTTGTTAAAAATGATTAAGTGAACAGAATGGGGGAACAGTATGTTTAGTGATGTGAAGTGATGCATTTTTTACATTTGTACTAATTTGTAAAGTTTGACTAGAATGATTAAAACAGTATTATCGACTTCTTACAGCCATGTTCTCAACAATGCCAAATGCTAAATTATTTTTTCTACTAGAGGCAAAGCAGGATTTCTAGCATGAGCATTAATGAAGCTGTCTCCGAAGTTGTGTATATTTAGTATACCATTAGGAATGTATAGATTCCTCAGAACATTGCTTGGCATTCTGACAGCATCACATGTATTACAAAGAGCTATTATGCATGTTAATTGAAGACTTTGAAAGTTTTGTAAACATAAGTCATGATCTATTAATGTAGAATCAGACAAGAAAACTATAACAAGAAGCAGGTACAACTGCTGAATAGATTAATGCAGCATATTTTCATGTTAACTAAGGGCAAATATAAAATAAAATGGACATGTCTGAAAGCATAGATCATGTTCTAATGTCAGGTATAAAACTAGATGCAGATAAAACCAGAGCAGCTGTGCAAATGCCAAGGCTTGTAGACAAAAAATTTTACTGAGGTTTCTAGGAAAGATACAATATCTTGTAAAGTCTGTACCTAATATGTCTGAGATAGCTACATTTGCAAGAAAGTTGCTGGAGAAAGACATTGACTACAAATGGAGCTACAAATAAGAAATGAGTTTTGAAATGCTCAAGAAACTACTTTACACTTTTGGCAATATTAAGATACTGTAATAGGTTCATAGGTGTTAATAAGCCAGTTGTATTGCAAGTAGCAGCAAATCAGAATGGTATAGGAGCTGTGATATTGCAAGAGAAGAGATCATTTTATCTGTTGGTCAACAATTTTCATGGAAATACAAAATATAGAAAGAAAACTGTTAGTGACAGTGTGTTGATATGAGAAATTCCATGACTATGTGTATATAAACACATTAGGGCACATGTTATCCAGTTATTGATCATACTGTAAACTGTCCAACTACATTTTGCTAGGCTGGTAAAGCTATTTTGGACATTTTAGTATCACTTGTTATGTTTATGTATGTAATAACTGCATGAGGATTTGTGAGAAAAAGCATCTACTGTGTAGGACAAGATAGTGAAGGTGCAGGCTATGCTTGAATTTAATCTGTAGTAGTAGTAAATTTTATTTTCATAAAAAAAGTAGTATTTTAGTTTTATAGAAGTTCAGATGTTAATATGAATAAAACACTATTGTTCTGTTTATTTTGTGTTTCATGATCATATTTTGTTTTTCTTCAGTTTGTGTTTAAAAGTTGCTATCCCACAATTCCATTGGAGTGGGTGGGGTCACATAATTATGTATGCAAATTAATGTTAATAAACATACACATTTGTTCCTATTTTTCATGGGCTTTTGTCCAGATTTTTGATGTTTCCAGGTTGAGAGGTATCTTTTTAATCTGTTATTAATCTGAAAGCACACCATCATCTATGAATGTGGGATGCTTTTACATGCTTTTTTGTAATCTATCCATGCCATACTTAATTTTCTTCCTCTTTTTACAGTTATTTGTCTATTATGGCCTTATTTAGCTGCAAATAATCATTTGCTCCATATGACATTCTTTTGTCACCCTTTATTATATTACCATAAATTGAACTTTTTTTCCTAAATGACTATAAACTGGTTTGATTCTAGTACATAGTTTGTACATGTTGGAAGGCAAGTTATTGGTCTGTAGTTCTTAAGATGGTTGGAAGGTTCACTCTAAAGGAGGACTATTATTTTCTCCTGTTGTTAACCAGGTTGGTGTCTGTTCAGGATGCTCATATAAGTAATTATTACTAAAGGCTACATTTTTCTGTAAAGATGTTAATGCTTTTAGCCAGAAGTTAAGTAATGTGTCTTGGCTTGAGGTTTTCTATATAAGAACTTTTCTTGATTCTGTCTCATTTTCTCTGAACATTACCTAATCCCATTTCATATCCTCTATATTAGAGCTCATTATTGTTTCTTTTAATTCTTCTCTCCATTCAGCATCTTTGTTATGTTCAACAGGGTCTTCATAAACACTTCTCCAAAATGTGCCTGTTTCTTCTTCTTGTTAGGCAGTGCTTCTACTCCTTTTGCTTTATTTCCCAATTCTGTTTACAGAATCTTTTTGGATCATCAATGAATTGCTTATTTTGTACTTTCCTTTATATGTATCTGCATACCTTGTCTGTTTTTCTGCCCGTGCTGATATTTTTAGTTTATTATTGGCAATAATATATGATACATTTTGGTCTGCTTGACATTGTGCATTGCTTTTACCACATCTACCTTTTTAAAATAACTCTATGGCAAATATCATGTGCTGACTGACAGAGCCAGATCCAGCACTAGGTTTTCTAGGCAGCTGTCTAGGGCCTGAGTTGGTTGATTGGGCTGTGTTGGCTGGGGGGACCTAGTTTCACAATAACAAAAAAAAAAAAAAAAAAAAAAAAAACATTAGGACTTCACTGGAGAAAACATAGCAAGCATTATGACCTTGTTGGAGAACCTGAACTTCTCCCAGCCCCAGAAACCTCAGTATTTAAGTAGAAGATGGCAACATGTGCTGTAATGGAGGATACACATAGCAAAAGCAAGCACATATGCATTGTAATGGGATATATGCAAGCAGGAACAAATAGAACACTGATCTAGTATGTGTAATGCCCCATTTAGAAGCACTGTCTAGTTATATGACTTTGGTCAGAGTTAAACCTCAAACTTTAATAGTTAAGGGTAGGCAAATGCCTAAAAAACTCGCACTAACCACCATTTTTTCTTCAGTTTTTGTAAATCACTAATGATTACATTATTTCAATATCAGTCATAGAGTTTCAATAGCTGTGTTGTTCACTGTCAGTGATGTAACAGATAGCACACTTGCTTTTGGTACAGAAGACTA
This sequence comes from Protopterus annectens, assembly GCF_019279795.1. NCBI lineage: Eukaryota > Metazoa > Chordata > Ceratodontiformes > Protopteridae > Protopterus > Protopterus annectens. The sequence goes on along the minus strand of NC_056742.1, from coordinate 462,136,936 downwards.
TGGGTTCTCTTCCCAATCTAGGCAGACTGATTGATGACACTGCAATGCAGCATAATGGGAGATGGGGGTGCTGCACTTCTGAGTGTGTCCTCCTTTGGATGAGATATCTATTAACTCTGAACCTGCTGTCAGCTTGCGAACCATTCCCTATTCCATATCATCAACACACCAACTTTTTTTTTTTTTTTTAATGAAACATAGGCAATTTATTCTTGAAGGGCAGTGGCACTGAATTTGTAGATGAAACACTGAAATGCAAAGCTATTTGACAGCAGCAACCTCTTCATTAGTTACACGTCTCTTTAATATGGAATTATTGATATGACGTCTACTTCTGCAGAGATTGTGCATGTTGACTGATACTGCTGAATAATAATGACAGCAGTCTGAGGGGGATTTTATGGCTGAAATGTTCTAAAATGAGTAGTTTTGTCATTATTGGTTAACACGTTTTGTTTCATTGCTAACTGGAAAAATGTTCAAAACTACAAATTTAAAACACACTCTAATAAGTGGTGCTGTATTAAACAAGGAATATAAAGTAATACAATCAGAAAGGTGAGTCAAAGAACACATACATATGCATGGACCTAAAAATGTGTGCAAGGGACCTATGGTTTGAAAACAGCCCAAAGGTAAACTTAACCCATGACTGCCCAGATGCATTTTCCATGAATGTGGGTATTAGTGCTGTTTCAATGAGGGCGGAGGAGTTTACTGTTGCTTTTGCTAAGTCTGTTTTCATTGTGAGACTGTATTGTTTTGGGTAGCAAATGTATATTAGCGTTTGTGCTACAAAATTTGAAGTAAATGTTTTAAATCAAATCCAAATGTATGTAAGCATTGCAGAAGTGAATAAGAAAATAGTACGTACACTGACATGCTTGAATAGTGTTTATGGTAACTAGGGATAAATAGTTAAGTAATCAGGCATGATAATGGCTGGGGGGGGGGGCTGGCCTCTTTTGACCATGATCTTGTTTTGCTGACCATACCTCTAGGAGACTACCAATCATGTGACTCAACCAACCAAATCAGGCAACACTCTACAGTGGTGAGATAGGTGTCCTGCTGTCAACACATTTTAGATGACACCATCCATCAGAAATGCCACTGGGAGAAAACTGTGGCTCCCTAAATGTCATTATCAGAAGACCCTCTATCTCTTTCCTGTGACGTGCCACAGAGGTGACCGTGGAGTACTCCAGTTTGCCTTCAGTAGGGTGACCTCCATCCCACTACTGCATTTTGGACCTGGCAACCACTGTCAACCCAGCATCAGAGTCATCATTTGGTGCAGATAAATGTGACAACCACCACTCCTTTGCCACAATTACAATGGGACGTGTAGGAGGAAAAGAAAAAATAGAGACCATATTAGTGCACACAACATGCTACACATGAAATTGTAGCTGCACAGTAGTGTACATGGCGCATGCACCCCACTGACATGACAGGCAATTTTCCTGCTACAACCTCCCTTCATGTTTTCATGCTTTATCCTCAGCTGCTGTAAAACAAAGCATGAAGAACTCAAAACACTAGTGGACTTCCTGACAGTACAGGAAACAATAACAGCCATAGTACAACTCAGTTTCTGTCACCCTAACCTCTGCCTTCCATTCTTTAGGTAGGTCAGAGTGTTGCTTCATTGAACACTGTAGTGATGTTTGTCTTGGCAAGCTCATGCCAGGTATCTAGCTTGTACATTAGGCCAGTATAATATTCCAGAAAGCACTCCTCCACGTGCCTGTGGAGGAAGAACAAGAAAATCCTGCTCTCGGTCAGACACCAGGCAGGAGCCTTGTTATTCCCTGCAGTATGAGGAAGCTGCATCTACTCACATAAGTTCATTCAAGGACCAAAATTGTATCTCCTGTGCAAAGATGCACTTTCAAAGGCGATGTAACATAAACAGTAGTGCAGCACTGAAGCACTGCTAAAAGCCTGTGTAATGCAGCACTGTGGCCTATTAGCAGCATAGGGTTCATGCATGAGCAGGGTGTTTTTGGTTAGTATAGATTCTGTGTTGCATTATGGTAGCAGTTCAGACACGGTTGCTCTAATTATCCTCATTAGCACAACCTCTGCACCAAGAGGCCCTTATTTACCAAGATATAAAGTAAGAGTGCCTTTTCCATGTAAACACATTAAGACCAGCAATGTGTAGAATAAACACTTTGCAGAATAAGACTTTGAACCTTGATATAGTCATACTGATGGAAGAAATGATGCCTGATAATGTACCCATGCACTGTACCCAACAACTGCACTTGATCGCAGCAACTAGGGCATACAAGAAGTGGTGTATGTGGTGTGAGAATAAAGCACAATTGCATAACACAGCAATAGCTAGCTGTGGGGAAGATACAACCTAGGCTACACTCACACAGGAAAATACACTCCACGTAGGGCACAATGACCCCTGCATAGCAACACATTTTGAGAGGTGAAAGGAGGTGTGCTGAGAAATATGATAGTTTAATCTGCTGATGCAGGATGGTGTGTTGTATAACATTCCCTTTCCTCCAGCCTGTACAGGAAAAAGGGGAAATGGTCACATAACTACAGTGTACAGCTATGTGGCCACCAAATGGAGAAGGGGCAGTGTACATATGAATGAGATTTCCACAGGTGGTCATACATATATACACACACACACACACACACACACACACACACACACACACACACACACACACACACACACACACACACATTGGGGTGTAACCCAGAGGTGTACATGTCCTTCCATGGACATATAAGGAAGGTAATAGCTGGATATTTTTACTGCTGAAGAGGTTAAGGTATTACTGCAGGCTCTCTGCATGTCTACCATGCACATAGAGGTCAGAAGTAACAGTCACAAAGTTTACTGAGACCAGGTAAGGCAAAGAGTGATGCAAAGCATCTGTTCTGTGAGTGGCCATTACAGGCTTCACATGCTAAAAAATCTAATAATAATTAACTGGGCCTTTTGTTGTCCAGTTAATTATTCTGCTAATATTGCAATATTTCCAACTTGTTCATTAACTTTCTTCTATTTATTTAAAGATTAAGCAGAGTTTATCCTCGGCATCTTCTTACAATACTACTGTAGTCATTCAATCAGAGTAGAATCAGCTCACATGGACTTTTCTCTATCAATTCATACTGCCTTAGGGCATATTTGTTAGTGGGTTCTGAGAATTCCATAGCATTCAAAACATATGTTATTTAATGGCTTTGCTTCCCTGAAGTTTAAAATGACAGGACTATAGGTCTCCATGATTGTCTTCCTCTCAATCTTGAGAAGGAGAACTACACTTGCCCATTATCTGACCTTCAGAAATCTTCATGACTCTTTGTCTATGAGCATCAAGATCATTGCACTGGTCCTCAATGTATGGTCAGCAGGAAGAAAAAACACAGTATTCGATGTAAAAATATGTTGACAACTAATAACTTGTGCAGAGTTAGTGGTAATGAGTTTTGACATAATATAGAGATCGAACATGTTTCTTCTGACAAATACCTCTTACTTTTTTAAGGATGTCAATAAATGAATGTAAAGTAAGGGTAAATCTGATGTTTAAAATTATAATGCTATATTTCAGCTGTAGCAAATGAGAGGTAGGTGCACCCAATGTCCCCCATTATTTGTGTAAAAGGTTTCTCCTTGACTTTTGATGTTATAATGATTGAGGAATAGTGTGTTTTCCCTGTTTTTGATTTAGTTGCTTGTTTTACACATACACATTTTTGCTTTTGTGGAAGCAGTTATGGTGTACTCAATGCGTATCTCATAATAAAAGATACTAAAGGTAACCTTTTTCCAAATGTTGCACAACAAACGTATCTAAGGCCCATTCATGACTCTGCACATAGCTTTTCTCCAAATACCGTTACCATTACAGGCAAAGTATAATCTCAATGAAACTCTGCTATCGTATCTCCCATTTTTTTGCTCCTTATGCACAGTTAGCCATAAAAATTGTCCTGTTGCCTAAATCCGAATATGCATTTCCACCTCTCTACTGTCAGTCATCCCGAAACACTCACAAACTATAATTAGTAGAAAATAACATTTACAGATTTGTACTGCTAGTTGGCAAAACACACACATCACTGCAAACCCACTAAAAAACATAATTGGCTCTCCCTTATTAACTGAGCTTCACACATCAGTTAGTGCCATCTTAAAAAAAACTACTTTCAGTCAGACAGCCAAACTATAACCTGCATAGCAGTCAAGATAGCTCCCATACCCTTAATAGACCTAAGTCACTCTATAGAATCAGATCCTAAATGAAGTGAGAAACATCCAGGCTCTGCACACCTTCAAAACTGCTCTAAATGATCCCCAAAAACCCAGAATATCCTTACAAAGTCATGTGGCAAGTTGGGAAGAAGGAGGTATTAGTTTTCCTAATACTGAATTTTATATAAATGCTACTATCTTTAATATAATTCTTTTATGGCTAAATTCCTCTTACAATTCATATTGGAAACTAATACATGAAAAAAATTGTTAACCAATAATAGAATATTAATTGATCCTCTTGTTACAATACATAAAAATGTCTTTATATGGTCTTTACAAATATATATACAAGTTAAGCAGAAATGCAAATCTTGCTCCTTTATTAACCTAATAATGGCAAATTTCATGAAAATTATCCAATCCAACCAGTTAATTAAAATCTTATTATTATCCATCTTTCCTATTGTTTATACAAGCAAGTGCTTAATCTCCTTTGATAAAAATAAAATGCTTGAATTTAAGAACAATGATTTAGTATACTGGAATCAATTCTTATCCACTAATAGAATTCATCCAGCTAACTATTTGATTACTAGATACAGTTTACATAATAATAACTGGATAGATATTCAAACTTGCAGAGAATTTATACATAATAAAACTACATTTCTTTACAAACCCATGGAAACAACATACCAAAAACATTAGAATTATTAGCTAATATAATTAATGGTTCTTTGAAAGACACCTCATTTATATCCTTAATATATAAAGCTATTAGATCTGATTGTAGCCTTATAAATGCTTCTTAATGGGAATACTCCACCAAAATAAACAATGAAGATTTTACTACTAACAACAACAAATTCCTTCTAAAATCAGTACAAAAATCAACAATCTCTCCTTACTGCAAAATATGCACCTGGAAATTCCTTCACAGAAGTTACTATACACCTCAAAAATTGCAAATGTACAAAAAATTATATGAAATGTTGGAAATATAAAGCAACAGAAGCTGATTGGTTTCATATGATTGTTGCATGTACAATGTTATCTCAATTTTGGAAGGAATTCAAATATTTCTGCAAGGCTTTATGGAATGATAATTGTGAAATTTCCAATTCTCTCATTTTATTCAATGTAACACTACCAGAAGTCATACCCAAATCTGAAACACACCTACTTTGGTCAATTCTTGCAATTGCAAGAAAAATTGTAACAAAAAATTGGAAAAATAACTATATCTTTTACAAATGAATTTATTTATTTATTTAGCCACAAATTTATGTGAAAAAGAAATATCTAGTATAAACTTTAAAACAAATTCTGGGTGGCCTAATGGTTAAGGTGTTTGCCTAACAAATACAAGGTACAGAGTTTGAATCTCACAGGGGATAACTGGCTAGGCTTGCAAGGGCAGTTAGCCTAGTACTAACCTATGAACCTATTTCCAAGAACTTAACACAGAAATTAATTGCTTGGGAAAAGTTACAGTTATTACTGAAAAAGTTTTAGATTATTTTGTGAATGTATATAGAATTATATTCTTGTTATGGACTCTGTAAATAGTTTGGTTCAACTTAGACTGTAAATATGTTATTATTGTTATTGTTCTTATTAAAAAATAAAAAAAAAAAATTTTGGAAAAAAAACCTGCTCTAGATGAACATTTGGTAAAAGAATCTAAATGCATATGCTATCAGGATCCAGGCAAAGACAATACAATTCTTGCATGGTAAGACCATCAAAGTTCTACATATTAGTTCTTTACCATTTCAGGTGGTTATTGCAGCTCAGAAAATGTAACATTTGTGCATAATCAGATAGAAGCTGTGTATCTAAAATTAAATATTCTCTGAATAATAGTGTGTGTTCAAAATTGTTAAACAATGTTCTAACCTCTCATGTGATGTATTGCTGTATTTTGTGATATTGTGGTCCACACTTATGATCTGCTTCACCACTGTATTACTGTATTTTGACAATATGTATTTTGGATTCTGTAACTTTGCTTGTACTTTTTTTACCCAATATAAAGCTGTGTTATTTTGCGGTCCTTATTAGGTTGTCAAGTTGCAAATGGATAAGCAGACCAACTCAAATACTTGATTAACAAATGGTTTACAAAATAAAATAGAATTAAATTGCACTTGTTAATCCAAGCTATGTATCAACTAATCAGTCAAAGGTAACTGAAACGTTGAAAAATGTTGTCCAACTCTATGATCATAAGACTTTTAAACCATAGTTTTTACTTTGTTTTCCTGTTACTCCCCTCCCCATGCAAGCTGCTGTTCCCTTTGCACCCTTGCTATTTATTATTATCAGCTCTGGGGTCACTGTACCCCCTTGCTATTTATTATTATCAGCTCTGGGGTCACTGTACCCCCTTGCTATTTATTATTATCAGCTCTGGGGTCACTGTACCTTAAGATAAGAAGAATGCCTACAATAACTTCCTTTGTTTTTCAATAGAATATATTCAAATTTGTGGCTTATTTGCAGAAAACAAAATAATACAATTATACCATGTGACCTACTCCCCTCTATTGCACTTTCATGTATGTCTGGTTGATGTTTTGTGCAATGTCCCATTTTTTAATTTACACTCTGAAAGTTATAATCCCTTCTTTTGGTTGGTTTAATTCTATAGCTAAATGTACTGGGAAGCTGATTGCATCATCTTTCCCCCAAATGGATATCTGCTTCCTGACATATTAAACAACTTCCTGTTCACTTTGTTCATCTGCACACACCACAGTGTACCCATGAAGTAGATTTAGTAAGTTCTATGCATGTACCTCATTGCACATAATTTTCTAGTTCACCCTTTCAGTCAAATGGCATCATCTGTAGAGAATAGTGTCACAAAGCCTGAAGGCTGCAGTGACAAAACAGTCATCCTGTCCTCCAGCAAAGGATTTATTTTGGACTGTAGTGAAGTATTGCAATTAAAAATTCATATTGGAGTAAACTTCCAATTGCCATATAACTAAACTCTGAAAACAATTAATGCACATAATATTGTTATGTAAAAATGTTGAACAGACAAATCAATGCAGCCTGTAGAAGAGAAGGAGTTTATATAATTGTACAGTAAACTGAAATATTCAGTAAGTCTGAAGCCATCAAATGACACAGTGTACATATTCTGTATGATTTAACTATATTTTATAGCTTTTTCAGTAGTACAAGGAACAAACCCATATCTGTTGGCAGTAACCTAAGCAATTGCAGTTACTGATACTTTTTCTGCTGCACTCACTTCTTTTGCTGTTGCCCGTGCCATTCACCCTACGTGCTCTCTCCACTCCCCTAACCTGCCCACAAATTCCACCCGCCCCCAGTGCTCCTACACTTATAGTCCACATAGTGACACCTCCTCCTACAACAGCCTATCACCATCCCTCAGGTATCAAGTCCACTCCCACACCCCACCCTCCTACTTTAAACCTTCTCCTCTCCAAACACTCACCCTCTTCCACCTCCATTTATCTACTAAACCTGATATGCCCCAACCTCTTACAAATTAGCTACTCTCACATCAAACTTTAATCTCTCTAACCACTATCTCACCAAACTTCTCCTCCCTTCTCTACCTATTCCATCTCACACTTATACCAATATCTGCTTCTCTCTATGTATACCTTACTGCTCACCAACCTTCTACTATTTCAGCTAATCCTCTTACATCATCTCACTGCACCCTACACACCATTACCCTCCTTCCATAAACATCCCACCAACCCACTCCCAAATGATAAACCTTACTCAAACAATGTCATCCCCATATCTCCCTCTGTCTTACCCTCAGACATTCAACTCCCTAAAATAAAAATACCGCCTTCTCACTCCCTATCTTTAAAAAACAAGACAAAGCTTATTAGATACTACCCACTCACATAAAAAACTAAAAGCTTCCCCACTACAATACTAATAGCAGGAGACATACACTCAAATCCAGGTCCAAACTCTAACCTTACCTCTATCCCAAACACTCCTCCCATCCCAGCCCACTAAACTGCTCCTCAGAACATCGATGTCTGTGCTGTAACTGAAACCTGGTTCAAGGCTCCTGAGAGCACCCCGGCACTATTAGGTTTTACCTCATATCATGCATTCCGGCACCAAAACCCGGACCACACCACAAAAGGAGGAGGTGTATCCATATTCATAAAGGATACCCACACCTCCAGGTTGGTGGCAACACAAGCTTGAAACCATCCAGGTGCAACTAACCATAGGCAAAACTGCTCTACAAATTGTAGCATGCTACAGGCCACCCTCTCAAACTCAGGAACCCCACACAGCCTTTCTGAAGACACTGGAGGGTATAAATGTATCTCCAAACACCATCATATTGGGTGACTTCAACTACCCGAATATAGACTGGGAACATTACTCAAGCCCTAACTTTCTAGCCCAATGGTTCCTGGAGTTCATAAATTCAAATGCCATAGAACAGCTAGTCACTGCTCCCACGAGAGGAGAAAATATACTAGATCTCATTATCACAAACATGGGGACAAAATGCTCCACACTGGAAGTATATCCCTCATTGGTGAGATCTGATCATAAACTAATCTCACTGGAAATCCACATCCCGCCCCCACCCCAAACAAAAAAGATCACAGTGAAGAACTTCTCTAAAGCAAACTTCACGCTACTCAAGACTGGTGTGGTATCCTTCAAGGCCCCTGAGCCAGTGGAAACCACAACCCAAGCTGTGGAAGCCCTTACAAATGCCTTCTATGAACACCTCCAGGACTGCATGGATCAGGCAATCCCAAATAAAACCAAGACTCTTTCCACAAAGGGCAAACGTCCAGTCTGGTGGACCCCAGCCATTAACAAACTTTACAATAAGAGGAGAAAGCTATTACATGATAGAACAAAATCCATAAAAGGGAAGTCACCCCTGATCATTATTAGTAAAAAAATACGAGCACTCATAAAATCAACTAAGTCCAATTTTGAGAGAAAAATTGCCATGGATTCAAAGGACAATCATAAGGCCTTTTTCAGCTATGTTAGGAACCTGGGTGGAAACTCCCAGATATGCTCAGAATGAGTCCAAAATGATACAAAAATCACTGAACCCACAGACATTGCCAACATACTGGCAGACAGGTTCAGTGCAAACTTCACCCCCTCTCCCCCCCTAAAGGAGAGATAACTATCCCAGCAGAGTGTAGCCTCCTGGACATCTCAAATGCGCAGGTGAAAGCTGCTCTCTCTAAAGCTAAAAACACAGCATCAATGGGACCGGAAGGTGTCCCTGGCTGTGTGCTACATGAGCTAAATGAGGAATTAAACCCGCACATATGGCAGCTGTTTAATCTCAGCCTTACCACAGGATACGTGCCCAAGGAGTGGCGTACGGCAACTGTGGTCCCACTCCACAAAGGTGGTGCCTCCACAGACCCTGGTAATTACCGCCCCATAAGCTTAACAAGTCTAGTCTGCAAAGCTATGGAGAGGATCATAATGGAGCTCATAAACAAAGATATAGGGGACTTGCAGACATTGGACCTGACCCAGTTTGGCTTCGTCAAGGGCAGATCATGCCTTTTGAACTTGGTCTACTTCTTCAAAACAGTCACCAAGGCCATTGATAAGGGAAAGGCAGTCCATACAGCCTACCTTGACCTTGCAAAGGCTTTCGACACAATACACTACTCGGGTATTGTAGAAAAACTTACCAGCTTAAATGTAAACCCATATGTCACAAGATGGGTTGCAAACTGGCTGAAGGACAGAACCCACAGGGTTAGAGTTGCTGGCGCTATGTCAGACTCCAAGCCGGTCAGAAGTGGTGTCCCACAGGGCTCAGTCCTTGGCCCCTATTGTTCGGCATCTACTTCTCAGATGTACAGGCCAACATGGGAGGACTTTGGCTGACAAAGTTTGCAGACGACTGCAAACTGGGCGCCATAGTGGAAAGTGCATCTGACACGGATATCCTTCAGAAGCGACTCACGGAAACAGATAGCTGGTGCCAGAGCCTTGGCCTGAAGTTAAACGCCAAAAAATGTATAGTCTTACCCTTCGGGAAAAACAAGGTAACCTCAAGCTACCATATAGGTGACAATCCACTAAGCACAGAAGAGGTTATCAGGGACCTGGGGACCCAGGTTGACAGTGGCCTTTCTTTTGACACTCACATTGCTAAAGTGGTTAGAAAGACCTTCTACATTGCCCACCTGATCATGAAGGTATTCACATCCAGATCTAGTGAGGTCATTGTTCCCCTGTACTCTTCACTTATCAGACCAATGATCGAGTACAATGCTCCATTCGGGATGTATCTCACCCGACATCTGCAGCAATTGGAGAGACCCCAAAAGTTCCTCACCAAAAGGATAAAGGGACTCCAAAATCTGTCATATGCTGTCAGATTGAAGAAACTCCAGCTCTATTCAGTTGCATACCGTCTGCTCAGAGGTGACATGTGCCTGACATACAAGGCCATGTCCAACCCAGAATTAATGGACATGCTCCACCTCAAAAAATCCAAATCCACCAAAACCACTAGAGCAAGCGACTTAAACCTTAGCACGGATATAAATAGGACGTGCTGGAGGGATAGATTTATCACTCAGAGACTCCCTATGCTGTGGAATAAAATCCCGGTCCATGTGAGGCAGAGCACTTCGCTGGCTCTGTTCAAGAGAAATCTTGACCTGTGGATGGGAGATCGTAGGTTTACCCCAGGAATCATCTCTGTGTCACTGCTGGACAGAGGCACAACAAACTAATGGGCACAGTATTTTTTCATATAAGGGGTGGCGTAAGCCACAAAACGTTGGGCTAGGCTTATAAATGCCTTAGGGCAGATAGCCTAGTATAAACCTATGAACCTATGAACCTATGAACCTAAAAACAAATCTCCTTCTACTCTATTAATACCTGGAGCATTCTCAACAAACTTAGTCGGTTTCATGCATGGATTGCAAATCATACCCCTGATGTCATTGCAGTAACTGAAACCTGGCTTAAACCTCGCAACTTAGATAATGATATCCTTCCCCCTGGTTATAACATAATTTGCCTTGACCGTAAAAACAAAAAGGGTAGGGGGAGTTGTCATAGTCTACTCCAGCAATCTTACTATTTCTCACATTACACACTCCATCCCATCTTTCTCTCCAGCAGAAACACTGGCAGTTAACCTTAGACTAAACAACTATACTACAATCACTATAGTAGCCACCTACATTCCACTAGGAGAAAATATTCCACTACTGGGAAACATTCTTTCCTATCTCTCCCTGAACATCCCAAATGAAACAATCCTCCTTGGTGACATAAACATCAATTGGAGAACCCTAAATAACCCAGGATCCCCACATAATATTAATTTATATGGATTTACTCAGCTAATTACTGTGCCAATACATTTTAACAACACCCACACTACAAATACCCTCATTGATTGGATATTTGTCTCAGCTCCATCCAAATATCACAATCCTGAAACTCTTCCTGATTCCCTGAGTGACGACTCACCCATAAAGGTGCTAAGATATACAAACCACCTTCCTAAACCACACAGATATATTACTAAACATAATATCTCCAATTTTAACCCAGAAACATTTAACACTCTCATATCTAGAGTATGCTTGGACTTCCTCACTCAGCTTCTCCTAAATGAAGCTGTCATTGCTTTCAACTCTACTTTTCTGGATATCATTAACTCATTAGTCCCACCTCGTAAAATTAGGACAAAAGCTACAATATCTCCTTGGCTAACAAAAAAAAAAAAACTCTCATGAAGGCTAGAGATAAGTCCTGGAAAAAATGGCTACAAACAAAAGACCCAAATGACCTACAAAGATATAAAGAACAAAGAAACCTGGACAAAAGATGTATCAGTAAAGACAAAAAATAATTCTATTATAACCCAACAACAACACTAAAATCTGACCCAAATAAATTCTGGAATGCTATCAATCAAATACTTCATCCTGGAACCCCTACCTCACCCAACCCTACCCCAGAAAAGACACCAGTAGAAACTGCCAACACCTTCAATACTTACTTTGTTGAATCTATATCCAAACTCTTTAACTCCGAAAGCTCCAATACAATGAACTCCTAAAACTCAGCCTCCTCTTCAACAACATCTCCCTCAAGCCCATCTCCACAACATACATCCGAATCCTACTCTCCAAACTAAAACCGTGCTCTGTATCTGCTGATAGCATCCCTTCTTACTTTCTTCAGACATCTGCCCACTCATTTGCTTTTCCCATCTCTATCATCATTAACCGCTCAATGTCTGAATCTAAAGTACCATCCATCTGGAAACAGTTCTATACCCTACCTATCCACAAAGGAGGTAACTCAACTGAAATCTCTAACTTTAGACCTATTGCCATCCTCTCCCCTCTATCAAAAGTTCTTGAAAAATGCATACATACTCAGGTCATGGATCATCTCTCTCAAGTAAACCTACTTACTCCTACACAACATGTTTTTTGACCAAAACATAGCACCTATACTGCACTTCTATCCTTTCTCAATACTATTTCCCTGGCCAGAGATGATAAAAAATGTATCTCCTGTCTCTTTCTTGATCTCTCAAAGACCTTTGATACTGTCTCTCACTCTACTGTTAAACTGTCTGAACTCAACTTCTCCCCTGATACAGTGGCATGGTTTGAAAGCTATCTAAAAGTTAGATTCCAATCTGTAAAATGGGACACTGCTTTCTCTTCTCCCCATCCAATACAAATGGGTGTCCCTAAAGGATCCATCTTAGGGCCACTACTTTTCAACATCTTCACAAACTTGCTGTATACCTCCTGCCCACGCTCCTCTATTATAAAATATGCCGATGACTCTACAGTTATAACAATAGCTAACTCTCACACTGAACTCTTAACAGCTACCCAGTCATCCTTTAACTTGGTAGAAACATGGTTCTCCAACAACCAACTCATCCTAAACCCTAAAAAAGCAACACTCCTACTCTTCCTCCCTAAAACAGCCAACCACATTAAGACCTCTTTTACTATCCAGTCACTCAACAAGACTCCTATTGCAGTTGAACCTAGCTCTAAACTCCTTGGTATCACAATCGATGATCAACTTAAATTTGACCTCCACATAAATAATTGTATCAGGAAAATTCACCTTAAATTTGGTCTATTATATAGAAATAACAACTTTCTTACTCGGGAAGCTAGAATAGCCCTCACTCATGCCTACCTTCTTTCCTGCTTCCCATATCGCTCACAAATCCTTATTAACCTTAACTCCTCTCTCCTTACTAGACTGGAGACTACATACCACAAAGCAGCTCGATTTGCAAGTCAACAATCTTATAGATATCACCACTGTCTCTCTCTAAGATATTTAAACTGGGTTGAGCTGCCCTACCTCCTCCTTGTCTCTCAGCTCCAAACCATACACTCAGTTCTTTACCAACCATCTTTCTGTCCAGCCTTACACTCTATCATCTCCAACTATGCTCCTTCAAGAAACCTCCATAGCTCATCCCAAGACCTCTTAAAAATCTACAAGCCCAAATCAAAAGCAGGGTGTAACGTATACAGCTACCACCCCTCTACTGAATGGAACAAACGTCCCCCCGAAATTCGAACACACACACATCCCAAACAATTTAAACTGACTCTAAAAAATTATTTCAACAGGACATGGATCTAACAATGCTAAAACTCTCCTTGAAATTCTCTACTTCATTTCCCTAAGCAATTTATTCCTCTCTCTTACACTTGTACTGCATCCTGTTAGATTACTCCTATGTTGCTTTTTTATACTAACTACTACTTCAAATAAATGCAATGTCTGTAATCTAGCTGTTTCTAGCATTTCTCTACTTATATAATATTTGCATGATGACAAAATGTAATCTGTTTACTCTCAAAAATGCTGTTGTAGTCTGCTAGCTGATTGCCTTATTCCACTTATATAATATCTGAAATATTGACTAATGTTATATGTATGTACTTGGAGCTTTTCTCCCTGGGCTTCTGCTGGTAAAGGACTTTGGCTCAGTCAGACATTCCCAGTTAACAAATGTAAAATAAAATAAAATAAAATAAATAATAAATAATTGCAATGCTACAGATCCTAAGAGGGTCAAGGAGGGACAGATGGAAAAGGCTGATGTTGCTGTCTTTCCTTTTGAAGGAAGTCTGCCAGGTAGAAATTTTAACTACTGGGTGATCCAAGACACCGGTACCACAGTATTTTTTAAATGAGCTTGAAGGCAGCAGCAGCTGTCATTTCAATGAGACTGTGTGACTGAAAGGTGATGGAATTGGAGGAAGGACAATAAAACTCCGGGGCCTGTCTGTGATGTATCCTGATAGAGGGATCTCTTTTTCATTGGAGAGAGCTGTCCAATTTGCCCAATTTCCTATTAGATATGATAACTGGCTCTGCACTGGAATGAAAATTATCAGGACATAAAGTCATGGTGGCAGCCACAAAGGCTAACCTTAAGACATACCAGAGCTAAAATAATTACTTAAATAACTAAACAAATAAATAAACAAACATACATATATTTGAGGAACAAAAGGTCAGATCTCATTTTACAGCGATATGTACAGATTCATAGATTCCACGTTTCGGTGCTGAATATCATTTTCCTTTAAATCTGCTTTGCAGTTTGAAAGAACTGCAGAAAACTACTCCTTAGCACACTATATGAGAATACCCTCTGCTACTGTATAACACTCTTCAGTGGCATATCATTGATGTGATACCTTATGTTACTGAATGACAGAATTCAATGAGAATTCATAGGTGACATAAACTATGCTACTGCATGACTCTGTTCTATGACAGACTATAAGTGATATAACCTATGTTACTGTATGCTACAGTTCAGAGGTACAATATAGGTTCATAGGTTCATAGGTAGGTACTAGGCTATCGGCCCAAGGGCCTACGTAAGCCAAACCAACAAGGTTCCCTGGCTTACGCCACCCAAGAAAGTTATTTTCCTGTGCCACTGTTGAGCAGAGACACAGAACTGATCACCGGGGTGTATTTCCTATTTCTCATCCACCCATCAAGAATTTTCTTGAAGAGTGCTAATGAAGAACTTTGCTTGACATAGATGGGTAGCCTGTTCCAGAGTATGGGAAGTCTCTGGGACAGGAATCTATCCCTCCAGCATGTCCTGTTTATTGTGGTGACAAGGTTTAGGTCCCTAGAGCATGTAGCTTGGAGGGATTGGGATTTCTTTAGGTGTAGCATGTCCAACAGCTCTGGGTTTGACATAGCTTTATATGTTAGGCAGAGATCACCTTGGAGTAGGTGATATGCTATGGAGTAAAGCTGGAGTTTTTTGAGGTGGTCAGTGTAGGGCATTTGTTTGAGGCCAGTAATCCTCTTTGTGAGGTACTTCTGTGGCCTTTCCAGCTGCTGCAGATGTCTTGTGAGGTCCATTCTAAAAGGGGCGTTGTACTCTATAAAGGGTATAATGAGTGTTGAGTAGAGGGGAACTATGACCTCTGTTTTCCTGGATGAGAACCCTTTTATGATGAGGTGTGCCACGTAGAAGGACTTCCTGACTACTGTGGCGATGTGACTATCAAAGGAGAGACTACTGTCCGCCTGGGTTCCAAGGTCTCTTATCATGCATTTGGTGTTAAGTAGATTGCTGCCTATGTGGTAGTTCATGGGTACAGAGTTTTTACCAAAGGGGATGACACTGCACTTTTTGGCATTGAGCGTGAGGCCATGGCTCTGACACCAGGCATCTGTCTCAGCAAGGCCTTTCTGTAGGATGTCCACATCATTTGGAGACTTGACTATGGCTCCTAGTTTGCAGTCATCTGTGAACTTCATTAGCCAGAGGCCTTCTGTGTTAGCCTGTACTTCAGAGAAATAGATACCAAACAGGAGAGGTCCCAGGACAGAATCCTGTGGTACTCCACTTGTCACTGCTTTGAGGTCAGATTTGGAGTCTGCAACTTTTACAGTGTGGGTTCTGTCAGTGAGTCAGTTGGCAACCCATTTTGTGATGTAGGGATTTATGCCTAGTTTAGCTATAATTCCAGAATGGGGGATGGTGTCAAAAGCCTTGGCAAGGTCAAGATAGGCAGTGTGAACCACCTTACCCTCATCTACGGCTTTGGTGACTGCCTCAAAGAAGTCAATCAGGTTCAGGAGGCATGATCTGCCTTTCACAAACCCGAACTGGGTGGAATCCAGAGTTTGGAGGTTACCAATGTCTTTGTTTATGAGTTCCATGATGATACGTTCCATGGCCTTGCAGACCAGGCTTTTCAGGCTAATAGGTCGATAGTTCCTGGGATCAGTGGTGGCTCCCCCTTTGTGGAGTGGGATAACTGTTACTGTGTGCCATTCAGTGGGCACAAAGCCTGATGTGAGGCTATTATTGAACATGGTGCTTAAGTGGAGAGCCAGTTCATTCTGAAGTTCATGTAAAACGCAGCCTGGGATGTTGTCCGGTCCCATGGATGCTGTGTTTTTGGCTTTAGAGAGTGCAGCTTTTATCTGGGTAGTTGTGATTACAGGGACTCTGCATTCTTCCTGTATAGATATGGGCCTTTTAGGGGGTGAGAGGAGGGTAAAGTTAGCACTGAACCTATCTGCCAGGATGTTGGCAATATCAGTTGGTTCTGTAATTTTCATGCCTTTGTGCTGTAACTCAGAGCAGATCTGGGTGTTGCCATCGAGATTCTTGACATAGCTGTAGAATGCTTTGTGGTTGTCCTTGCAATTAGTAGCAATTTTGTTTTCGTAGCTAGCTTTGGAAGATATTTTAAGGGATCTCAGCTTCTTACTGAGGCTGACCAGGGAGCTCCTCCACTCATGGGATTTTACTCTATTTTGCAACAGTTTCTTCCTTCTGTTGTACAGTTTGTTTATGGTAGGGGACCACCAGATTGGCTTCCTTTTTTTGGAGGATAGTGCCTCGGTTCTGTTTGGGATAGCATGATCCATGCACTCATGTAAGTGCTTATAGAGTGCATTTGTGTAGGATTCAGCAGTTGTAACTGTATTGTCCATCTGCATGGGTGTCATGAAGTTCACCACTTCTGTCTTAAGGATCAGTAATATAGGTGACATAACCTGTTTTACTGCTTGAAACTATTCAATGATGCACTACAAGTGACATAATCTATGCTTTTGAATTGCATTGCTCAGTAACACATGATAGGTGACATAAATGCTACTGAATGACACTATTCAATGGGATACTATAGGTGACCTATCCTATCCTACTGCACTACACTGCTCAGTGGCATACTATTGGTGACATGACCTATGCTACTGCATGACACTGTCCAGTGACACACTGCAGGTGGCATAACATGTTCAACTATTTAACATTACTCAGTGGCACAGGGTAGATGATGTAACATATTAAATTGTATAACACTGTTCAATAGCGCACTATAGGTGACATAACCCATGCTACTGTATGGCAATGTGCACTGGAAAGATACAGGTGATATACTATAGGTCACATAACCTAGCCAACCACATAATGGTTGGGTTATATTCAATGGCACACTATAGGTCACATAGCCTAGCCAACCACATAATATTGTTCAATGACATACCACAGGTGACACAAGCTATGCTACTGCAATACACTGTTCAGTTGCACACTGTTGGTGCCATAAGCTGAAGTACTGCATGACACTATTTAATGGTACACTATAGAGGATACAACTTATGTTAATGCATACCTGTTCAGCAGTACACTATAGATGACATATCCTGAGCTACTGCATTGCACTTTTCAGTGACACAGAATAGGGGACAACCCATGTTACTACATGATACTGTTCAATGACACAGTATTGCTGACACAAACTATGCTACTGCATGACTCTGTTAAGTGGTTCACTGCAGTTGACCTACTTCATACTACTGCATAGCAATACTCAATGACATACTATGGGTGACATAAATGATGCTACTGCATGACATTGTTTGATGTCACACTAAAGGTGACATAAGTTAAGCTACTGCTTTACACTATTTAAAGTCACACAAATGTTGCCATAACCTATGCATAAAACTGTTCAGTGATACACTATAGATGACATAACTCATGCTATCCATGACACTGTTTAGTAGCACACTATATGTGATAGCACTAACACAAATGCATGGCAACGTTCAGTGACACACTAAAGATGACATAATCTGTGTTACTGTATTACACTGTTGAGGGACACATTACAGGTGATATAGCTTGTGTAACTGTATGCAACTGTTTAAGGGACACTGTAGGTGACATATTCTGTACTACTGTATAACAGTGTTCAGTAGTGTAGCACAGGTGATATAACTGATGCTGCACCTTGGCACAATTCAGAGAAACAGTATTGGTGACATAACTTAGGATACTTTATTAGACTATGCTTTGCCACACTGCAGGTGACGTAACCTATACTGCTGCATGACAGTGTTGTGTCACACTGTAGACTGAATAACCTATGGTACTGCATGACACTATTTAATGAAACACTATAGATGACAACCTATGCAAGTGCATGGCACCGTTAAGGGGTACACTACAGGTGGCATAACTTATACTATTGCATAATGCTGTTTAGTAGCACACTATAAGCGATATAACCTATTCTATTGAATGACGTTTTTCAATGGGAATATATAGGTGACACAACCTGTGGCACTGAAGGGCATTGTTCAATGGCATACTATTGTCATTACCTATGGCAATGTGTTATATTATCAAAGACACACTATTGGTATCATAACATATGTTACCAGTTGACATTGTTTAAAGGAACACAACAGGTGATATAACCAATGGTAGTGTATGACACTATTCAGAGGCACACTGTAGGTGACACAACCAATGCCACTACGTGACATTTTTTAATGTCACACTATAGATGAATTAACCAATTTTCCTGCATTACACTGAGCAGTGGTGTTGTATATATGACGCACTCTATGTCATACTACTGGCGACAAAACTAAGTTACTGAACAAAACTATTTAATAGTACATTACAGGCAACATAACCTATGCTATTGTATGATAGACATGACATATCCTGTACTACTGCATGAAACTGTTCAATGGTAAACTGCAGATGACATAACCGGTAATGGTGAAACAAGCCTGTGCTACATGACATGACAGTGTCCAAAAACATACCATAGGTGACATAACTTATTCTAGTACAATGACACTATTCAGTTTCAAACTACAGGTGACAAACCATATGTCACTATAAGGCACTATTCATAGGTACACTATTTTCAAATGATCACTGTACCTGACAAAAATGATGGTACTATATGACACTATTCATTTGCATACTATTGGTGAAATAACCTGTTCTAGTGAATGATACTGTTCAATTACCTACAGTAAGTGACATAAGCAAAGCTACTGTGTGACACTTTACAATGCCACATTATATGAGCTACAGTCTTTGCTGCTGCATGACACTGTTTATCAGTGTATGACAGGAGACACAATCTATGCTATGATTTTGGGCTGTTCAATCACATTCCATAGATGACTACTAAGTGGCATAGCTCAGTGGTATGCTATAGGTTACATGACCTAAGCTATTAAATGACAGTATTAAATTGCTCACTATAAGAGTCATACGCTATGGTACTGCATGACAGTGTTCAGTGGCATACTACAGATGATCTAACATATGCTACTGCATGGCACTGATCAGTGGTATAGCTGACATAGCTTGTGCTACTGCATGGCACTGATCAGTAGTACACTATAGCTGACATAGCTGGTGCTACTGCCTGGCACTGATCAGTGGTTCACTATAACTGACATAGCCTATGCTACTGCATGGCACTGATAAATGGTACACTATAGCTGACATAGCCTGTGCTACTGCATAGCACTGATCAATGGTACACTATAGCTGACATAGCCTATACTACTACATGGTACAGTTCAAATGACACACTATAGGTGAACTGACCAATAGTAGTGCATCACACTCTGTAGTGGCACAGTGCATGTGACATAACCTGTGATACTGCCTAACACCATAGAGTGGCACACTACAGCTAACATACTGTTCAATGTCACATTATAAGTGGCATAACCTATGCTGTCACATAACACTATTCAATGGCACACTGTAGGCTACATAAAATGTACTGTTCCATGACACTGTCAGTGCCATACCATTTCGGTCATAACCTGTGCTACTGCATGCTAGCATACTATGGTACACTATAGGTGTTTTAACTTGTGCAACTGCATTACAATATTCAATGGTATGCTATTGGTATCATAAGCTATGCTACTGCATGACACTGTTCAATGGCACACACTAGGTGATGTAACTTATGGTACTGCATGTCACTAATCAGTGGCACACTGCAGGTGACATAACCAATGCCATTGCATGACTCTGTTCAGGGACACAGTGTAGATGACATCATGTATGAGCCTGCATAACAGTGATAAATTTCACACTATAGGTGACATCACCTGTGCTACTGCATAACACTTTTCAATAGTGTTTCATTGGTAACATTACCTGTGCTATTCTATAACACTATTCACTGGCACACTATATATGACATAACCAAAGCTACTGTATTATTCTGTTCAGTGGCACACTATAGATGACATAACCTATGCAACTTCATGAAACCATTCAATGAAACGCTAATGGTGACACAAACTATGCTACTGTATTACAGTTTTTACTTTTCAATGGCCCAGTGTTAGTGACATAACCTGTGTTACTGCATGACACTTTTAGTGGCACACTATAGCTGACATATACCTGTGCTATTGTATGACACTATTCACTAGCACACTACAGGTGGCATAACCTAAGTTAATATATGACACTATTCAGTGGGACAATACAGGTGACATTTACCATTAGAGGAACTGATACTTACATTTACATAGAAGATAATGAACACAGAATGGTGTTATGCTTACCTGGAGAAAAAAAATCAAGGCTCTAAGAAAGGCCTTAGAATGCCTTAATGTTCGGAAGTACGAATCTGCTTTTATTCATGTTGGTAGAAATGATCTCATCCACAAGGACATTCTGTTAGTAGGGAACTTACAGCCCTCTTAGATAGCATAGCTTGTACAGGTGTTAAGGTGTATTTTGTACAAATAACATATGGAAAGGAGAGTCACTTCAATCCGAATGAAAAGAATGTTGGGTAAATACCTACATTAAAAAATGTCCAGTTTTAAAAAAAATGTGGCTATGTAGAGCATATTAGCCTAACTTTGGGCACACATGTTCAGACAGGATGGCATGCACTTTTCAAGATCAGGAAAGAGAATTTTTGCAGCAAATATTTTGCAATAATTGACAAACACAAAGCACGATTTTTGCCACTTTGAAAATTTAACATTTCACAGATATCAACATTTGATGCATCTGTAGTGGTTGTTAATGCCAGCAGCATTAATAATAAAGTTTTTTCTACTGGAAAATTTGCTACATTCCCATGGGACTGATGTTATTATTGTTTGTAAAACACTGTTAAAGAACTCTACTATTTTCGGCTTTTCCCGGTTAAGGGTCACCACAGTGGATCACCTGTCCGCTCATGATTGGCAGTGGAGTTTTACAGTGCCGAGTTGCCAGTCCAGTGCCCAACCTTCCACGGTAGGCACACACTCACACATAGCAGCCAATTTAGAGTGTCCAATCCACCTATAGCATGTCTTTGGGATGTGGGAGGAAACCCACATTACCACAGGTAGGACATGCAGACTCCACACAGAAGGCACCCCAGCCAAAGATTGAACTGGAGAACCTTTTGCTGTGAGGCGACAATGCTAACTGCTGCACCACCATGGCTGCTACAACATGGCTCACTGTTAAACAACAATGACTGGAAACCAGTTCTGTCAGGTTATAAATGTTTTTACTGCAACAGACATTCTAACAAAAAAGCAGGTGGAGGTGTTATGATTGGTATTAAAGATAGTTATGAGACCTGTGATTATTACATGTTCAGTGATATTACCAATATTACAGATTGCGTAACTGTGACAATAAAGACAACCCTGGAACATATAACAATTGTTGGAGTCCATAGACCACCAAAGTCAATGCTGATGACCTAGAGGAATTCATACATTTCTTGCATGAAATACAGGAGGGAAGAATAATAGTGGCTGGGGACTTAAATTTACAAACAGACTGGAATAATATTAATTCAACAACACTATAAGGAAATTACTCACAACTTATGTTCAGGAACAATAATTGCTTCCAATTGTTAAAAGGCCTACCAGGGAGCGGAACATCCTAGACATTGAATTCCTCAAGAAATTGCTGTTACATCATGTCAAATTTTACCACAGTTGGCGTGCAGTGATCATGGAGTTATAAACATTTATTTCTTGACAGATAATTCTGCAAAACTAAAATCTAAGCTAATGCACAAAAGATTACAGATTATATTGAACAAAAATAGTCACTATGTAAAACTAGTTGGAGTAATGTGTTCAGTGGAAAAAGTGTAGAAAGAATGTGGAAAGTTTTGAAAGAGAAATTTTTGAATGCAAAATATCAAAAAATGTTTAATATCAAGTTGTAGGCCTGCAACATCAGGAAGATATATTTCCGTAAGAACAAGACACTTGATTAAGGTTAGAGAAAAAATATAAGAAATGGAAAAGAGGTCAAACTACAGAAATAAACAAACTGGACAGTCAAAGTAAACCTAGTGTGAGAAAACATCAAGAAAATGTTGAAGAAAGTTTATGTATAGATATTGAGAATAATAGGAAACCATTTTATAGATGTGGAAGATGTGGAAGGAGTAAAGGCATACAGCTTGATAAACTGGGTATAGATTGTACAATTTATTCTCAGGCACAACAGATTATAGATATATTTACAAAATCCAAAATCTTATGCAAAGCAGTTTGGCTCCACAAAAGAGGTTATAAATCTTTCTAGTGACATCCAGGTAACCTCAGATACTGAAATCAAATTAGATTACATTGAAAAAGAGCTATGCAAACTGGATCCAAACAAAAGGCAGGGAGGTGACAGAATTAGTATTAATGACTTGAGAACAGTTCAGCAAGAACTTGCAATACCATTATATTTATTATTTACTAGGTCACATAAATATGGGGATAATCCCCAGGATTGGAGACATGCACTTGTTAAGCCTGTCTTTAAGGAAAACGGGAATAGGACAAACCCAGAATCATACACACCCATAAGTTTATTTTCATGTTGTGTAAAAGTAATGGAAAAGGTTTTTTTTTTCAATAAACATCTTTATTAAATTATCACATATGACATAGGCAATCTTACATTTGTATAAATGAATAACAAACAACACTGGCACCACTTTAGTTGCAAAGATTGTGCATCAGACACCATTGAAATGTCTGTAGTTGCAAACATTATATATCACTTACACTCTATCCAGTCACTATCAGTTAAGCATTATATGGCTTATTCAAAGCCTGCCTCTTAAACCTCATTCCTTCTCTGCATATAAATTATTGTCAGAACTGGGAAGGTTGGGACTTGAGACCATATGTCAGCATACATACGTTGAAAATAAATCTTTCACCATCTTTAACATGATGTTATATAACAATATAATAACAGCTAGGAATGAAAAATTGTTTTATGATGTAATTTACATAGATTTAACTTAAGCATTTCACAAGCTCATACACAAAACACTGATCAACAAATTAAAATAAGTAGGTATTGATGTACTCTTGATAAGATGGATAACTGCATGGCTTACAAATAGGACACGGCAAGTATCATACAGCAATTAGATAGATGAAATTCAAGGTTACAGTCCGAATGTCCCACAGGGCTCTGCCCTAGGCCTGTACTTGTTTAGATTGTATCTTTCAGTTCTATCTGTTTCATCTGAGGTGTTCTACAGTCTGGATGCAAATGACTTGAAAACAGGTAAATTGATTACGTGTTACATATAGAGCATGTCTGCAAAAGAACTTGACTAAATTGACCATTTGGGCACAGGAGAATAATATGCTGATGAATACACCAAAAACAAAGCATATGAGATTTGGATGACATAAACTGAAAGTTTAAACTTTAAATAGGACAGAGTGATTGAAACTGTATTTTCATTTAAGGACCTGGGTATATAGGTAGATCCAGCTTTGAGTTTTTTCTAATCATATCGGCTGGACAATGATAGTTATAGAACTATAGGTTATATAAAAAGATTTATAAAGTCTAGGAAATCAGAAATGATGAAGTCAATGTGGGCTACATTAGACACAAACTTGAGTGTGGAATATCAGTATGGAAAACTTATAAGAAAACAAGCATGAGTAAACTGGATAGAGTACAGTGGAAATATACCAAGGGTATTCATGGATGTGAAAATTTAAGTTATTAGGAAGGACTAAAACATCTGAAATTATACAGTGTATCATACAGATATTTAAGAGAAGACCTTATTCGGGTATATAGGGCATTCAGAGATAACTACCTCTGGGAATATACGGGGTTATCAAAAAGTAGTAGAGAATCATCAGATAACCTATGTAGAATATTCTATAGGAATGAGAAGTGTACTAAGTGGATCTCTGAAAGAACAGCTAATGCATGGAATAGATTACCAAATTACATTAAAATCAACACTAATTCAGATATTTTTAAGAAAAACCTAGACACTTATTATGGGAAAAACTGTTATGGTACATTCTTCGGCTAGAAACACATTAATGCTAGTGCTTGAAATCTTTGTATGTATGTGCGTATGTTACCACATGACACTTTTCAGCAGACCAGTATTGTTGAGCCAAGCTTTGCTACTGCAAGACACTATCCAAGAGCATACTTTAAGTAATATAACCCATGCTATTTCATGTCACTGTTTCAGTGGCACACTGCATGCAACAAAAACTGTGCTACTGTGTGATGCTGTTTATTTGGACACTATAGGTGACTTCTTGCATTGGCCAGGAATCAACCCCAGGTCAACTGCTTGGAATGCAGCTATGCTCACCACTATAACTCACATGCTACAAACCATGCTGCTTAATGCCACTGTTCAACAATACACTACAGGTAATATGACCTATGCTACTATATGAAACTGTTGACTGGCACACTATAAGTGACCTAACCTATACTGCATAACAGTTTTGAACGGCACAATAAAAGCGACACAATATATTCTACTGCATGACAAGGTGGAATAACATATTTTACTGCATGACACTGTTAACTCACACACTATAGGTGATATAGCCTAAGGTACTGTATGTTCACTAGCTCACTACTGATAATATAACTTATATGACCACAGAACAGCATTCAATGACACACTGCTAGTAACATAACCTATATTACTGCATGACAATATTTAGTGGCACACTACAGGTTGTGTATTCTGTATTACCACATCACACTATTCAATGGCACACTGTAGATGACACAAGCTATGTTACAGCATGACATTGTTCAATAGAACACTAGTGATGCCATAACCTATGCTACTGCATGATGTCATTCAATGGTATGCTATAGGTGACATAATCTATGCTACTGCATCACAGTTCATTAGCACAATGTAAGTGATATAAACAGTGGAACTGCTCCGCACATTTCAATGCCACACTGTAGGTGAAATAACTTATGCTTTTGTATGACACTGTTTAGTGTCACACTAAAGATGACATAACATGCTACTGTACAGTTGAGATAACCTACAATACTGCATGGCACTGTTCAGGGGCACACTGTAGGTGACATAACCAAAATACTGCATGGCAATGTTTAATGACACACTGTGGGTGACACAAACTATGTTACTGAATGATACTGCTTAATGACACACTATACGTGCACACTATATGTGACATAAACTAAGCAACTGCATGACACCTCTAGATGGTACACTGTATATGGCATAACCTGCACTGCTGCTGCATGACAATGTTCAAAGCACGCTGTAGGTAACATAAGCTATTACAGGTAGCATAAGCCATGCTGCTGTTTGACACTGTTCAGTGGAACACTATAGGCGAAGTGCTGTGCTACAGCATGACACAACATAATGGTACACTATGGATAACATAAATAATACTATTGCAAAGCACTATTTAATAGCATACTATAGGTGAAATAACTGATGCTACTGCATGACACTCTTCATTGCCTTACTATATATGACATCTGCTATGCTAGTGCATGAAACTGAGTGGTACATTATATGTGACATAACCTATTACATGACACTGTCCAGTAGCACAATATAGGTGAAACAAGACACACAGTATATGCTATTGTATCATACTGTCTAGTGGCACAATAAATGCAATTTAACCCATAGCACTGTGTGACACTTTTTAATGGGATAAATTTATGTTGCTGCTAAATACTATCTGGTGGCATGATACAGCTGACATAACCAATGCTACTGCATGATGGTGTTCAGTGGCATGCTATAGTAATGCATGATGGTATTCAGTGGCACACTACAGGTGACCTAAGCTATGCTACTTCATGACACTGCTCATTGGCACACAATGATGACATAATCTATTACTCCAATAGCACTGTTCAATGACACATTATACATAACACAAACTATGTTGTTGCTTGACAAAATTCATTGTTGCACTGCAGGTGACACAAGCTGTGTTACTGCATGACATATTTCAATGTCACGATATACGTGACACAAAGCTATTCTACTACATGACACTGTCCAGTGGCACACTGCAAGTGACAATAACCTAAGCTACATAGAGGCTCTACTTAATGTCACACTACACATGACATAACCTATGTTACTGCTTAACCTACTCAATGGCCTTTCATAGGTAATATTGCCTATTCGACTTCAAGTCACTATAGATGACATTAACTATAATTCTGCATAACATTATTCAATAGCACACTATAGGTGATGTAGCCTAAGCTACTGCATGACACTTTTCAGTGGCACACTTTATGCTAAGTAAACTATGCTATTGCATGGCACTGTTCAGTGGCATACAACAGTGACTTAATGTGTGCTACTCCATGAAACTATATGTGGCATAATCTGTGTAACTGTGTGATATTATTCAGCAGCAAACTATAGGTGAAACAACCGACTTTTTCTGCATCACACTCTTGAAATATAAAATTTAGGTGATAAAGCCTATGTTATAACATGACAATACTCAGTATCACATTACAGGTCACATAACCTGTGCTAATGCTTGATACTAGTAATTGTAAGAATGTAGATGAAGCAAACTGTGTTCCTCCTTAAAACTGTTCAGTGGCACAATATAATGTCATTCCATATGCTACCACAAGACACTCTTCAAGGATACATTACATATGATATAACCAATACTATTCACTAGTCCACTATAGGTGACATGATCTATGCTATTGCATGGCATTTTTAATAGCATGCTACAGTTCAATAGCACACTGTAAGTGACATAAACTATGCTACAGCATGACATCATTCAGTCTCAATGCTATAGGTGATATAAGATATGGTGCTGCATGTAACAAAAGGAGATACTGACAGCACAGCTAGCTGGAATTTTGTAAATAATTACATGTCATTGGTTAATATTGAAATGATTTATATAAGATGCTTGTGTTATAAATGTATTAGAACTGTGTGCCATGTGTATATCAAACTGCTTGTACAGAAGTGTGTGTGTTTGTAAAATGCTTGTGTTTTAAATGGATCCACATTGTGCCCTACTGGAAGAGAACAGAAATCTACATGCACTATTGTAACTGTTTAAATGGATATATTTTAACAGTGGAAACTAGAATACAAAAGGTTAACTTCAGTCCAGCAAACTTCAGAAAAATAACTGAAATTAAATTACTTTATGAATAGGTGACAAAAGATGGTATCAAACATATCTTTCAGTTTTCAATGCAGCAAGAGACATAATGTCTGTACTAGGAAACTTTCTGTAATTTCTTTAGGGTGAATTAATTACTAGTCTTGAAAGCATGAACAAATGCAATTGTTTTATGACTTCCAGCATCTGCCAGAGATCTGAGCAGAAGCCCTTGTCTGTGTATTTTTACAGGTAGATGCTAAATGCTACCAGCTGTCATCAATTGTTGTTTTGCCTGGGAACTAGGAGTCAGACGACAAGAAGTGATTTCATTCTGCAAGCTATCCCAGAAGTAATATTTTAGATATTATTTTGAGAAGTCTCTTAGTGAGATAGAGCATTCTGCATTCTGTCTTGGACCTGACAACAACTAGAAGATCCATTCATCACATCTGCCTTGCTCTATTAGTAAGTGCTTAGGTTATAGTATAATTTTCTTAGATTCAGTCAGAAATATTGTGAAGCTTAGTTCAAATATTTGTCTTTATGTATTTGAGACTGTCCTGCAATGTTGCTTTAAATATGTCCTGTGGTTTTGAACTCTGATGTCACTGTGAATATATAGTATTGCCTTGTTCTTTTATTATTTATTATTAAATATATTTAAATCTTTCATTGTGGCTGATCTATGTAGAGATATTTTAGTTTTGAGACTACCTGCATACTTATTTGGTGATACTATGTGGGCCACTCCTAACAGCCTTGCTCTTGGTTAAATGACCATTTGTATTAATATTAATATTAATATTACACAATAAGATTGGACACCCTTTCTTACAGGCCTTAAGGTAGATGGCAGAATGGTTCTGGTGGCAGTGAAAACTACCTTATAGTCTGAACAAAAGGGGACATAGCTAGTAAGCCTGTGCCAGCCTTTCCCAGATGTGTGTGCATATCAAAATCTCAGTGTGTGTGTGTGTGTGTGTGTGTGTGTGTGTGTGTGTGTGTGTGTGTGTGTGTGTGTGTGTGTGTGTGTGTGTGTTTCAGCTACTTGGGTGGGGACACAAAACACTAGTTGGACAGAGAGAGTGCTGGAAGATTTGTCTTGGAACCCTGGCTAAGGACTCAACTCTTTATCTGTGCCAGTGGGGAGTCTTATTGGGGATCTGGAGGAAGTGGGAGAAACCAACCCCAAACTGACTGTGGTTTCTGTGTGCTTTTAAGGGAAATTGCACTTGATTTAGAGATTTGCATTTGGAAATACTGTGTATGTACTTGTCATCCTCCTAGTGAATGTTCCCCCACTGTTGCCAGTGGTGAGGATTGAGACTCCTTGATTACTGGTCCAGTGGTGGGGCGTCACAC
This sequence comes from Protopterus annectens, assembly GCF_019279795.1. Lineage (NCBI taxonomy): Eukaryota > Metazoa > Chordata > Ceratodontiformes > Protopteridae > Protopterus > Protopterus annectens. The sequence goes on along the minus strand of NC_056742.1, from coordinate 462,107,541 downwards.
TGCATGACACTATTCAATGGCACAATATAGGTGACTCAAACTAAATTACTTCATGACACTCTTCAAGGACCAGTTAAAGGTGAAATAACATATGTTAATGCATACCAGTATTCAGTGGCACACTATATATGGCATGACGTAAGCTACTGCATGGCACTGTTCACTAATGACTATGGGGGGCACAAACTATGCTATTGTGTGATACTGTCCATTAGCGCACTGAAGATGACATAACTTAAAGTACTGCAAATCACTACACAATGGCACACCTTAGGTAGCATAATCTATGCTACTGAGTGATAATTGTTCACTGTGCATTATAGGGGACATCATTATGCTACTCCATGGCACTTTTTTATGGCACACTCTACTGGATATAACCTTTGCTACTGTATAACACTACTGAATGACCTACTACAGGTGACATATGACACTGTTCAGTGGCACGCCATAAATGGCACAAATATAGCACAGCTCAATGGTGCACTGTAGGTCACATAACCAATGATACTCCATGGCACTTTATTATGGCACACTCTACTGAATATAACCTTTACTACTGTATAACACTACTGAATGACCTACTACAGGTGACGTATGACACTGTTCAGTGGCACGCCATAAATGGCACAAACATGGCACAGCTCAATGGTGCACTGTAGGTCACATAACCAATGGTACTACATGTTACTGTTCAATTTTACTCTATAGGTGATGCAACTGGTGCTACTACAGAACACTGTTTAATTGCACACTATATCTGATACAACCTATGCAGCTGCATGACACTGTTCTTTGGCACACACACATCATATAAGGGTCCTAGTGAACTGAACTTCTCATAGCTCACGTAGGCTGCAGCTCACACTCAAACTTGAACATGAGGTCAGGCAAGCAGCTGCTGTGCTTAAATTGCATGCATTATTCAAGTTTGAGCAAGGCAAGTATGGCAGCTGTGGAGATGGAGCAGGAAGGGGATTTTAGTGTTAGGGAGTAGGAGAGAGATTTTAAGGTTATGGTGTAGAGGGAGATTGTAGGATTATGAAGTGTGAAGGGAGTTTTAGGTTTTAGGTTTAGGGAGAGTGAATTGAGTTTAGGTCTTGGGGAGGGATCAGGGAATTTAGGTTTAGGGAAGTGAGTTGGAGTTTCAGGTTTAGGAAGTAATGTTGACCTTTAGGGATCAGAAGGGGTATGGTACTTCAGGGAGAGAGAACAAGGACTTAGATTGGGAACTGGTTAGGAGCTTGAGAGTTAGTTAGGGTTCTAGTAGAGCTATACAGTTTTAAAGGGTCAGGTGTTGGGAGGGCTATGTAGAAATGGCACATCTGGCTAGTGGGATTTCAAATACTTGTTTTTTTTGAGCACTTGATAGGAAGCAAGTGTTCATAATTTACTAGCAAGCTAGCAAGTACAGAAGACCTTTGTCATAAGCGATTTTTCTCTATCATACTATTCAGTGAAATACTATAGGTAATAACCTATAATTCTTCATTATACTATTTAAAGGCACAGTACAAGTTACATAATCAATACTAAAGCATGACATTTTCCAATAGCTCTCTGTAGGTGAGATAACCTCTTCTGCTGCATGACAGCATTATATGACACACTGTAAATGATATAACCTATGGTACTGAATGACGCTATTCAATAGAACAGTACAGGTGATATAACATATGCTACTGCATGACACTGCTTTGTGTCACATTACAGGTGTCATAAGCTATGTAATTATGTAACAATACTCCGTGGCACAGTACAGATGACATGACCTATACTATTGCATGAGACTTTTCAATGGTACACTATAGGTGACACAACCTATATATACTATTGCATGGCACTTTTCAATGGCAGATTATACATAACAAAATGCATGCTACTGCATGACACTGCTTAATGGTATACTATAGGTGACATGATCTATGCTACTAAAGAACACTATTCAGTGGCGCAATATAGGTGCCATAAGCTATGCTACTGTATGTCACTGTTCAATGGCATACTGCAGGTGACATAACCTATGCTATTGTATGACACAGTAAAGGTGACACAAACTGGTCTATTGTCAAAGGCACACTATAAGTAACAGCCTATGCTACTACATGAAACTCTTCAATGGCACACTATTGGTGCATAACCTGCACTACTGGCAGACACTGTTCAATGATAAACTATAGGTGACATAAAATATGGTACCTAATGACACAACTTAATGGTACACTATAGGTCTTACAGTCATACACTATATCTGATATAACCTATGTTACTGCATTTATTGTATTTATTTTTTATTTATTTCACATCTGTTTACCGGGAAAATCCAGCTGGACCAGGTCCATTTTCAGTGGATGCCCGGGGAGAAAAGTTCCACAATTAAGATATAGTAAGAAGTTAATACAATGAGAAATATATAAAATGGGAAGACAGCAGATTACTTACAAGCAGAGATATTCAATAATGTGTTCACAATAGTTAACGGGCATTACAGGACTGAAGTACAGTTAGATTAATATTTAATAAAGGTAGTATAGACAGTTTACATTTCTAGTAAGTGTACATTGAAAGAAGCACAAAGGCCAATGTGGCTTATTCTAAGAGTATGTATTTCTATATGAGTAGAATACTGTGAATTCTAGACTGGAGTTGTTTGGAGGAGGAGAAGAGAAGGTATAGAGATTGTCAAGTGATACATGGGCAGATCCACATTGTTCTGAGATGATATTTGAGTAATTTTTTGAAGTTTTATGTTTGTTGTTGTGGAGGTTATATTAGTGGGGAGATTGTTCCATTTTTTGGCTGATGTGAGAATATAGGGCTTAACCTGCAGTGTTGTTATCAGTAGTAACACTGAGGAAAGGTTTATTGGATGAGCAGAGAGGGTGACTAGAAGAGTGGGAGGTTAACAGCTGCTTGAGGGCTGGAGTTTTTGCTGGGTAGTTTTTGATGTTAAAGGCGCAGGTGAGTTGTTGGTAAGCTAGTAAGTTAGGACATTCAAGCCATTGAATTTCTTTTAGTACTTGGCAGTGGTGAGTTCTAAAGGAGGAATTGTTGGAAAATTTGGCAATTTTGTTATAGCATGACTCTAACTTGTCCAGATCTGCTTTTCTAGTGTGGGTTAGGATTGGTGCAGCAGAAGTAAGTGTTGATAAGAGGTGTGTTTGAGCTAGGGGTGATTCTTGCCTTTGCTGTGAGATAGTTTTTGTGCCTGTAAAGGGTTCCCATTTTTTGTGAACTTTCTGAATGGTTTTTGCTATGTGTAGATTGAATGATAGGTTGTTGTCTATTTCAACTCCTAGGAGTTTTGTGTGGGTGGATGGAGAGATTATAGTGCCATTCCTAGATGAGATAGAGAAAGCAGAGGAGGTAGATTTTGTTTTATTAGGGGTGAACAGGAGAAGTTTGGTTTTGCTGGGGTTAAGAATATGTTGGAGGTCAGTGATCCAAGTTTCAATAGCAGAGAATGATTCTTGGGCTAGGTGTTGTAGGGTGTTGACAGATGGGACTGCGCAGATGAGAGTTGAATCATCTGCATACTGAATTAGTGAGGCTTGCTTGGAGGAGGTGTATAGATTGTTTGTAAAGCTAGAGAAAAGTAGTGGGCCTAATACTGAGCCTTGTGGTACTCCTACAGAGTTATGGAGAGGAGGGGATAGTTCATTGTGCCATTGTACAGATTGTTGTCTGTCTGATAAGTAGCTTTTGAACCAGGAGATGGTAGAGGAAGTAAAGCATAGAGAATGAAGAGCATCCAGTAGTTTAGGGTGTGAGACCATGTCAAATGCTTTAGAGAGGTCTAAAACGGTAGCAGATACATAGTTGTTGTTTCTATAATGATTAACCAGATTTTTGAAGGAGACAAGAGCAGAAGTTGTACTATGGTGAGGGCGGAATCTGTGTTGTGTGGAGGAGAAAAAATTGTTTGTATTCAGGAATTGCACAACTTGTGAGTGTATGCATTTCTCTAGGATCTTAGATAAGGGGAAAGAATAGCTATAGGCCGATAGTTGGAAAAGTCGTTAAGATTTACCACCTTTGCAATGAGGTATAATGTAGGATATTTTCCATAGTTCTGGCACATAAGCTTCCTGAATGGACCTGTTTATTAGGACTGATATTGGGTAAGGCAGGGAGCCAGCTGCTATTTTAGGAAGTTAGCAGGTATACCATCTGCTTCTAGTGTGGTAGGTTTTAGTTTGAGGAGGAGGTTTCAAATTTTAGATGTAGGGACAGGTGAGAGAGAGAGAAGGACGGTTGGTTGGTAGAGTTGCTAGGAGTGTTCCCAGCAGTTGAGGCTGGTGAGGTATTAACGTTTGTTAGTTGGATGGACAGAGTTTGGATTGAGTTTATGAAATGACAGTTAAGCTGGGAAGCTATATCTTTGCTGTTAATATATGGGGAGGTGGGGGTGGGGGTAGCAATTGTTCCAGGTTTTAGTAAGGAGTTGATACTATGGCAAAATATTGGGGGATTTTTTGAGTATTTGTTTTGGAGACCTAGGAACTAGTTTTGTTTGTCCAGTTTGGTTTGTTTTTTGGCTAGATTCCTAAGTCGTTTATACTTTTGCTTGGTATGATCGGAGCTTTCTTGTTTCCATTGCTTTCGGGCCTTGTCTCTGGCTTTTAGTAGGGCTCTTGTGTCCCTTCTTAACCATGGAGCATAGTTTTCTTTGGTTTTTATCTTTCTTATTTGTGCAATGGAATTTAGAACTGAGATAAATATATTATTATAGTAGTCTACTGCCTGATCTAGGTGTAGGGTTCTTAGAGGCTGCCAGTTACATTGCTTTAGAATGTTGTTTAGGTTGTCTGGGGTTAAGTTACGATCATCCCTGATGTGTCTATAGGTTATGGGTTTAGGAGTATTGGTTTGTTTCCTAAGGAGGAAAGTGGGGAGATGGTTACTGAGAACATCAGGTAAGCATCCAGTCTGATAGTGATGTTTGAGGCTATTTACTAGTGTCCAATCAATAATGGTTTGTTTATGGGGTTTTTTTGTCTATTTTGGTGGGTTCTTGAATTAGTTGTGTGAAACCATAGAGGTTAATATTGTTAGTGGGTTTCTTGGAGTTGCAGGCTTGCCAGTCAGTATTGAGGTCACCTAATAAAATTGTTTCTTGAGGGGAGTTTTGATTCAGCCATTGAAGGATTTCTTCTGTAGCTGGAGAGTTATTTCCTGGAGGAATGTAGCAGCAAAGGATGTTAATTTTTTTATCATTGTTTATTCGTAGGATAAAGCCTATGGTTTTGGTGTTTTGAAATGTTGGCCAAAGGGTATAAAATGGCTGGAGGTTTATTTCATTTTTGAATAGAATTGCGACTCCACCACCTTTCCTGTTTTTTCTATCTAACCTTAAGATGTTGTAACCTGGTGGTAGAATTTCATCGCTAGGACTATGTGGTTTCAGCCAGGACTAGGTAATGGTGAGAATATCAGGGGAGTAATGAGTAATAAACGCATGTAGATCTTGGAGTTTATTGGAAATACATACTTCTTATATTGATATTAATTATTAGTAGATCAGATTGAGCTCTACTGGGGAGGTCAGTGAAGGAGGGCCCTGGGTTTGGGTGTATGTCACCAGTGATAAGGAGTCTTTTACAGAGTTTGAATATGTGTTTGATAGCATAGGTAAGGTTTGAGAGGGATATATATACTGCTTTCTTATTGATAGTTGTAGTTAGGTGGATGTTAGAAGTGTGTAGCATAATACTAGTGTTAAATAGTGTTGGACAGACTGTAAAGTTTATGGGAGAGTTGGTGTGCTTTCCAGTATGTGTTGTATGGAATGAGGTGCTGTCTAGGGGTAAGCTAGTTTGTATGGCTGTAATGATGGAAAGGAAGGTGAGGAGTAAGGGTAGTAGGAGTAAGGGTAGTAGGACTTGCATTGTCGTTTAGTTTGGAAAGTTTTAAGTAGTGTTTGTTGCTGTGAAGTGGAGGTGGGGTTGTGGTGTGTAACTTCTAGTATGGGTGTGGGGTTAGAGTAGGAGGTACTGAGAATTAGCTAAGACAGATGATTGGAGCAGGAAGTATGTCAGGTGACTAAGGAGAAGTATAAGTTCAGGTACAGTGGGGGTGGGTGAGATTTGGGGGTAGGATAGGGGAGCAGAGTGAGCCCATAGGGTGAAGAGAGTGGGTATAGACCCCCAGCAGAGGTGAGTGCCAAAAAAGTATCAGTGAGTGGAGGTGAGGGCAGAACACTGATAGTGGTGCAATGACTGCTGAATTCTGTTGTTAAATTAAGTAGATAGGTAGGTAAAAGTATAAGGATGACACATAGGTAGATGTGATCAGAGAGCTGCTTTACCTGGAAAGGGCACCGTTAGGATGGCTAGCACCAAAAATAACTTAATTATGTTATGTTAGGTACTGGATAGTCACAGAAATATTATGGAGGTTTGCTGCCACCTACTGGGGAAATTGGGGTATCCCTGCAAGTGTGCATGCTCTTGGGGCTCAGTAGACCACAACTAAATAGAGTTTAAGTACAAATTCTGTAGAGCAGATAGGGAAATTGATTGTCTTAGTATTATAAATAATCACAGGAGCTTACATGCACTTAATAGTACTGAGTATGTTTTCAGGCCATAAATTATTTACAAATGCTTGCCTATGCATGATATTAGTGTAGCTATAAGCCGCTTTTATCACTTTACATCACATAGGATATTAGTGTAGCTGAAAGTCACTTTTCCCGCTTTACGAGACTTAGCATCTAGGACTAACCACAGGCCATAAATTATTAACAAATGCTTGCATATGCAGGATATTAGTGTAGCTGAAAGCCACTTTTATCACTTTACATCAAATAGGATATTAGCATAGCTGAAAGTCATTTTTCCCACTTTACAACAAGACTTAGCAGCTAGCAATGTATCCCTTTCATATGGCAACAGTATGCTACAGGAGAGACATGAACACAGCAGTTACAGGTTTGCACGTTCAGTCATCAAAAGAGACAATAATGGCGAGGTTTGTGCATAAGGCAGAAATACCTCAACTGAGTACCATACAAACAGTAGTAAGCATAAAGTACAAACATAGTGTAAACTACACTTCCACTTGTACAAAGGCCCTAGCGTAGTTACGAACAGTAGTAAGCATAAAGTACAAACACAGTGTAAACTACACTTCCACTTGTACAAAGGCCCTAGCGTAGTTACGAACAGTAGTAAGCATAAAGTATAAACACAGTGTAAACTACACTTCCACTTGTACAAAGGCCCTAGCGTAGTTACGAACAGTAGTAAGCATAAAGTACAAACACAGTGTAAACTACACTTCCACTTGTACAAAGGCCCTAGTGTAGTTACGATCAGTAGTAAACATAAAGTACAAACACAGTGTAAACTACACTTCCACTTGTACAAAGGCCCTAACGTAGTTACGAACAGTAGTAAGCATAAAGTACAAACATAGTGTAAACTACACTTCCACTTGTACAAAGGCCCTAGCGTAGTAAAGTCATTTCAGGTTTGAGCAACATTATATACTAAAACATACAGGGAAAATGTATAGTAGCTGCAAACACTTTATCAGCATGTGAAATACAAATGTAATAGCACATTGCAAGTATAAAACGACAAACAGCAAGTAACATTACATTATTCAATTGCACACATTACATTATTCAATTGCACACTAAAGGTGACAGACCCTAATCTTGTATCATCATTTTCTCAATGTGTCAGTGCATATATTGCAATACTCAAACCAGTCTCGTGTAGAGGCTACATGTTGTAGTACCCTTCAGAACACTTTTCATAGGAGATGTGCCAAAACTCAGGTTATGATGTTAGATTTGTGTTTGGTGAGAGTCCGGACTATGGTGAATGCAGACATGTTTGTAGGTTGCATACAGATACATATGGAGGTATATTATCTGTTTGAGCTGGAGCAGCACAGTTTTACAAGGAACAGTCCCTAGTCTGACCACTACTGGCCAGATAAGTAGCACTTTGGTGGATTATTGGATTAAAAGTAATAGTTTAAATCAGTTTTGGACCCTGATCTCTTGGCAATCAATTGTCTCAGTTACTGACCTGTAAGTACAGTTTGTATTTTCTATATTTGGATAATGTTCATTAGAAAATCTATTTGACTGTTAGAGAAAAAGTTTAAGCCTCTGGTATATTAGCACAATGCTTCCTGTAGTCAAGGGTTTGACTCCTTTAACTTCCATTTTTCTACTATGTGAGCAAATCATTTTGTTAGATAATGCTCCCAGGATGAGACTAAAACTGAGCCATGTGGAACACTAATCAACCCCAGGCAACAAATAAAATAAAATTTGTAATAACTCTTCCAATATAATGTTTCTGGAAATAAACTGAAGGCTTTAGGTTTTGTTGTGATCTTAAAACCATTATAGATAATTCAAAAGCCAACTAAAGATAGCTGACATCTGGGGCATGTATATCAGTAAATAAAAAGTGCTATTCTGTCTTACTAAAGTAAGACATATTTAAACAATGGTCCGTTTAGACTAATTTTTCAACCTACTAAGTGCCCAGCACAAACCAGCATCCTTCAACCTTACACCTCTCAGAGAACTCTAAGATCTACTCACCAAAACCTAATCGCTGTCCGCAAACCCAATCATCCTGCTGGGAAGCTCCTGTTATCCTTTTCCTTAGCAAAAAATGGAATTCTCTTCCTTCCTCTCTAAGGATTTGGGAAAACTATGAAAACTTTAAAACTCAGCTACATTCCTACCTTTCCTCTAACAGGAAATGCAACTGCACTCTCCCCACCTAGCCTAATAATCAATTAAACTCCTGACTAACTCTGAGTACAAGCTAACCTAACATAAATGTACATATTGTAAATAACATAATTGTACATATTATAAATAACCCATCCCACCTTTTTTCTCTCTTTTCCTTCTAAGTCTTTATTCTCCCTCTCAGTTAAGTTACCACTGCCATCTTACATATTTAGATACTATGTAACCAACAAATTTATTCCTGTTATCTAGCATGAAATGAAATTGTAATTGTGTCTTCTTTACTATGATTGTATATGTAACTAAGCTATGTAATGCAGAGCTTTTCTCCCCGGGCCTCCACTGAAAATGGGCTCCCTGAGCCCAGTGGACCTCCCCGGTCATCAAACTTGAAATAAATAAATAATAAAATAAATAAATAATGTTATTTACTGTTTCAGTCATCTAGTTTCTTTGCCTAGGAAGTATTTTTCACATACAGTATCTGAGAAAAATAGTATTTTAATATCTTCTTAAAAAACTGAAAGTGCAATCCCTTCAAAAACAATTTTTAATTTCCATTGTATATCATTATTTATCATTAATAATAATTTCATTAATTTATGCACCCTGGGTTTGATACTTATCTCCTGATACTATTTTTCTCAAAGGCTGTCAGTGTTTGTATGCTTAAAATTCTTATTTATATAAATACAGAAGTCTATGGGAAAGTGGCAAGTACTATCCCCATATAAATATGTGCACAAATGCACATTGTCCTGGTACCCTTTAATAAACACACATCACACCAAATGACATTTGACCTTACAAAGCCTCTCCCTACCCTCCTACCCTTACCTCATTTCCTCCCAATCATCGTACTTTCTATTTTAACCCCCCCCACTAGCTTCTTCTTTTACCCTCATAAAACCCATTACTGCTTCTGTCTAAACCCCACTTGAAGATGCCCCTGGACAAATTGGTTGGTTACCACACCTCACGTACTTTTTCACTTCCACAAGTTTCTTGCTAAAGTACACGTCACCACTCGCTGATGAAGTTTTTTTTTTAATCATATCTTGGTCTTGAAATCCACCTTTCTGCTTTTTCTGAGGCATCTGCATATGCACAAGCACTGCATGTTGATGCTTAAATGGCACAATGTGTACAGCATTACCATTCAACATTTAGAGGGTATATATCATATAATTGATTGCATTTAAGTACCTCCCCACTATCTACCCTTTGATTGTATAGCTCTTTACCACAGACTGCATTTATGTTTCATTTCTGATTATGTGATTTCGTTGTCATAACATACTTCTCGGCTGTCTCTGATTGTGGCTGAAAATGTTGTATTCTTCCAATCTATTAGAAAAGGTAGTTGAGTGCAATCAATAAAAAATACAATTATTACAAATACAGATGCATTTTAAACAAGGCCTACTAATTCATGTCTTTTTTTTCTGTCACCTCTCTAAGTCAGAAGTGATAATTTCTAAAGAAAAGTGTCCCTGGTTTGATAATCTATGATTCTGGAATGAGGAGGCCGAGAGCTATGACAGACATATAACCTTGCAGAAAATTGTCATGGAGTTTGTAATCACTGAACTACTTTGCTTCAGCTTTGTGTTGTTTCTGTGTTTACCAGTGTATACATATTCAAGATTGAGATATACATGTGTCAAATTTGTTATATTGACTTTTTTGTATTTATCAGTACTTTGAACAAACAGAATAAGCAAACAAGAAAAAGTATTAGGGCAATTTATATGGAAGGAAGGAAACAGATCCAGTTGTCTTATCAGTTTAGCACAGCAATGAGTTTAATGTCTCACTCTGTGACTGTGTCAGTGCTCTTTAGCTAAAGCTGCCACTAAAAATGAAACTCATAAAGATTTAATAGGTCATGAAGCCTGCAGTTTCAAAAGAACCAAAGTTACAGCTGAATTTCATGAGTCATTCATAACTACATTTTGCCATCTGCGTTGCACAGCAAATCAGAAATAATGATTGTTCCGTCTTCTAAATGGTCCAGCACTAGTACAGATAGTGGACAGTAGCCCCATGTCTGCGTATTATTAACAGGTAAAGCACAAGCTGTGTGCATGGCCATTTATAATTCAGGGCTGCCTGGCAGCACCAGGAGACACAGGCTAATTAACAACATCTGACTGCTTTGATGAAAGGGAATCTTATGGAGTGTAGTTATGTGAGTAATGTGGGTGGGAACGTAGGTCATAAAAGTTTGAGACATTGCTAAAATACAGGAAACTTAAGTTAACCTTTCAGCACCTCTTCTTTAGTTACTTGACATGTGCTAAAGCTTGCGATAGTTTATAGTAAAATGCGCATGTAAACAAATAAGAAGACAGCATCAGTCAAGGCTCATGGCCTGGGGTGCCTTGAAAATGAATGTTAAGCACTGAAAAACATCAGCACTTAATTTTTGTTATTTGGTCAGTTGGTTCATCTCAGGTTCAGTTTACTTAGTCTTATAAATAAAGGATTAGCTTGTAAATAAGATGCACAATGTTAAGCCTGTCTCGATGTCCTATGTTAATACTTCAAATTAATGCTAGTCCAAAATTTCTTCTGCTTCCTGCTTCCTTGTCACACTTTATAGCTTACTAAATGAGACAACAGTCCAGCTTTTGGCACTAATCCTACCTGGCTCAGTGCAGAAGAAAACTCCATTAATACCATCTAAGAACTATGTGTTCCTCTTTCCTGGGCCTCTCTATTCTCAATATAGCATCTATAGTTTCTAAATGGCCCTCTTACTCCTTCTGGTATAACCACAATCTAGTCTATTGCTCTTCGTATATTAAAGTATCTCCTACATTTATTGTCAACCTCACGATTTACAATTTTGTTTCTGCTATAAACATAAAGCTTTGTAACAAACTGCATTACATATCAGTCATAAATCTGTTTTCATTTTCTATTCCTCAAATTTAACACCGAATGATATTTTTATTCTACTGTGTGCTATAAAATATCAGGGATAGAAAGTCTTTATCAAACTATGACTAACATATCTTGATCTAAAAAGTATTTATACTTATTGTCTAAAATGTATTATCTGTTATTTTATTATTTACTCATTTTATCGTGGAACTTTTCTGCCTGGGCCTACACAGCAACGGGACAGCTTTTCTACCCAGTCGTACCATCCCAGTCAACAAATGCAATAAATAAGAATAATTAATAAATATGTGCAGATGTCTGTTTTCTGCTTCTTCCTTTCTGGCCTGAGATTGCAGTCCTTGACAGAGTAATTGCTGCTTTACCTGCATGACTTTAGATTTTACCATGTTATACCATAAATTGTATGATTTCATGTAAGGTTTTTCTTCTTTCTTTCTTCACTGCTTTGCAGGACATACTGATTCTTTTCCAGTTTCATATGATGCAACATACCCCCGGATTCACTATCCTTCCATGCAGGACTAGCTTAATCCTGCACGGAAGTGCCCATTTATGAGCAGGACGGCAGCGCGCCATGCATATTAATGAAGGCACGCTACCTGAGCTCCTAAACGGACATGGAGCATGTACAAGTGCAGGGGGCGTGTCTGAGAGCGGAGCTCTCAGAATATACACGCCCCTGCAACAGAGTATGAATAAGAATGAGCAAGACTGCTCATAGGTGTTCGCATACCCCCAGCAACATCCCCCCAAGTTTACAAGAGAATATTTAAAACAGTAAAGATACAGAAGTTTTTATTTATTTATTTATTTATTTTTTTATAAAACAGATTAAATTTAACCATAGTTGCTCGGGTTTGTCCATCGCTTAGCTATGTTTAATGCAGCTTAAATGGCACAAGAGGATAAAAAGCAAGATATATGCAAATGAAGCAGTACAGCAATAGTGTAGTGGGCAGAGCCTTTGCCTTATGAGCAGTCATTCTCGGTTCAAGTCCCACTTTAGTACAATCCATTTTCCATGTCAAATCACTTTATGATCAATTTATTTTGTTGCATAACCTATGACATAACATATATTTGTGAACTGGAGTACTGTATTAAATGCAGATGTGAGGTGTCATTGTCATAATGTTGCAAAATCCACAGATAATCACAAGTTCCCCATACAGTATATGTACACAGGAATCAGGGATACAAATGGAAGGTAAAATGTGTAATGACTGATAAATTCATACAGTTTCCAAATCCACCACCTTCCCAAGAGGCATTAGACATCACTGTCTAAATTAGTGGGTTATAAGCAGATATAAGCACTAGTAAGCAAGTAGTAAGCAGGAGTAAGCATATTTAAGCAGTAGTAAGTGGGTTTAAGCCCATTTGCGTGGGGGTAAGCAATGCACACAGGTTAAGCAATATTGAAGCTAACTCTCTGTAAGCATATTTAACCAGAAGTTAGAATTGCTTACCATCATGCAAACCCATGCAAACCCGCTTACAATTGCTTAAAATTGCCTTAAGCACTCTGTATGCATCAGCCGCTGTTCTGGCCAGAAACAAAATAAACAGCCTTAGTAGGTCTTGAACCGAGGACCCTGTACACTATAGTCACAGTAGTTAACCACTAAGCCATCACAGCAGTACATAAGATTGAGGTATCACCAAACAGATCCTCACCATAGGAAATACAAACTGAACATGTGAAAGGAATCTCTATACAGTTTTATATTGTATAACCAACTACAGGACATAAATGTGTGAACTGGAGTACCGCATTAAGCCCAGATGTGAGATGTCAATGCAATAAAGTGTTAAAATCCCCTAATAAACACAAGGACCACATACAGTGTACATACACATGAATCCTGGATACCAAACACATATATAACATGTAATGAATAGTAAATCAATGCCACAATGCAAATACAATGCAACTTAAATATTAAGCAATGCTAAGTACTATCACCTTTACTATCATCCACCATAGGTGTTCCACAAGGCTCAATACTGGGCCCATTACTATTCATAATTTTCACCAACAGACTACACACCTCCACACTGCATGCATCACTTATACAGTACGCAGATGACTCCACCTTAATCTGCTCAGCCCCATCCCTAACCACTCTTCAAAACCTTACCCAGGAATCCTTCAACTCCGTTGAAAAATGGATTACTGATATCCAACTGATTCTTAACCCCAACAAGACCAAATTACTCCTATTCACCCCGAACAAATACAGACCCACACCTCGTTCCTTCACTATCACTTCCAAAAATGGCACCACAATTTCCCCCTCCCTCCATACTAAGTTCCTTGGCATTGAAATAGATAAAGATCTTCACTTCGATGTCCATATCTCTCAAACCATTAAAAAATTCATAAAAAATTAGGAACCCTATATAAACACAAACACTTCCTAACAGACCAAGCACGAGTCACCCTAGCCCAAACCCACCTTCTGTATACCCTAATGTATACATCTCCAATCCTAACCCACATTAGGAAAACAGACATGAACAAACTAGAGTCATGTTACAATAAGATTGCTAAATTCGCCAATAACTCTGCTTTTAGAAGCCATCATTGCCTTGTTCTAAAAGAGCTACAGTGGTAGGAACTTCCTCATTTAATTAGTTACCACCAACTAGTCCTCACCTATAACATCCTAAAGAATCCCCACAAGACTCCAGCCCTGAACCAACTACTGAACCAATACTCAGCAAACCGTCCACTCCGCTCATCCAACAAAACCCTTTTGCGTATAACTCATGCCAACAACACTGCAGGAAAAGCTCTTTTCTCTCATACCACAGCAAAAATGTGGAATAACCTCCCCCAGAATATTTCCTCAGCACCATCTATCTCACTCTTCAAAAAATCACTCAAATCACACCTCTTGCATTCCTGGCTCTGTCCTTGCATCACATAAATGCTTTCCTGCTCTCCTCAAATACTTCCTACCTTCCTCTATACTCTGCTTACTGTCTCTATATTACAGTACTAAGAACTCCTCAAAACTGCCATACAGGGCCTTCCTCTGGTCACACTTAAACTTGCTTAGCACAAAATATTGTCTATTTATACTGTCTTATGTGATGTCTCTGATATTGTTACAATGGAGTCCTTTTGTTAGCTGAAGCAAACCACTGTAATCTTGTTCTTTTTGTATGAAATATCTTGTATTGTAAAAAATCCCACTGTACATATTGCTTAATAGTGGAGCTTTTCTCCCCGGGATTCCACTGTAAATGGACCTCATTCCAGTCGGACTTTCCTGGTCAACAAATGTAAAATAAAATAAATAAATAAATAAATAAATAAAGTATTGCACAGCCCAGCTTAGTAGGTGTAAGCAATATGTAGGCCAGCTAACTCAATCTGCCCATTGGTATACCCCTTTAAGCGATGCCAACCTTAGGTAAGCAGGTTTGCCCATAGCTTAGTATTTTCAAAACCGTCCAATCACAGCAAAGTGTGGGAAACCAGCCCTATTTAAATCCAACAGGCGGGAATACATCTCATAACTGGTTGTATCTTCCCCTTGTAGGAACTATGTCTGGAATGGGAGAGGGTGTGCACTTTCGGGTGCAGTGCTGGGGCATCCAGGAATCCAGAGTCATGGCAAGACTCCTTGTGAAAGACCATGACATGAGACTGCTGCAGGGCCAGTACCAGTGTTCCCAATACAAAGTAGAAGCCTGGAATCATCTCGCCCATGACCTCACCAGTGCCACTGGCTTACCCCAAACTGGAGAGCAGGTCAGGCATCACTATGCCGACCTGAAGCGGCGAAAGGAGGATCTCTTGGATTAGTGGATTCAAGAGGCTAGGAGAACAGGGGAAGTACCAGCTGTGTGTAAGTATCAGCCCATTACCTGTTTAATAATTGCCAGCTCATGTATATTATGGATAGGTATGGCTAAATATTCCTCTTATGTCTTTCACAGTGGCAAGTGAGCAGGCTATGAACCAGGAGGCCCATGGATGTAGATTGGAGTGGTTGCAACATGAGGCAGGTTAGTAATACTCTTGCATGTACTGTCATAGGAAATAAATCTAAAAGTAGTAGTAAGTTAATTGCCTGTATAAAACCTGTGTTGTTTAAGACATGCACTGCATACACCAGAGAATATGGCAGGAAGAGTCTAATATAGGTTGCATGTAAATAAAAGCATAATAGCCTGACAATAAAGGTCTAACTGCTGGGCTGGATGTGTTTACTCTGGTATAATATGGTAATGTAGATTTGAAATCACTTAATAGTACTGTTGTATTAAGCACTGTTACCCACACTGTGCTACATAAATAAAATGTGTAGGAATGTCTATATATGACTGGTGTAATCCCAAGAGGTCATATAGTACAACTGAGAGAGACTTAGACAGAAAACAGTGAAAAGACAGACAACAAAACCCAAACAGCACACTCAACTAAGATGTGAACTGTTGTATTTTTAGCACACACAGCCATGGTTCAAATCCTGGGAGCGGTAGTAGGCTGCATACAAAATCATACCCCACAACTATACAGATATGTCCAGAATGTCCAGTAAATCAGCCCATGTCTGCTGCCTGTCACCCTGTCCCTCTGGGAAATCAGTGGGATGATCCCAGATATTTAGACAGCAAACAAGTAATACAACTAATTGTCAGACACCTATAAGAACAAATCTGTCACTCTAACAACTCCCCAAAATGTTATGAGAGTAATAAGCCAAGTATGTCCCATCTACACCCCCATGTTGTCAAGCTGTGACCAGAGTGTGTACAGTAACAGAGTGAGATGTATGTGCATAATACTAATGAGGAATCTGGTAATTTGTGTGGCAACATTCAGATAGAGCTAACAAACATTGCTCCCACAGGTCTGTCAGATATGAACACTGTGCCTAGAAATAAAAGATTGATATCCTGTACTGGTACTGTTTACTCTGGTATTGTATGGCATTGTTAGTGTTGCAGTTGCTCTGAATAATAAGGTATTACTCATCACTGTAGCATCTGGAGCATTTCTCCCCGGGCCTCTGCTGAAAACAGGCTCTGTGGAACCTAGTCGGACATTCCCGGTCAACAAATGTTAAATAAATAAATAAAAAAAATAAAAAAACTATCACCCACACTGTGTTACATAATATAACTGTCTAGGAAATCCTGTATAAGAGTGTTGTAATACAAGGTCAGAATGTAAAATCACAGGAGAATGATAGAAATCAGATAAGAGTACACAGCAATATCTATATAGCACACATGACTGTGATGGACAGTGTTTTATTTTTAGCAGACACAGCCATGGTCCGAATCCTGGGAGTGGTAGTAAGCTGTATGCAGAATCATACCCCACAAGTGTACAGAAATGTCCAGAATGTCTTGTTAATTGGCCTTTAAATGCCTGCTGTCCCCCTGTCCCCCTGGCATATCAGTGTGCTAATCTCTGACATGTAGGCAGCATTTCATGTCATATAACTGACTATCAGGCCTGTACATATCTGGAAAATGTCAGTGAAAACAAACCTGTCATTGTACAATTCACTAAAGGTTTAAGAGGGCAATAGTCGAAATATGTCCCAGTTCACCTGCATGTGGTCAAGACATGCCCAGAGAGTGTGGAAAAAGAGGTGGACAGATATGTGCATAAGATCAACCTGGAATATTGGAGTATGTGTAGAAACAGTTAGTTAGTGTTAACAAACAATTCCTCCAAGGTATACCAGGTAAGAGGTGTATACTGCAGGGAAAACCAGTTCATATATATAGCTGTCGACAGCCATACTACTGTCCAAAACAAAAACAGCGGGCCGGATAGAATAAAAGGAATAAAAAACTGAAAAACAACCAACCTGTACCACCAGCAGCAAAATAAAAAAAATTTAATTTTGGTACAACACAAAAAAACTACCAAAAAAAATAATACTTGTTAAGTATCAAAAAAAACCAAAAAGAATTCCTTCCTTAGATTATGAAGGAATGGCAAACCAAGTAAAAAAATCTTAAATCTTTTAAATACACAGACAGAAGAATTTAAAAATATTTAAAAAAAAATTAAAAAATTTATACTACTGTCCAAACTAAGGCAATTGAGTAGTGTACTAATACTTGTAAGGTACAGATAACAGCAATGACTAGGAAAGTAATGCGAACTACAGGAATATACTACTTGTTAATTGACACCCCCCACCATATCTGCAACAATAAACTAAATACACAACTCAATTGGTATGTGCTGACTTAACTCTAATGTTGGGACATATGTCCTACTGTTCTATAATTATATAAATCTGTTTCTATGCATGTGCTATATTGAAATACTCCCACATTGGTAGCATGATGCCATCAATGTACCTGCATGCTGTTGTAATTACCACTGTGGTCTCATATATGCATGTGTTCTGTTTGCTATGCAACTGTTCCATATCTGGTACTTGGGTTAATGGGAATATCTATGCATGCTGTTATACCTAATCCTGGAATGTGTTGACTATTACTAACCCACATATGTTGATAAAACTTAAACACCATAGCACGTATGGGAACATGGGTCCCAGCGGTCCCACCTGTCCCACCTCAGCTGGCCATGGCACTGGGCACCAGCACATCTGGGGCCCAACCTGAGACCTCCTCATCCATTGGTCTTGCACCATCTTCGGGTGGAACTGCCTCGAGGGATGGGGCTCGCCCCCCTCCCCTGGGAGCGGGCACGGACAGGAACACGTCATC
This sequence comes from Protopterus annectens, assembly GCF_019279795.1. Taxonomy (NCBI): domain Eukaryota; kingdom Metazoa; phylum Chordata; order Ceratodontiformes; family Protopteridae; genus Protopterus; species Protopterus annectens. The sequence continues at coordinate 462,089,189 of NC_056742.1, read as the reverse complement.
TGTCGCCAAGTATGGGTCGTGGTGCATAGCGAGCTCCGCAGGGAGGTCGGAGATCTGCTACACCAGCTTGAGGGCTGTGTGTCATGACTAGAGGGTTGGCTTGGCTCTCCTACGCAGCCCCCAGCACAGCCACCTTCGGGGCTGTGAAGGTGCAGTGGTGACTGCCCATGGGTGGGGACCTCAGTCCCACTGTTTCCACTAGGGGTCTCATGGGCTTTCAATTTCCCAACACACCTCCCCATCAATGTGTTTACCCCCCATGTGTCATATACTACCCCTGTATGCATCTTGTTTGTCTTGTCTGTTAACCTACCCAACCTACCTCCCCAAATATACCTACTATCCTTCCCCAACATCCCACTCTCACATGAAAAAAAAGGGCAATCTGTTCACAAAAAAAAAAAATCTCATCCCATACATAGCCGTCCATTTCACACACGTGTCCAGTGGACACATGTAATCTGGACAAATTGGCTAGACGACATATTTTATTGTTGTCCTCACCCTCTCTCAGAGGTATGAGTGTCCAAATCTATCTCCAAATTCAGTGTATATGTAGAGCTGTTGCTGTAGAATAAATGGGCAGCTATGGACCTTCCCTACACCCTTCCTGCACATCCCTAGCTATTTTCCCTACTGTCTTTCCCTCTTTGTGCCCCTTTTTCACCACTTTCCTATCAACCCTTTTTTATTTATTTTAAAGAAATTAGAGCAGGGGTAAGCGGGAGTAAGCACTTTTAAGCAGCAGTAAGCGTGTTTAAACTTGTTTGCGCTGGGGTAAGCAATACTTACACATGTTAAGCAATTTAGAAGCTAAATGAGTATAAGAAACTGTAACCGGAAGTTAGCATTGCTTACCTCCGTGCAAACCTGCTTACAACTGCTTAAAAGTGCCTTAATCATTCTGTATCCAACAGCTCTTGTTCTGGCCAGCAACAAAATAAACAGCCATTGCAAGGCTCAAACCCAGGACCCTACACACCATAGCCAAAGTGATTTACCACTAAGCCATGTCAGATATACATAACACTGCTGTTTTTACAAACATATCATCTAGCACAGGCATTCAACAGTACAGGAAATGTATTTAAATATGTAGATGTATGTATGTATGTGTGCATATATATTTATATGTAAATAGATATATACATACATATATATATATATATATATATATATATATATATATATATATATATATATATAAATATATATATACATATGCATACATCTATAGATATATATGACTATGTATATATATATATATATATATATATCTATATATATATATATATATATATATATATATACATATATATATATATATATATATATATATATATATATATATAGATATATATATATATAGGTTTATAGGTTCATAGGTTGGTACTGGGCTCTCTGCCTGAAGGCATATATTAGCCCAGCCACGTTGTGCGGTATTCACCACCCCTTTATTAGTTCCCTAGACCCTTGTACTAGCAGCTAGTACCCTTGGCCCCTATCTAGTAGTGCTGTTGGTGTGATCCCCGGTGTGAACTTTCTGTTACCCATATATATATATATATATATATATATATATATATATATATATATATATAAGAATATATATATATATATATATATATATATATATATATATATATATATATATATATATATATATATATAGATATGCATGCAGATATATATCTATAGATATAAAAGAGAATATAACAAATACATGTTTGACCACAGGCACCATTAATGGGAGTCAAAACTACATACGTCTTGTACGTATTGATATTACCCCCCCCCACACACACACACACACACAGCCAAACAGGTCTTCCCTGCAATACAATACCAACTGTTGCAAGTCCTATAACCAGGATCCGACACAACATGGGCACAAAATGTTAACAGTAATCCATCCCACCTGTATGATGTCAGGCTGGTATCAATAACATATCATGCAGTACAGTCTAGCTACCATAAGGATTGTACACTGTCGAAGCAATAAACATTCCTAAGATGCATATACACACACACACACACACACACACACACACACACACACACACACACACACACACACACACACACACACATATATGCACACACATACATATACATATACATATATATATATATATATATATATATATATATATATATATATATATATGTAAGTATATATACATATACATAGATGAATCTAGGACTATCGAATGAAAGTTCAATAGTCCGAATCCGCAATCACTGAGCACACATTAACGAAAGTGCTTTCACTGAAAAAGCTCTTTCGTTAAAGTGTGTTTAAAAAAAAAAAATAAAACATTACTTTACGGTTTTGCAGGGGGACAAGCCCCCCGCAACCCCCCTACTTAAATATTCTCACTCCGAGGTTGCATTACAGTGGGGAAAAGGGAATTTTGCCTTATCCCCACTGTAGTGCGATCTCTGCAACAGGCATACTTACGCGAAAGTGCCTTTCGGTGAAAAGCAATTTCGCGCAAGTATGCCGGGCCGAATCTGTTTCGGTTATGTTGCCGTTCGGTGATATGTACAGATCCCATATAGATAGATATGTAACTACACATAAACACACAGAGATATGTATAGGAAGATATATATTTAGAGGGTGCACACCATAAGGAACAGCCAGTATGCCTAAATTTGCCACCTTACCAATTGGACACTGTATGAGTCATCCATTCAAAAGACAATTGTTGCCTGAAACATATACCCACAGAGAGGTCAAAGGATATAACACCACACACAGGTTTGCATATAATAGAAAGCTTTATTTGTGTACTATTACAGTTGTATATGCCATGTCATATAGCTGTTTAGACTCTGAAATACATATAAACAGACTAATGCAACTCTCAAACAAATCAATTTATACAGTATTCCGGAAAGCATTACATATGTTGCTATCCAGGCCAAGGCCTTCAAGTAGTGCAACAGTAAAGACAGACTGGGCCACAGGATAACAATCAAGCAACAGTAAGTAATGAAGATGTATAGTCCAGCAGCCTCTATTTACACACTGTACACAATCCCTAGGGGGTAAAGACTTCAGTTAACACAATGGGATGTATCTGTTACATAACAAGGCATAACTGGAACCATCACAATCACACTGACAAACAGAACAGTCTATATAGCAGGAAGCAGTAGGCCTGCATTTACCCAAGGTGAATTGTATGGTAATGTACATCCAGATACCTTAAGGCAACTTACCCCTGATACCCCTCACATGTTGTAACAGCCTAGGTTAGTTATGGTACATTCCCCCCATAGATTGACATACAGGGGCATACACCACTGTTACATACACTGACCTCTGGACTGCATAAGGGTACACATGTAATGTGCAGATGAAGCCCACACATATATGAACCTAACCCCACAATATGTGTGGGGGTCACAACAGCAGTGGACTGATGGCAGGAATGGCAGCATGACATACTCACAGCCCACTGTAGAACAACCCCTGACAGCATGTCATATGTGCATAGCCTGGTATGTAGATGGAGGACAGAGGCTGGAACACAGGCCCATATGTGAAATAGTATTGTCATACATTAAGCAAGTTACTGGTGTTAAAGGATAGACTACAACATACCCTTAGTCAGGAATATGAAGTCAAAAACACAAATGGATGTAGCCATGTACTGATAGCAGTCAACACACACA
>NC_056742.1:462048005-462083005 GCF_019279795.1 Protopterus annectens | reverse complement strand
TGTCCTCTATATTACCACCACAGTGCTGCATGCTATGTGTGAGGGAACAGCACACATATCAATACACACAGATATATACAGCTGTAAGTGTGTGCAACATGGATGGGTATGTCACATGTGAACCCCTTGTTGGGACCACATTGCCCTTGTCTGTGAAGTAGGGAATAGGAATATGGGGAAGGATGGCAGGTATATATGTGGAGGTGGTTTGGGTTGGTAGATATAGAAGACAGCCTACAGAGGTGGTATATGACACATGTGGTGGGTAAACACCCTGGTTGGTGTGTGTGTGGTCTGCGATGTGGAAGCCCCATGGGCCCCCATTTGGAAACAATGGAAACAAGTCTACACAATCCCAGAATATGTCCAACAGCATGCATAGATATCCCCAATAACACAGAATGACAGATGTGCAGCAATCACATAGCAAGCATACCACATGCATATATGAAACCATAGTTGCCCTGATAATGGCATGGAGGTGAAATAGTCCATAACAGGCCAGCAATTATAGTGTCCACACAGGGAACATGGTTACAAACACATAGCACAAAGTGTGGTACAATACAATATATGGCCCACTGGTAGGTAAGCTGTAGCCATACCTATTGAGTTGTGTGAAGAGTTTGTTGTCTCTGATATGGTGGGGGATGACAGAGATGTGTATTAAGAACTATGGTAACATTGCTGTATGAGTTGCTCAGACCTGTTTCCATCTTTATGTCTTTCAGGCAAGATGTCCTTTTGGCCGCCTACCCGTGTATTCAGCGGAAGAAAATGAGGTTGTGTTGAACCATCTAATCCAGCACTGTCCTGTACTGTTCAGCAGGGCTGCCCATGAGCAGTAGGAGCGGGCAGCCCTGTGGAACGATCTAGTACATAGGGTCAGTGATGTCAGCCTGCATAACCGCAGTTATGAGCAGGTCCAGAATCATTGCTCTGACCTGCTTCGCAATGTCCATCAGCATGCTGCTGCAGTCCAGGGGGATCACCACGCAACAGGGGGGGTCATGCCATCCATCCCCCCTGACATGTGTTGAAGAGCTCCTTGCCGGTCTCGTGGCACCTGCCCGCATGCACACCCAGCAACTGGCAGAGACCATTATGGAGGTGGGTACTACTCACACACCAGCTGAGGAGCATGCAGGTAAGGCCACAGGGCACATCAGTAGACCACTGTTGCATATGCATCCACATCAGTACAGGTAGATCATGCATATCTGACATGTTATATATATATATATATATATATATATATATATATATATATATATATATATATATAGTTTGTTGCTGCATAGTAGTAATAAACAGATGTGCATAAGTGCTAGTATTGTGGACTTGTACTGTTTATGTACTGTAATGCTGCACCCACCCTGTAGCAATGCCACAGCTGTGGCCACTGACATCGCATCTCTCACACTCTTATGTAGGTCCCTCTGGTATACCACCAAGGCAACAGCCTGTACCTGGTGAGTATGGTTTATGTTGATGCTTGCCAATACATCGGGCATGTAATGGCTACGGTATATTCCATGCACACATCTAACACACCTACCCATAATCCATGCCATACATGTTCACGTATTGTTGCTGTTAAATGCACTGCATCACAGTGGTGACCATGATGGGGTATTGGAAGGGTATGTCAGACACCTGCAAGATAACTAACATCTTGTCATTGTGAAATGACATAATGGTGGGACATATGGCCTACAGTAGGGACATGTGTGAAACATCACCCTTATACAGTGCAACAACAGTGTATATACCAGTATTACAATGGCAGGTGTTACAGATCTATACTATGGCATAACATATTACTGTGGTCCACATTATAAGCTAGGACTAGGCTGCAACATGTGGTGTTCAGTGTATGGGAGACTGCAAACTGACACACATGTGTAGGCCATACTTGTCAACCATCTGCAAAAAGGCTGAAGGTGGGGAGGGTGTGTCAGCATGACATTGCATTGTAGCAGAGATCCTAAGGATGCTAAGAATGGCTGTATCTGCACACAGTCAGGTTCAGGAACTGTGGCAGACGTAACCCTAACCCCACAGTAATAGTGACAGCAGTGTGTGAATACCAAGGGATGTTCACATGAGTAGACCTTGCAATCATGCAGAGTTGGGGGTCATGTGTAGGGCAGACTGACCATACACTGGCAAATACAGATGGCCCATGCAAGTATACCCCTGGCAGGAATAGTGACTGCTGTAGTACACATAACAGTAGGTGCAACAAACCGTCATGATAAGGGCGTGCACACATACGCACCCACGAAGTGTATGCATTGCAGCCAACATCTGCACACCTAACACATTTCCTAGACACTGCATGTGAATTTACAGGACATATGTCATATATCAGGCTCATGTACTGTTAATATATGCGGTGATGTGGTCCCATGGCAGATCAAGGAAGAATGCGTCATATCAATAAGGGTGTGTACACTCCCCATAGCCATGGTATGGTCTGATGGTTGTCAGTGTAATAGTATTGGATTGGTCATACATACACCGCTGATGTCGAGATCTGTATAGCAGACATCAGGCATTCACAAATTACATCTGTCAACATATCATCCCAGATATGTGTCGCTGAAAAACATAGGGGCTGTGAGCATTAGAACAGACATAACTGACACAGTACTACACATTTAGCAATGGGTTGTACACCTGTAGGGTGTGATGCACAGTACATGGCAGGGTGCAGAACAGATGCACAGCAATACTGTGTACAGGGGTGCAGTGTTTTCCAGGGGAAGGAGCATCACCTACTAACATAGCCCATGCATCACACACATGTATACTGTTGCTAGCATGGTTTGACTATAGCTGCACTGCATGCTGTTGAGTACCAAATGTCATGCATGTTGACAGATGGGTAATGGGAGGACTGTGTGTACTATCTTTGTGCAACTTCACCTGTATGTGTGTGTATTTGTGTGAGGGGGTTATTTTGTCTATAAGTGCAATCTGGTGGAGTGGAGGGGGGTTTATGCATGTAGGATGTGGTTGTGCATGTGTGTGTGTTTGTGTGGGTGTCCATGTATGCACGTGTGATTGTGGGGTTGTTCATATGGCAGTAGTTCCCTTTGGGATCGTGCAGTACATGGACATGGACTGACACATTTTATTTATTTTATTTATTTATTTTACATTTGTTTACCAGGAAAGTCCGACTGGAACTAGGTCCATTTACAGCAGAGGCCCAGGGAGAAAAGCTCCACAACAACAATTTTATACAGTGTTATATATACAATCAAAAAATATTTCATACAATAGATCTTTCCAGGCAGGTTTAGATTACACAAAGTGGACCCTGGATGTCGGTTATTTGGGAAGGAAAAGAAAACAAGAGATACACTCATTGTCTGATGCAATCAAAGTGACATCACAGAAGGCAATATAGTAGCAAAAGTAGCTAAAAGTAGGCCCTGTTCTAGGAGTTTCTGAAGTGCTGAGTATTAGGCATAGTGAGCAGTGATAGAACGGAGAACAGAAGAAATGGAGGAGAGCAGGAAAGCATTTATGTAAGGACAGAGCCATGACTGCAGGAGGTGTGGCTTTAGGAAAGCATTTATGTAAGGACAGAGCCATGACTACTGGAGGTGTGGCTTTAGGAAAACATTTATGTAAGGACAGAGACATGACTGCAGGAGGTGTGGCTTTAGGAAGCATTTATGTAATGACAGAGCCATGACTGCAGGAGGTGTGGCTTTAGGAAAGCATTTATGTAATGACAGAGCCATGACTGCAGGAGGTGTGGCTTTAGGAAAGCATTTATGTAATGCAAGGACAGAGCCATGACTGCAAGAGGTGTGGCTTTAGGAAAGCATTTATGTAAGGACAGAGCCATGACTGCAAGAGGTGTGGCTTTAGGAAAGCATTTATGTAAGGACAGAGCCATGACTGCAGGAGGTGTGGCTTTAGGAAAGCATTTACGTAATGCAAGGACAGAGCCATGACTGCAAGAGGTGTGGCTTTAGGAAAGCATTTATGTAAGGACAGAGCCATGACTGCAAGAGGTGTGGCTTGAGTGATTCTTTGAACAGTGAAATAGATGTTGCTGAGGAGATATTTTGGGGTAGCTTATTCCATTCTTTAGCGATGGTATGAGAGAAGAGGGCTTTCCCTGCAGTGTTGTTGACTTTGGATATACAGAGCAGGGTCCTGTTTGATGAGCATAGAGGATGGTTTGCTGAGTATTGGTTTAGTAGTTGGTTTAGGGCTGGCATTTTGTGGGGATTCTTTAGTATGTTGAAGGTGAGCACTAGCTGGTGATACCTAATTAGCTGCGGGAGTTCTAACCATTGAAGGTGTTTTAAGGCAAGACAGTGATGCCTTCTAAAAGTGGAGTTATCGGCAAATTTTGCAATCTTATTGTAACATGATTCTAGTTTGACTAGGTCTGTTTTCCTGATGTGAATTAGGATTGGTGATGCATATAGTAGGGTAGACAAGAGGTGGGTTTGGGCTAGGGCGATTCATGCTTGGTCTGATAGGAACTGTTTGTGTTTGTATAAAGTTCCTAATTTTTTATGTACCTTTTTAATGGTTTGAGAGATGTGGACATTGAAGTTAAGATCCTGATCTATTTCAACACCTAGCTTAGTATGGGGGAGGGAGAGATTGTTGTGCTGTAGTTGGAGGCGATGGTGAAAGGAGGAGGTGTGGTTTTGGATTTGTTGGGGGTGGAAAGAAGTAATTTGATCTTCTTGGGGATTAGAATACGGTGGATATCAGTAATCCATTTTTCTACGTAGCAGAAGGATTCTTGGATAAGTTTATGAAGAGTGGTTATGGTTGGGGCTGAGCAGATTAGGGTTGAGTCATCTGCGTACTGTATAAGTGATGCATGTAGGGTGGAGGTATGTAGTTTGTTGGTGAAAATAGTAAATAGTAAAGGACCCAGTATTGATCCTTGTGGAACGCCTACAGTAGTTGGTAGTAGTGGTGATAGTATGCCTTGCCATTTTACTGACTGTTTTCTATCAGAGAGAGAGTTTTTGAAACAGGAAGTAGCAGAGGGGGCAAAGGAGATGGTGGTTAAAGTGTCTATAAGTAGGTTATGTGAGACCATGTCAAATGCTTTAGATAGATCTAAGAAAGTTGTTGTTTCTAAGTTGATTAATCTGGTTTGTAAAGGAGAGAAGAACAGTAGTTGTACTATGGTTTGGGTGGAAGCCATGCTGTGTGAGGGAGAGGAGAGTATGTGAGGTTAAGAAGTGCATCACCAGGGTGTGAATGCATCTCCAGGAGTTTAGAAAGGGGGGATAAGATAGCAATGGGGCAGTAGTTTGATAGTTCATAGGAGTTGCCTCCTTTGTGTAGGGGTATTATGTATGACACTTTCCATAGTTGGGGAATGTAGGCTTCATGTATGAAGTGGTTTATAAGAAGTGAGATGGGGTAGGCTAGAGATTCTGTGACTAATTTTAGGAAAGTAGTGGATAGGCCATCTGCTGCGAGAGTGGTGGGTTTTAGTTTTGAGATTAATTTTTTTACTATGGAGGTTGGTCTGGGTGAGAGGGTAAAGGGGGTTATACTATTGTGATCTATAGTTGGGGTGAATATCCGGTTATTGTTGGATAGCTGGGTAGATAATGATAGAGTAGATTCTGTGAAGTGATGGTTAAACTGGGAAGCTATGCTGTCATTATCATTGTTGGTATTGGGAGCTGGGGTGGTAGTTTGGCCGTGTTTTTGAAGGGAATTTATAGCCTGTCATAACTTTTTGGGGTTTTTGGAATGTTTGTTTTGGATCCCTAGGAAGTAGTTTTGTTTGTCCATTTTTATTTGTTTTTTGGCCTGGTTCCGAAGTTGTTGATATTTTTGTTTATCTTGGTTGGTGTTATTCTTTTTCCAGTTCTTCCAGGCATTATCTCTGGCTTTTAGTAGTACTTTTGTTGTCCTATTTAGCCATGGGACACCAGGCATACTTGTCTGATATGTTATCACAGGACAGCTGATAGTATAATAAGGTCTGTAGCCTGGAACATGCATTGGGAGGGAAGGTAGACACCAGGTATACCCTTAATATTGCAATCAGCAAAGAGGTGAATGACAATCCAAGTATGCAGCACCACAGATGCATTGGGGATTTACTAGACAACACCAGGGAGTATATCCATATATTACAGTTGTCACATGATAGGTTGATTGACCAGCAGATCTGGCTTGTGCTGAGCAATACTTACACATGACATTCCAGTGTGTGACATTATGGAGTGAAGATAGTAGCCCCTAACATATAGGGGGCTATGGTCGCAATGTCCAGACATACACAGGGTGAACACTGAATGACAGCAGTGAGGCCATGTAAAACCTACTTCACTCAGGTCAAGGAGGTAATGGAATAACAGGTGTTGTGTTGTGATCACTCTTCTAGGCATTTAGAGGAATGCTACATTAATGTGTGGTATTAATGAGTGTATGTTACCAAGTGTGATGCAGGATGGGGAACTTATGTGAATAAATGTGGGACTGTCTGTAAAATCAGGGACAGGTAGGTATTAAGGTGGAATGTGCGTGTCTGTGTGTGTGTGTGTGTGTGTGTGTGTGTGTGTGTGTGTGTGTGTGTGTGTGTGTGTGTGTGTGTGTGTGTGTGTGTGTGTGTACTGTTATGCAATGCTGCACAGGTCTTAAAGTGCATTTCTTGTTTTCCCCCACAGGTGGCGAGGTGGGTCAGGGTCCCTCCTGCATGCAATCTGATGTTGGTGTCCATACAGACACCAAAGATGATGATAGTACTGTTGAGGCACAGGTGGGGTTGTCAGGGGCCAAAACTGCACCATCTTTTGACATCCTCCTCTCAGCCACCCCAGACCTGCACACAGTTTCAGTGCCTATACATACCCCATCAGTAGTAGAGGGACAGTTGGCGGTTGGTGGCAGTGCACAGGAGAGTGTGGTATCCATGCCTACTGTGTCTGGTCACAGCAGGCATAGCCAGATGTCTGGCAGGGCACTACATAGGCAGGTGTAACAGGGTGCTCATTGGTGGGGTCGCTGGTCATCATGCCCCTGGCAGAAGCACCACAACTGGTACCACCAGGTGCATGTTTCAGACTGTCATGGGGGCACAGGCACGTATGGAACTGAACACCAAACAGGGCCTGAGGCTGCAGAGGGCTGCTCTCAAATCTGCGAATGACAACTTCCATGAACTGTCTGGTGCCCTCCGTGCTTATACCAAGGTCATAAATAGATGGTTTGGTGAGATGTTTGGCCTAATTGACCGTGGTTTGTCCATGCTTGAACATGTGGTGGGAGTGCGGCGACGGCCGTGTGGACATAGGCCAGCAACACCAACTGCTGGCATTCAACGTGGACATGCTAGGACACCAAGACACTCCCATAATGGCAGTACCAGCCCCAGCACTGCAGGGGGCACTGTCCACACCACACCACAACAGGCCACGTGCACATGGTCCTGGCCTGTCCCAGGAGGGACCTGGTTCCAGTAGACATCTTTCATCAGCAGGGGAGAGTAGCACATTGAGGCCTGTACCTGGACATGCCCATAGAACCCTTGGTAGGCACAGTCCACATGTCCATGGCTGGAGGCAGTGAACTGCATATCCTGCCAGGTATGGTCTGTAGCTGTCCAGAAAGCACCTGCATGCGGCACCCACATGGCAGAACTGTGTGCATGCATACCCACACACTATACGAACACACCTAGGGCAACATCATACCTACGGTGGTGGTGCTGCGGTAGCGTTGTCTCCTCACAGTTAGACGTTGCCCGTTCGATTCTCAGTTAGAGCATCTTCTGTGTGGCGACATGTGTGAATGGGCATTCCTTCGTTGAAGGTTGTGCGTTAGGCCTGGCAAGCCAGCATGTCAAAATCTACTGCCAATCATTAGCGGACCGGAGTTCCGCTGTGGCGACCCCTAACCGGGAAAAGCCGAAAGAAACAAACAGGTTTTTCTATCTTTCACATATGATTTATTTAACAATACCATACTTATTTTTTTAGCTATATATCACAGATGTCATAGGGTTTACAGAACAAAGTCTATGAAATCCATGAAGTAAAGTTTAAAACGTACTTAAGGTATGTTCAAGGTGGTCTAATGAATATCATGAAATAAATGAGTGACCAGTTTGTTCAGCTCAGATTCTCTATCAGTATTACAGTTTTTTATTAATAAATACCCTTCTTAAATGATCTGTGTACATTTCCTTTACTTTCCATAACACCCCACTATCCATTTCCTAAACAACTTACAAAAATTATCTCTTTATGTATCCATATATTGATCTAACCATCTGTGTATCTTACCCCCATTCCTTCTTCACATTCAGCTTTATCCTTACTGAAGCATTTGTTTAGGAGACCCCCCCCCTCACACACACACACACACACACACACACACACACACACACACACACACACACACACACACACACACATATACACACACACATATATATATATACACACACACACACACACACACACACACACACACACACACACACACACATATATATATATATATATACACACGCACACACGCACGCACGCACGCACGCACGCACACACACACACACACACACACACACACACACACACACACACACACACACACTTTTCACTCACCGCTCTTTCTTCCCAAGTTTTCTCTCGTTTTGATTAATATGGGAATAAGTAATAAAGGCAATTGGGAATCCTAAGCCTGAAACAGTAAATGTCATCATAACACTTTCACTTATTAGTTTATCAAACCTCATTTTAAATAAATTTGTGTTAGTAATTTTGTTATATATGTATCGACTGTTTTTTCTAGATGACTGAATATGTTCACAATTACTCTCTAACAGGTGTTGACTTTGAGGGAACATGGGCAAAATTCTTGGCTAGGCTTATAAGGGCCTCTGGGCCAGTAGCCTAGTATCATCCTATGAACATATGAACATCTAGTTTCCTATTCTTTATCAGTATTATTTAAGCCAATTTATACAACGACCCCCCATTAATATTCCAAAACATGCACGCTGATTGGTCAGCGTGCACGTTGTAAATCAGAGTTATAGTAATGGAAAAAGGTCCGGTCACCCAGACTTTTTCCATTAGTATAACTCTTTTTTTTTTTTTTACAGCAATGGAGAATGCAAGATCTCCATTGCTTTTTACAACCTGTCTCTTTATGTTAAACAAGTTTAACATAACACAGCTATAAAAAAAGCAACGGAACATCTCCGTTGCTTTTTTTAAAGCTGTCTCACTATGTTAAACCCATTTAACATAGCGAGACACTTTAAAAAGCAATGGAGATCTTGCTTTCTCTGTTGCTTTTGCCCACAGCTCTGATGTACTGCGTAAGCATACACATGCGCAGTACATCAGAACTGCCGCAGATTACCACACAGCTGCAGAAGGGCAGCAAGGAGGCATTATACAATGCCATTATTTAAGAAAAGTCATTATTTTTTTTCTTAAATAATGTCATTGTATAATAGCAATAACCCACTTCTGGGTGAGGGTAATGCTGGATTCAGACCTCTCAACCATTCCGAATTACTCAGTTTTTACTGAGTTTTGGGGTCCAAAAATGGGGTACCACAATTTCCGAGTGGCACCCCTTCATTTCCAATTTTTTCAGAGTTTTTTTTTTTTTAAATCCCCCCCCCCCCGCCACTTTTCGGCTGATGTCATTGTGTGCGCGATGACGTCAGCTCCATCAGCCTGTCAGAATTGAGCTCAAGGGCTCACATATTTTTCCCGGGAAGAACGTTTAAATGGCTGCTAAAGTAATGATATGGTTTGGAATTCGAAACATTATGCGAACGGGAACTTGGGACTGTTTTTTGAATGCTGGCTGCTAGGGTACTGCAGAGCAACTGTTCTGGTTAAATTGGAGCATGGATAGTGGACACTGCAAAGATTTTTGAGGTAATTGTGAATGGTTATGGTTGCAGAGCTATTCTGAGTCGGACTGCGTGAAGTGTGCAGCTTTGAGGTATTTGTGAATGGCTGCAGCAGAGGATAGCTTTTGAGGCGCGAGTATATAGCATACACTGTCTGCAGAGCTATTCGGACTGCTTGAAGTGTGTGTGTGTGTGTGTTTGTGTGTGCACGTGTGTGCTGTTGTTCTAAGCAGATGGCAATTTCCTCCATGCTTTAGCCACTAAGACTGAGTTATTTGAATGTAGTATGCATGTGCAGCTTGCAGTCATATATATTCTCTACCCTATGTATATTAATCTGAAAGTAGCAGTCGCAGTTAATCGCATCTAGTAGCAGTTTGTGACGTGAACCATTAAGCTACGGAGTTATTGGGCTTACTTTTTGTTAGTGAGGGAGCGTCTACTTTTCTGAAGTCCAGATGTCTTTGTCTACAGCAGAAAGTTCTTGGTTTAGTTTGCAAATGTAGTGCTTGAGCTTTGTATCCACTCCACGTTAGTTGGCATGGCATATGCATTTTCTATAGAACTTTTAAGTTTTTCCCCTTCTTGTTGGAGCTTTTATCCGAGAGCACTTCCCCAAAAGGGTCATGGATTTCTTTGTGTTATGTGCATGCAAGAACAGACAATTTAAGCAAAGTTTGCAATATTTATAGTGACTAATACACATTAAAGGGCAACTCCTAATGCTTCTGTAACTTGAAAAGTAATGTCACATTTTTGTGCAGACCTTTGTAAATCAATAAATTACTTGCACACACACAAAAAAAAACTTTCTACAGCATTTTCTTTGTAAAAGTCTTACTCTTAAACCTCATCTCCCGATACATTTTATAATGTCAATAAATTAATACATTGTCAGGGTCTACTGATTTCTGTAAAGGGTTTATATAGATCCACACATGGCTTTTGAAATTATCATCATGGCTGACCAGGCTGAGTAAAGTGATTGATTATCTTATTGACAATGAAAGCAAATGTACTTGAATGTTATTTCTGAAGCACCCAGTTTACATAAAGTTTATTTAAAACACATTACAGAGAAACTGTACTTGAGTACAGTTCAGCTGAGGAAGACATATACTTTCATTAAAATGGAATGGATCTTGCCCTTAAAAGCTGCCTTTTAAGACACTGGTTTTCAAACAATTCAGATATATTGGTTTGTTTAACTTAAAGAGCTTGGGGCTGCATATTAGAGACCACATATTGCAAAGGGGTTGCAAAGGTGTGAATTACACAGTTCTTAGCCTGGGTCTGGAAGTATAATGCATCTTTGTGTCTGCTTTGCAATTTGCAAGACTGAGTTGGTTTCACTGAGTAAGTATATATCCACACAGGCCCAGAACCGTTTGTCCCGAGGTTGACTTTCTTTGTTAGCACTTAGCAGTACGATAAACAAGCATATTCGTAGTTTGCTGCATTTGCTGCACTTTGCTGTACTGAATGCAATTGCACAGTGTGAAGACACCAGCTTAGATGAGTAATATCTGGATGATAGGTTAGCTGCAATCATTTTTCAAATGATTGATGCATCTACTGTTGCTATGTCAGCACAGCTGTGAAAATTATGTCACTCCATTCCCTATTGCAATATTACTAGCTTATCATTTTTTTATATGTAACATAGGTAATTTATTCCTCAAGGGCAAGAGGTACTTTTTTGTAGATAAAACAATTAAATAAAAAGTTGTTTACTAGCAACAACCTCTTCATTAGTTACAGATCTTTTAATGTGGAATTATTTAGATGACTTTTGCTTCTGCAGAGATTGTGCATATTTACTGATACTGGTGGATTGCAGATGTTTGAGTAGACATTTATGATGGAAATGTTCTTAACTGGGTAGTTTTTTTCATTACTGGTTCATGCATTTTGTTTCATTGCTTACTGGAAAAATGTTCAAACAATAAATTTAAAAAAACGCTGTAACAAGTGTGCTGTATTATACAAGTAATATAATTTAATAAAGTCAGGAAGGTGTATCAAAGAACCCACATATGTTTCTGTCATGTGCAAGGGGTCTATGATTTGAAAACAACCCAAAAGTAATCTTTATCCGCCACTGGCCAGATGCTGCATTTTTCTTTGGATGTGGGTTTTAATGCTGTTTCAATGAATGAGAGTTTCAAGGGCAAAGAAGTTTTTATGCTAAGTCTATTTTCAGTGTGAAACTGTATTGCTTTGTTTAGCAGATGTCTGTTAGTGTTTGTTTGTGTTATAAAATGTAAAATACAATTCAAATCATTGTAGAAGTAAAGCAGTATGCATATTAGTGGTTATGGTAAATGGGGCTTAATAGCCAGGTAATGGGACATTGGAATGGCTACAGGGGGACTCTGGGGCCATATTTTGGTTTTGTTCTTCAGTTTGCACCTGAAAGTTGGTATCCCACAATGCAGTTGGTGTGGGCGGGGTTACATAATTATGCATGCAAACTTTATGTTACTCAGCGTACAGATTTGTACCTATTTTTCATGCGCCTTGTCCAGATTTTTGAAGTTTCCAGGTTGAGAGGTATGGCTGGATTTACCCACGGTTGTCTTCATTTGGCCACTCAGGCTTCACCCTCGTGACCAAACCACACCAACCATGGGTAAATCCAGCATTACCCACACCCAGGTGTGAGTTATTGCTATAATATTCCCTCTAATATCTATAATAGAATGATTTACTTGTTAATAAAAGTAATGTTTTGCAATCAAAGAAGGGAAAACTTTGAATGTCAATTAGACAAGGAAAAGTTAGACTTTCTTTGTCACCATGACTATTTAGATCTATTGGACTCTGATGATGGTAGATGGATGAAAGATTTACATCACATAATGACAGGACAGAAAAAATTCAGGAAATGTTTTTTCTTGATTGTGTCAAGCCTTTAAAAGGTTTCAGTATACCCAACAACATTTCTATCTCTCTGTCATACCCTTTTCCCACAGGTTTTATTACACTCACACCCCTCTTCTTCTCTAAAACTACTTTCTCCTGGGTATGTAAAGTTCCTTCACAATCCTGAATGCTACTCACATGCTTGCTGTTTTCTTCCTCCAAAATGTCTCCTTTTTATATTTCTCCTTGTTCACGATCCACCAAACTGACCAAATGTTATAAAAAGGCTTCATAGATCAATAGTCCTTCCACAAGACTTCCATTTCCTTCTTAAACTCTTCTGTTTTACTAATGTATCCCCTCGTCTCTTTATGTCCTAGTTTCCACCGATCTACTGTTTGACATCTTTTACCTAAACCAGTATAGCATTATAGTCATAGGAATGCACCTCCCTCTTCATTCTGTACATCTAAACCCTCTGACAAAGATAACAAGATCAATTTCAGGGCAAATCTATTTTTGCCCTATACATGTACACATTCTTTCTTTCCCCAACTAATTTGTTCCATATTTTATCATATCTCTACACATCTTCACATCCTGACTTATTTCTCCTACACATTTTCTCAGATTACAGTTAATAGTTTCAAATGGTTAAATTATCAGTGAAACTATTATAGTTTATGCATATAGCACAATTATTCTGTATGCCTTTTCCTCATACGTGATGCCACAAAGCACATGTCTCCCAGGGACAATTATTGTAGCATCTAACAGCTAAAGCTGTTGCTTTTTAAATAATATTCTTAAGTCTTAACAGAGTCCCTTTCCAAAACCCCACACAATTTTCTCTTTCTACAACTGTTCCATATGATACTTTGTACCTCATCAAAAAACTATCATATAAACATGCTATATCAGTTTTTTTGCTCTTGACACTATTTCAGTGCAGTTAAATGTCTTCCTTCCCATTTTATGCTGTTAACATTTAATTGCAATAGCATTCAAGTTATCCATTTGCTTTCTTTGCAGTTATATTTTGCTGTAACAAAATAAAAACTTTTCCGTGTCCTGTTTTCAGTACTATTATGCAATTCCCCATTTTTCCTTGCTTTCAGGTTTGCATAAAATATACATATTTTGTGTATGAATAATATACTGCTTCTCTGTACTATCCTCATTACATACTACAGGTTCATTTTCTTTCTCAGTTTCATTTTGTTTCATCATGCCATTAATCTAGAACATTTTCATCAAAATGCGCATTCTCTTGTACAATGCGTAACCCCAACCTTTCAATTGTTTCATCATTTTCAGTGGTTTCAAGCAATAATTAACAGTCAAACCAAAAGTTCCCAACCCCACAGTTTCTAAAAATCATTTTTCAGTCTTTAACTGTGCATCTTTTTATTGGCAAACATATAAAATAGTAATCAGCGTCACATAAAATGAGTTTTATGTTGTCTTCAATATTTTACTAATGCATGTTTTCCAGTTAACAAAATATCACTTGGCAAATGTTGCATTCTGCCATAAGCAACATCCAAATTAAACCAAACCTCCCATGCCTTATTCCATAAATATCTCCCATCAGTCATTTTTTTTTCATTTCAAAAACAGTCAAGCATTTCAGTTGAAAATGCTCCCTTGGTCCTAGTTTAGTCATAACTGTAGCTGTGAATTCCACCACAAGTTTTTCTAGAGCAAAGCAGCATTCTCAGTGGTTATCTATTGCTTCTAAGGTAAAATAAGTTTTTTGTCAAACAAAGAGAAAAACTGTTCTGCCAGTGCAAAAGTCACAAAAGTCATTCCACAGGTAGATTCTGGCCCTAAATGATAGTGAGTCCTTTTACCAACTTACACATCCGTGGTGGTGGTGGTGCTGCGGTAGCGTTGTCGCCTCACAGTAAGATGCTTTCCGGTTCGATTCACAGCTAGAGCGTCTTCTACGTGGAGACTTGCGTGAATGGGCGTACCTTCATTGAAGGTTGTGCGTCAGGGCTGGTAACTCGGCACGTAAAAATCAACTACCAATCATTAGCGGACCGGAGTTCCGCTGTGGCGACCCCTAACTGGGAAAAGCCGAAAGACACAAACACAAACAAACTTGTTAACGGAATTTCATTTCTGCTATGAATTCTCAGAACAGGTTCTCTCCTCTCTCTGTTTACACCCTTTGCATTATACTCTCCCTCCTGTCAGCAGCAATAACTGCTGCATATACTTTTTTACTTCCCAATTTCTCCAAAGCTGTTTGTTCTGTGACATGTTTCCTTTATTGCTGCTTGTAGCAACTTCCTGGATCATGTTTTTTTCCTTGTGCATCTGAAAAATTTTCCAACTCTCCACCAGCACTTGCTGTATGTAGTTCCTGTCTGTCATCATACATTGTAACAGGTAATTATTTCTCCAATGCCTTTAAGATAAAGCTAGTTCATCACTTGGATGTGATTAATTTATCATTTTCTGTAAAACTATATTCTCTAGACTACCTTCCTGCAGAACCATAATTTCAGACTGTGCAACATCTACCTGCACAGGATTTGTAACATTAACACATGAAGCAACATTTGCAGAATCTTCATTTTCAGACTTTTCAGTCTCCTTCCTCTACACATACTCTAGGAGTTCCCTCTCCTCCTCAATCTTCCCTCTCTACCTGTAGCAGCCCTTTGGTCATACCTACAGGAAGTGAGTCAGATGGCTTTATTGTATTTAACTTAATTAAAGACAGAGTTTTATTACTTATACATTCTTATTATATATTTTACACTTTTGCTGTTCAAACATAATTGATTTACAAGAAAGACAAACAAATAAATGTGTGCATCATTTTTTATTTATATTCCTCTGTCCTCTTTACTCTATTCAGAGGTTCATAGATTCATAGGTTTTTACTAGGCTAATGACCACAAGGGCCATTTTAAGCCAAGCCATGCATCCCAAATCTCTGACAAGTTTTGATACCCTTGATAAGTGTAAGCATGACCCTGGAAGATGAACCATTTATAAGTTGCCCGTTTGCATTAGAGTCATAGGCGCCAAACCAAGGATGAATTTTCAGTTTCCCATCCAATTGTCTAAGTGGCACTTGAATTGGGTTAGGGAGAAACTCTGCCTCACATGAATGGGGAGCCTGTTCCATAGACACTGTAGTCTCAGGGATACATACACGGTAGTCTCTGGGATACATACCTATCTCACCAGCAGGTTCTGTTTATAGCACATTCAAGGTTTAAGTCTTTAGAATGGGTAATTATTTTACTGTTTGTTTTCTGGATATGCAGGAGGTCCATCAGAGTTGGGTCTCACAATGCCCTGTATGCCGGGCATAGATCTCCCCTCAAAAGCCTGTAAGAGACAGAATACAGTGATAGGACCTTTAGGCAGTTTGTATAGGATATTACTTATGCCCTCTGTTCTTTTAGTGAGGAACCTCTGTGGATGTTCCAGTTGTTTGATATGCCTGGTTAGGTACATACCGAAGGGGGCATTGTACTCAATGTTAGGTCTGATGAATGCTGATTTTTTTCCACAACCATTTTCTAATTTAATCAAATGCATCTTCAGCCTCTCTCTCTCTTTTTATTATACAGTATTTATTTTATTTTACATTTGTTTACCGGGAATGTCCAACTGGAACGAGGTCCATTTACAGCAGAGGCGAAGGGAGAAAAGCTCCACAACAACATAACTAACACCAAAAAACAATTCTGTACAGAGGTATATATACAATCAAAGAGATATATCATACAATAGTTTGTTCTACACAAGCTTAGCTTATACATAGTAGACCCTGGATGTCAGTATTGGTAGAACAAAGCACACATTGAGTGATGCAATCAATCTATGGACCGATGATCCACTGTGGTGACCCCTAACTGGGAAATGCTGAAAGAAGAAGAATTTTACAACATTTTACAGTGTCAAAATATACAAAAAAATGGAATCTTGCTTAGCAGGGCTTTTTGAATGAGATGAATTCATAATGAATACACTATATAGATATATATATATATATATATATATATATATATATATATATATACACACACACACACACACACACACACACACACACACACACATATATATATATATATATATATATATATATATGTATACATATATACACGCATATATATATATATATATATATATATATATATATATATATATATATATATATATATATGTTGTAATTGATCACACTTTATTTTCTATAATACCCATATTACCACAGATATTTTATCCATTTATCAGTATCACACTGTCTTACATTTTTATACTTTCCACACAGAATCATGCCCCTATTCAAATTTCTGAAACTTTCCAATTTATTTTTCCAAAAACATTTTTCTTTCAGTTTAAGAAGGAATATTTCATAGTTTCTACTTTATTACAATTAGTACAGTTTCTTTCTTCTATTTTTTTCTCTAAAAACTGCATTTTACCTGATTTTGACCTAGCACTCAAGTGTGGGGTCATTTATTGCACTGTTGTGATTATTTTGCTGCTTGTGTATCTCTGCTACCTTTAAACTACAACAAAAAGAAAAAAAAAACAAAAACAATCTAGCTTTTTTCCCACTTTCTGAAAGTTAAGAAAGTTCAGTTACAGATTTGCTGTTCTGAACTGTTTGGAAGTTTCTAGAAGGCCAGTGCTTGCTTGGGCTAAAGGAAGTCTCTGTGTTCACCAGTGGGAGTGGTTAACACTGAACAGCCTGCCTGTCCCTAGAGGAGTGGTTACTACCTAGAAGCTGTAGTTTTATTGGCCATTTTGGGTCAATTCTAAACTCCTTGATCTCTCTCTCTTAAAACCCTACAACTCTCTTTTTGCGCGGTTTTGCGCACTGAGCAGCGTCGGGCAGCGCCGCCTAAACAGGTTTAAACTATTCCAGGCTCCGTAAAGTCTGCTCTTCACTTTTTCCCTTAGAACTGTTCAAACTCTCAAAGTAATCACTCTATTCTCAATCTAAAGCCCTGCACTTGCTCAGCTCTTATAAGGAAACACTAACTAACTAAAGCACTACACCCTCCTTGACTTCTCATAAGTATTAGGCTCCCAATTGGTCCTTCCTGATCAAGTGAAAAATCATTTCCCTTCCCTAATCTGATCAGTATAAAAACAGTTCCCTATACTAATCTGGTATATCCAAGGGTCAGTTTCAAGGTTACTCTCCAGTCCAGCTGGTGAATCTGGGAATTTTGAGGCAATGTTACAATTGCCTTATGTACACAGACAACCCTCTCCTCCTTCCAACAAACTCTAATACATGTGAGAGATGCAGTTACACAGCCAAACTGGAGGCAGAGCTCTCTCAACCCAAGACTGGCACAGTCAGTCAGGAGGAAAAGGTAACCACCCACACCACAAATCCAGTCTCACACAGACCTATTGCATCTGCATACCCAACACATAAACACACAAAAACATACTCGGAGGCTCTAAATAAAAATCTGCCTAAACAGCAAAGACCTCCTAAGCAGATATCCAAGCAACAGCCACCCCTCAACAATACCCATGAATCACATATCTCACAAAATCAGTGTGCCTCACAGTCACAGCATTTAAGGCCAAACAACACACCAAATACACTTGTTATAGGGGACTCTATTGTCCTGCACACTGACGTCCCACTCACCAGACTGAACAAGGAGAAGGTCACTGTAAGCTGCATGTCGGGTGCCAGGATCCGACACATAACGCAAGCACTCAGGTCACTCCAAAGCAAGTACAAGTATGACTCCGTCATTGTCCATGCTGGTGTGAATGACCTGAGACGTACCTCCCTGGACTACATGAAAAGATACAGAGAGGAGCTCTCTGACCATGTAGCCCAGGCTGGTATGACCCTGACCTTGAGTAGCATCTTGCCCTCACCAAGAATGATGCCACAGTATAAAGACAAAATGATCAGTTTCAACAATTGGCTAAAGTATTGGTGTCATTCAAAGGGGATCCAGTGTCTGTCTGCCTGGGATGATATGCTCAACAAGCCATGTTGCTTCACTAGGGACGGCTTGCACCTGTCACCCTTAGGCTTTTGTATACTGGCCAAGGCTGTTGGCACCCCTATAGTGCCTTTTTTAGGCAAGGCTCAAAGGACAAACCCACCTCCATAGACAACCCAAGGATAAAAAAACTAAAGGTAATGCTACTCAATGCCAGAAGTCTAAACCTCAAGATGCACGCACTCGAGGCTCTCCTCAGTATGGAGAAAATCGATGTCTGTGCAGTAACAGAAACCTGGTTCAAGGCTCCTGAGAGCACCCCAGCACTACCAGGTTATAACTCATACCATGAGTTTCGGCCCCAAAACTCGGACCGAAGCACAAAAGGAGGGGGAGTATCTATATTCATCAAAGATACCTACACCTCCAGGTTAGTGGCATTGCACGAAGCATTGGAAACCATCCATGTGCAACTAACAGCGGGCAAAACTGCCTTTCAGTTTGTAGCCTGCTACAGAACACCCTCCCTATTACAGGAACCCCACTTGGCATTCCTGAGAACACTGGAGAATATGAAGGTCTCTCCAAACACTATGTTATTGGGTGACTTCAACTACCCAAGCATTGACTGGGAAAACTACTCAAGCCCAAACACCCTCACCCAACGGTTCCTTGAATTTATAAACTCTAACGCAATGGAACAACTGGTCACCACTCCCACAAGAGGGAACAACATATTGGACCTGGTCATCACCAACATGGGGACTCTATGTTTCACACCAGAGGTAAACCCCTCATTGATAAGATCAGACCATAAACAAATTTCCCTGGACATCCATATCCCATCCCCACCCCCAGCCAAGGAAATCACTGTAAAGAATTTCTCAAAAGCCAACTTTGCACTTCTCAAGACTGAGGTGGAATCCTTCAAAGCCCCTGGGCCAGAGGATAATACAGCCCAGTCCGCAGAATCCTTTACAAATGCATTCTATGAGCACCTGCAGGAATGCAGGGATCGTGCTATCCCAAATAAAACCAAGACTCACTCCTCCAAAAACAGGAGACCGGTCTGGTGGACCCCGGCCATAAATAAGCTATACAACAGAAGGAGGAAGCTACTACATGACAGAGCAAAATCCCAAAAAGGGAAGGCATCTCTGATCAGTATTAGCAGGAAACTTCGATCCCCCATAAAATCATTAAAGGCCAGCTTCGAAAGAAAAATTGCCCTAGACACTAAAGATAATCACAAGGCCTTCTTTAGTTATGTCAGGAACATGGGCGGAAACTCCCAGATATGCTCTGAATTGTTGCATAATGGTACAAAATATACCAACCCTACAGACATAGCCAACAGTCTGGCAGACAAATTCAGTGCAAACTCCCCCCCCTTCCCCCCCAAAGGAGCAAATGCCTATCCCAACTGAATGTAGCCTCCCTGACATCACAGATGCACAGGTGAAAGCTGCCCTCTCCAAAGCAAAAAACACAGCGTCTATGGGACCGGACGGTGTACCAGGCTGTATCTTACATGAGCTCCAAGAAGAACTGAACCCTCACATTAAGTCACTGTTCAAACTTAGCCTTACTACAGGATATGTACCCAAAGAATGGCGTACAGCTGCAGTGGTCCCACTCTACAAAGGTGGTGCCACAACGGACCCTGGAAACTATCGCCCCATAAGCCTGACTAGTCTGGTCTGTAAAGCTATGCAGCGTATTATCATGGAACTCATAAACAAAGAAATTGGGAGCCTCCAGACACTGGACCCTACCCAATTCAGCTTTGTTAAGGGCAGATCTTGCCTCTTAAACCTAGTTGATTTCTTTGAAACAGTTACCAAAGCCATAGATGAGGGTAAGGTAGTCCACACAGCCTGCCTGGACCTCACAAAAGCCTTCGACACAATACCCCACTCGGGCATCATAAATAAGCTTACCAGCTTAAATATCAATCCCTATATCACAAGATGGGTTGCAAACTGGCTCAGAGATAGAACCCACATGGTCAGAATCGCAGGTGCCATGTCCGAATCCAAACCAGTTACAAGTGGCATCCCACAGGGCTCAGTCCTGGGACCTCTCTTGTTCAGTATATACTTCTCTGAAGTTCAGGCTAACATGGGGGGATTATGGCTGACAAATTTTGCAGATGACTGCAAACTGGGGGCCATAATCAAATCTCCAGCTGACACAAGCATCCTCTAAAAGGCTCTCACAGAGACGGATGCTTGGTGCCAGAGCCACGACCTCAAGCTAAATGCTAAAAAGTGCATAGTCATCTCCTTTGGGAAAAACAAGGTGCTCACAAATTACCACATAGGTGGTAATCCATTAAGTATGGAAGAAGTAATTAGAGATTTGGGGACAAACGTAGATAGTAATCTCTCCTTTGATAATCATGTTGCCAAAGTGGTTAGAAAGACCTTCTATATAGCCCACCTTATCACGAAAGGGTTCGCATCTAGATCAAGAGAGGCCATTGTGCCCCTCTACTCGTCACTCATCAGGCCCATAATTGAATACAATGCCCCTTTTGGGATGTACCTTTCCCGACACCTGCAGCAACTGGAGAGACCACAAAAGTACCTCACCAAGAGGATCATGGGCTACAAACAGATGTCCTATGCAGCTCGACTAAAGAAACTCCAGCTCTACTCAGTTGCTTACTGCCTACTCAGAGGTGATCTGTGCCTGACGTACAAAGCCATGTCAAACCCAGAATTAATGGACATGCTCCACCTCAAAAAATCCAAGTCCCTTAGAGCTACATGCTCCAGGGACCTAAACTTCAGCACAAAGATAAATAGGATATGCTGGAGGGACAGATTCATTTCCCAGAGGCTCCCCTCACTCTGGAATAGAATCCCAATTGATGTTAGACATAGCCCCTCGCTGACCCTCTTCAAGCGAAATCTGGACGCGTGGATGGGAAATCGCAAATTCACCCCTGGGATCTCTTCTGTGTCCCTGCTAGACAGAGGCACAGTAAACTAATCTTAAAAGGGTACCTTCTGTGACCTACTTTACAGAGGCACAGTAGGCTAATCTAATAGGGAGGTGGAAGCCAATACACTCTGGCTAGGCTTATAAATGCCCTAGGGCAGATAGCCTAGTATCTACCTATGAACCTATGAACCTATTACATTTCATATTACCTTTAACTGGTAATTTATCTGATAAAATTCTCCACAAAAAAGTCTCCCATGTCATAAAAAAGCTCAGCCCTTTTTCTTCTATATGTTACAGGTTTTTTTTTAATTGTCTTAATTCTTTTCATTGGTATATAAGGTAACACCATGTATGATGATTATATAATAGATATGTGGCTGAGCCAGGTATGGAAACAAGGTACCTAACGAAATATGGTGGTGGAATGCAGACGAAAGAAGGAGTGCAGGAAAAAATGGGTGATATTAAAAACAGACCAGGCTAAGAAGGAATAGCAAAGACCAAAGGATCAGAGAAACTTTACAGATTTCTGGAACATTACTCAGTTGATGGCACAAAGAAACTCTGTCAGACTGGAAGTAAAAGACAGAAAATATAAAAAAGATAATCAGACACCCTTCATAAGGCATGCCAGCAACAACCTTGCACCAATCCACAAGACATCAAATGCAGATGGAATGCAGATGGAAGGGATACTTCCATCAGCTTCTGAATGAACTGCCCCAGAAGCAGTTTACGATGAAAGAGAAGGAAGAGCCCTCACTAGAAGATGTAAAAATAGTACTAGGGAAAATAAAGTCAGGAAAAGGAACAGGCTCACATTAGGTCACAGCAAATATGAGTGAGTTATGGGAGAAATGGCCGCTGAGAATAAGCATAGCAGTAGGGATTGAAAGGTGAATCCAAGATGACTGGATAACACTCATACTATTGTCAGTGTACAAAAGCAAACGGGATATCCATCATTTTGGGCAGTACAGAGATCTTAAACACCTCTCATACTGCATGAATGTTTTAGAAAAGATGATTAATAAGCAAATATGCAGAGTTACAGAAAGTAAAATGAGAGATGAGCGGTTTGGATACAAATCAGGATGCAGCACAACTGATCAAATGTTTGCAGTGAGACAGACAGTTGAAAAGAATTATTTATTTATATTTATTTACCTGGTATTTTGTTTTTTTAGCTGGTACTGCACTGATCTCAGCAGACAATTTGCAGGCAAAGCTTGAGTGAACAGTATCACATAAAAATGAACAAAACATAATTACAGATATAAAGATTTATATATATATATATATATATATATATACACATATATATATATATATATATATATTATATATATATATATATATATATATATATATATATATATATATATATATATATATGGATTCACTTCATAACAATGAAAGCTCAAAACACTGAAAATGTGAAAACTTCATAATATAGAAGACCAAAACACTGAAACTTCAAAACACCGAAAACTCAAAACATTGAAACTCAAAACACTGAAATTCAAAACACTGAAAATCAAAACTCTGAAAACACAAATCATACATATACTGAGTTTAAACAACATAAATCATAGCATTTTCCACCAGTGTGCACTGTGTGCATATATATATATATATATATATATATATATATATATATATATATATATATATATATATATATATATATATATATATATATATATATATATATATATATATATATATATATATATATCCATAAAAAATGATGAATCCCACGAAAATGCAATAAAACCACCAAAAGGAAGCAGCAATTCAAGTATAGCAATGGCTACTTCTAGCGAACAGCCAAAATACCACTGTTAGGTTAAAAACTTTCTTTAATTCAGGAAACAAAACGTAAGCGCTTTCGCGGAGATACTCTCCGCTTCTTCAGACGTTAAAAACTCAAACAACCATGGTCAAATATATATCATACATCAATTAAACAATGAATCAATTTACTAAAACAATTATAATTTTAAAACTACAGCATGGTATTGTTGACTATACCAACATACATACCATCCTATATAAAAAACTTTGAAAACACGAATAAATATCATATGACCCAAGCCAATTTCATTTCTACTCATATCTTGTTACATATATAAACTCACTTATAAGGATACTACAAATAAGATAAGAGTATAATAAAATAATAAAATTATAAAATTTAAAAATAATTCTAAAGTGAAACATAAAAATACAAGTCCTGAATGCTTTACTATCGGAGGGCTCTAGCTTTAAGAACTGACTTGATGGTAACACTTTCATTCATATATGGGATATGTACAGATGCTCGACTGCATCTTTCATGAATTCTAATTTGGTGAGCATACTTGCTCGAAAGTGCTGTTCATGGAAGCAACACTTTCATGTAATTATGCTTGTTGTTCCGGTCGTACTATGGTGCGGTAAGGGAAAATTCCCTTTTCCTCACTGAAGTGGAACCTCAGAGTGAGAATATTAAAGTAGGGGGTGTGGGGGTGTGGGGGCACAGCCCCCCACATGGGGGGGTGCAGGGGGGCTTGCACCCTGCAATCAAATAGATTTATTGTTTTTTTCAAACATACTTTAACGAAAGCGCTTTTCGATGAAAACACTTTCGTTAAAGTGTGTTCGCTGGTTTTGGATTCGGGCTTTTGAACTTTCATTCAAAAGTCCTAGATCTATATATATATATATATATATATATGTATGGGTCTATATTACCATGTTGAAAGACGTGTTTACCGGACATGTCTTAATCAACACAGAAATATCGACTTGTTAAAATCCCAAATGGCTGCTTCAGTGACTTTTTTCCCAGCGGAAAAAAATCGCTCGGCCGTACACAAAAAAACAAACAAGCTTTCAAACCCTACATAGTGGGGGGCTTTGCCCCGCACACCCCCAATGTGGGAGCTGTGCTCCCCACATCCCCTTAACTAAATATACCATCTCTGAGAACACACTACAGTGGGGAAAAGGGCAAATCCCCAATGAAGGACGAGCGATTTTTTTCCCCTGGGAAATAATTTGCTGAAGCAGCCATTCAGGATTTTAAAGGGTCGATATTTCAATGTTGATTCTGATATTTTCAGCGAGCACATCTTTGACATGGTGATAAAGGTAATATACATACCTATATATATATATATATATATATATATATATATATATATATATAGATATATGGATCTAGGACTCTTGAACGAAAGTTCAAAAGCTCGAATCCATTACCACCGAACACACTTTAACGAAAGCGCTTAAGTATGTTAAAAAAAATCTACTTGAATGCAGGGTGGAAAGCCCCCCTGCGCCCCCCACAACCCCCCCTACTTTAATATTCTCACTCCGAGGTCGCACTACAGTGGGGAAACTGGAATTTTCCCTTACCGCATTGTAGTATGACCGGAATAACAAGCATACTTATGCGAAAGTGTTGCTTCTGTGAACAGCCCTTTCACGCAAGTATGCTCACCAAATTGGGATTCAATGAAAGATGCAGTCGAGCATCTGTACAGATTTATATTATACTACAGGAATAACAGGCTATAACTATATAGATAGGTATG
Source organism: Protopterus annectens (assembly GCF_019279795.1). Taxonomy (NCBI): domain Eukaryota; kingdom Metazoa; phylum Chordata; order Ceratodontiformes; family Protopteridae; genus Protopterus; species Protopterus annectens. The sequence continues at coordinate 462,057,767 of NC_056742.1, read as the reverse complement.
AAAACTTTGGAAGAGGTGAGTCTGGGTTGTTGCAGGAAATGATACCATGGGGAGAAAACAGATAACAAAGGCACACAGAGGGAAGAGGAGTACAAAGGAGAGGAAATGTGAGAGATGTGAAGAAAAGAGGTAGGTAGAATGAATTTCCTGCAATACCTTTAACCTGTTAGTGAACCATTTATTAGTCACTGTCTGACCACTAATCTTTGGCAGACTATCGTATCCTCTTCCTACCTGGGAAGAATATTTAACCTAAGCTTCTTCTTCTATTTAATTGGTTCTCTAAGCTGTTTATCAGCATAATGTTAGCTTAATAGCCTTTACAACTACTCCTCCTTCTATCACATCCCCCCTCTACCTATTCCTATCTTACTATACCCTGCTTAAGAACTAGTACAGGACAAGTAAAGTACTTGAATTTCACTTTATGTTACAGAACCTTAGCTTTGCAATCTCTTGTAATAGTTGCTTGAGAATGTATCATGTTATGTCCTGTTGTTTAACATTATTACTGTGTAGTTTGTTTTCTCTGCTGAGCTAATTCATGGTACTGAATCTGTGTTAACATTTTTGTGATGCTTTGAATGCCTAGCTAATGTACTGTATGCCTCACTACCTGTTTCTCTCTCTCTATATATGTACCAGCCTGTGTGTTCCTACACGTCCTTGCTCCTGACCAACTGAAAGTGCCCTACTTGCTATCCAAGGAACTTAATTACTAGCTCCCTGTGAGACCATCCCTGCTAAGGACAGTGAAAGTATGTGTTGCTTAAACTACTTGTAAAATTGTATCCAAAACACAACTTTACCATACTGTAAGGTTAGGCAAGCCCCCAGTCAGGTCAGCCAGCACCCAAACTACCTCCCTCTTCCATTATTTCTGCAACCCGAACTCATACTTTTCTCTAGTTCCCATACCTCTCTACCCCCATTCTTTGTTTGTTTTCCCCACTCTAGTCGTTATCCCCTGTGCTGTCTTACTTAATGTAATGTACGCGTCTTATCTGCTGGTGGCACTTCAGGAATAGCTTCTTGCCCTGTTTTCTGCACCCTTCTCCACCTTATCTCTGTACAATAGGCATTCTGAACTTTATCGCACCCTTCTTCCTCTCTATCTCCCCTTCTAAGTTTTCCCCAGCTTCTCATGTCTCATTGATTTCCCCATCTTCACTGTCCTAAAGCATCTCACATCACTGCCTACACTTCTCACATCCTAATCTCCATTTCTTCCTAAGTCTCATATTCCCTCAGCCAAACCTCTTACCTTCAGACTCACATGCAGTCTCCTTACTGCACTGATTGTCTCTCCTGGCAAACTACTCTTTGCTCTCTTCCCACTCCGTTCGCCCTGTGGGCTCACTCCGCTCCCCTACCCTGCCCCCAATTCTCACCCGCCCCCAACACTCCTACCTTTACTCCTCCTACACCACACCTCCACAAAACTTCATCCATTCACATTAATCAATCAATTACCTAAATCCCACCTCCTATTTAACCTATCTACAGAACTCTACCACATTCAACCCTATACCTACCAATTAGCCTCACCTCCAACTTTCTCCTCCCGCTAATCATTCCCACTATGTCCACTTTCCACACCCTTTACCTATTCAACATACCTCTCTTGCTCCTACTCATCTCTTCTCCCCTCACTACTGCCTATCTTCTAACCTCCTATGAGCACCCTTTACACTACATCCCTCCCTTCCCCTCCAAATGCACTTCTACACCTCCACCATATACATCACTAAACTTCCTCAACATCATATACAAACCTAGCTACCTTCTTCCTAAATATCATAGACTAGCTCCCATCAAATATACCCATACTCATTTCATACTCCAACCTGACAACTTTAGAAAACATATTCTCAATAAAAACATAACACACCTTCACCTCCTACTAGATGCTGATATACATCCTAACCCTGGCCCTTACCATACCCCCATCTCAGCACCATGTAAAACAAATATCTCTAGCTCCATAGCCCCTTCAAAGCCTGCTAACTCTCTCCTCATAGTACACCTTAATATTCGTAGCATTAACAACAAAATTCCTCATCTACATGCCCTCTTACATATCCACCAATTCGATCATTTATGCTTATCTGAAACTTGGCTAAAACCCACTGTTCTAGACAATGAAATAACTCCACCCGGGTATAACATCATTAGAAAAGACCGCACCACTAGAAAGGGAGGAGGGGTTGCAATCCTATATAAACACAAACTACAAGTCAGCACTATAGACCTTTCTCCACCTCAAAATAATAAAGCAGAAATACTAATCTCCAAACTTCAAATCAATACTTGTAAAGCGATAAATGTCATTTGTTTATACCTGCCCCCTGGTAATAACATTAACACCCTTGAAAATATCCTCAACTGGACTTCTTCTAATCTACCCCAAGAAACCATAATCCTAGGAGATTTTAACATAGACTGGCAGTCCTGTCATAATGATCTCCCTACCAACCATATAAACGTATTCGGATTCTCACAATCTATCAACTTCCCAACCAGAATAAATAAACCCAACAATAAAGAAAGTACCCTGGACTGGATACTTACTAACAATCATCACCAAACTTATAAAGTAGGAATCCTTCCTGATGACATAAGCGATCACGCTCTCACATATATTATTAGACATAAAACTAACCTCACCTACCCTAATACAGTCAGAGCTGTACGTAACAAAAATAAATTTAATCCTGAACTCCTTCAGACAGAGCTTTTTCAAATGAACTGGTCACCCCTAAAATCTCTCCCACTGGACGAAGCAGTAGCGTATTTCAACACTACATTCTTAACCATCCTGAACTGCCATGCTCCAGAACGTTCTGTTAGATGTAAATCCAAAACAGCCCCTGGCTCTCTAATGATACTAGGCAAAAAATCCTTTTAAGAAACAAATCTTGGAGAAAATGGCATTCCACTAAGAATGCATTAGATCACCAAACCTTTAGGCAACTTAGAAACAGTACAAAAAAAGCCATCATTCTAGACAAAAAAAACTTTTACCTTCAAGTACAGGAGACATATCAAAACAAACCTCAAAAGTTTTGGAACACCATTAACAAACTTCTTCACCCAGGGCAATCTATCACTCCCAATCCACTAGGCTCTAACCCCAATAATACTATTCACACTGTCAGTGCCTTTAATTCCTTCTTCACCAATGCTATCCAAGCTCTTGCCAACCAGCTATCTCCTGATACCTCTAATATTACTATTTCATCCCTAACTGCTCCCCCCTATTTCAGTTACAACCTGTCTCCACCTCCACCATATCCTCCCTACTCACAAAACTTAAACCCAACACCCCTTCAGCTGACCAACTCCCTGCAGAATACCTTCAAAAAGGTGCAAAAGCCATTGCCTACCCAATATCTATTCTGATCAATAGAACCATAAGTGAAGGTAATATCCCATCAATCAGGAAAATCTCCCACATTTTTCCATTACACAAAGGTGGCAACTCTTATGACTTCTCTAACTTCCGTCCAATAGCTCTACTATCTCCTCTGGCAAAAATCATGGAAAAGTGTATCCATAAGCAACTTCTTCAACACCTTCTACAAAATAACTTACTAGCTAACTGTCAGCATGGCTTCAGGCCATACCACAATACTACCACTGCCCTGCTATCATTCACTGATTGTATTAATAAAACCGAACAAAAGTATTCCTTCCTCTGCAGTATTCCTTGATTTATCCAAAGCTTTTGACATGGTTAATCACCAACTCCTCTTACATATAATGAAATCACTTTCTCTTGATTCCTTAGCCGTCAGTTGGTTCAAATCTTACCTTGAAAACAGACAGCAGGCTGTACTTTGGCACAATAACCTTTCTAATCTCCTGCCCATCTCCCTCGGTGTCCCCCAGGGTTCTATATTAGGTCCTCTGCTTTTTTTCCATTTATATAAATGATCTTCAGTTAGTAATTCCACATACTACATGCATTCAATATGCAGATGATTCTACTATTATCTGTTCAGCTACTTCTCCAACTGAATTACATACCCTTACCCAGAAAGCATTTAATACTGTCGAACAATGGTTCACTGACCGTTGCCTCCTTCTAAACCCCAAAAAAACTAAAATGCTCCTCTTCTCACCTACCCGTAAGTCCCCCCCATTTCATTTCACACTCACATCAAACAACGGTACACTTATTTCTCCCGACCCAACTACTAAACTACTAGGAATAACAATTGACAATAACCTCAATTTTGATACTCATGTCAATACCACTATAAAAACAGTCAATAAAAAACTAGGTTCCCTCTGTAGAGTCAAACCCTTTCTTACACCAACAGCCAGGGCTGCTTTAACAAGAACTCACCTTATCTCTACTTTACTTTATGCCTCTCCCATTTATACAAATCTTTCTAAAAGTAACCTCAGCAAACTAGCAGTATCCTATAATAATATTGCTCGATTTGCTACTGCCTCCCCTTTCAGGACTCATCACTGCCTTAACCTAAAACAACTTGGCTGGCTTGAGTTTCTACACCATTTACAATATCTCCAGCTTGCTATAGCCCATAAGATCATCTCTCAACCCACAAATACACCAATACTCTCAAGCCTTTTCATCCCCTACAACAATCCTAAAAATCTACGGTCATCCAACAAACTTCTGATTAACACCTGCAGATCTTATAACTTAGCAGGTGATACCCTTGTTCTCTAACACTGTTGGAAAGTTATGGAATTAACTTCCTACTGACCTCACTTCTCTGTCATCTCTTACACTATTTAAAAAGAAACTAAAATCATATCTCAACATACACTGGTTATGTTCCTGCACTAACCCTGGCTAACATCCTACATCTCAACAACATTGTAAACTTACTGTCTTGCTCTTGCATTTTTACAATATCCCTTACTGCCCTTGCTAAGCTCATTCAAAGTATTGTAGTTTAATACTATTAATGAATACTCTCTATTGCTACTATGTGGGGGGGGGGGATAAATAAACATTTTTTAATTTTTGCTTACTTAAACTCCTAACACTTTCTAATTTAGTTTTTTGCATGTATCTTTACTGTTACCCCTTTGTATATCTTATACTATAATTTTATATTTTATATTTTGTATTTTGCATTTTTGTATTTTTTCTATTCCATATGCCTTTGGAGCTTTTCTCCCCGGGCCTCTACTGAAAATGGACATATATCCAGCTAGACTAGCCCGGTCAACAAATGTAAAATAAATAAAAATAAAATAAATAAATAAATGAGAGGCTGTAAGAGAAGATATGAAAGACGAGATAAGGAAGGATGGAACAGGAATAAAGGGGATAAAGGGGTAGGTTATAAGACAATTGCAGGGTTCACTTTGGTTGGGTGCACAGGGGTTCTTTGCACTGTTGTCTGAAGTCTGAGTACTTTTGTATATCTGTGATTGATAGAGGAATGGGAGTCCTATTGTTTAGGTGCTTGTAGGTAGAGTGCTTGGTCAATGTGATAAAGCTATATTTTTGGAGTTGGTAGGGTGGGTTGCGATTGAGAGATATTCTTGAGATTATATATGGAGGCTTTGCTGACGAGTTTATGAGTGAGAGGGAAGATTTCTCAAGAGAAAGGGCCTTGTGAATTAGTGATTCTACTGGGAGGGTGGATCTTAATGGCTTTGGCAAGAGTTAGGCAGTGATGTTCTTTAATGGGGAGTTAGTAAAGAACTGGCATATTTTATTCAAGATGGTTTGTAAGGTGGAGATATTTTTCTTTGGGGCTGCCGCTGTAATGAGTAGTCTATATTTGAGCTTTGACAAGAGTATTTCTATGCCTATGGCAGCTTTGGTTGGCTTGGACAGAAAAGGCAATAGTTTGTTTGCTCAGATCAATAGTGTATTGATATTTTTGTGTGCAGCTAGAGATGAGGAAAGAGTCCAATTGAGCATTCTCAGACTTGCAGAAAGCATATGGCAAAGTTCCAAGAACACTGATTTGGGAAGTGCTATGGTAGTTCAAAGTCCCAGAAACATTGTCATAACTAGTGCAGGTTATATACAAGCACCCAATGACTCAAGCAGGAGTGGGTGTGCATTAGAGTTCAGCTCTGAGCTCACTGCTGTTCATACTGATAATGGACTACATTAGCAAACAGGTTGGAGGGAAGAGATCAATAAATTTTCTGTATGCAGATGATGTGGCATTACAGGGAGATTCTGAACAAGAACTTCAGCAAAGGACAGTGGAATGGAATGCAAAACTGAAGGCACATGGGATGAAACTGAGTACAGATAAGACAGTTGTAATGGCAGTGAATGTGGAAATCGCAAGAAACTGAGAATTGAGATGGAAGATATTAACTGTTTCATATGTCTGGGAGGTGTTGTTGAGGAGAAGAGAATTCTGAATGAGGAAGCCAAAGTTAAGATCAGATCAATGGCAGAGAACTGGTACAGAGTGCCAGGGATAGCATATGACAGAAGAATGTCAAAGAAGCTGAAAAGTTGTACAAAACTGTTGTATGACAAGTACTGTTGTATGGTACAGAAACCTGGGCAGTAAAGCAGAGAGGATGAGACAGCTAGAGCTGATGGAAATGAAGTGCCTGAGATGGGTGGTAGGATGCACACTGTGGGACAGATAAAGAAATGAGGACATAAGAGCAGAAGCCAAAGTAGCTCCAATTACAAAGAATGAGAAAAAGAACAGATTACGGTGGTTCAGGCTTATGAGTAGAAAAGCAGAAGACAATCTGGTGAAGAAGATTTGGTACAGACAAGAAGATGGCAAGAGGAAACCAAGGTATCTAGCAAAAAGATGGATGGATTGTGTGAGAGAAGACCTGCAACAGTCAGAAATGACTGGCATTGTATCGAAGGAGATTGCAACACCATTTGACACAGTACTCTGACCTCATGTAAAAATGGGAAAGGGGGGGTGATGATGAAAAGATAATATTTTTTCAAAATTGTAAAATACCAATTTTTCTGCCTTGACCAGTTTAATGTCTTTATTATATTGCACAATCTGATGTTTTATTTACTCAGTCCTTTTTGGCCATACATTCCTTTTACTTTATTTATCCATCTCTATTTTTATTTCCCATAATGCTTTATAATTATGACAGCAAGTTTTCCCTACTATTTTTCTGTTTCATATACCTTTTCTGTTACCCAATATAATAGCATAGATGCCAAATACACCACTGGATTTCTCAGATTTAAAACACCTTCTTAGTTTTTATTATATATTACCACTCTTCTTACTTTTATACCATAAATAACACCATCTACAACCCCATCCAAAACCTTTTGCAGTGTTGTCTTTAATATCATCTTAAATATGTTATAGTCTGCAGTATGTAACATTGCTGCTCTCCTGTTCTTAATCTTTTCTGCCACACTTCTTCCATATACATTTTATTACCTCACCACATATTTCTTCTTCTGTTATACCTTCCTTCATCCATTAATTTAATATCTTTATAAATATTATTTATTTTTCATATTTGTTCATCTTGTAATAACAATACCATAATCCATCCAATCCTGGAGAGAAATCTTCATATTCTTTTCCTTTTATTGCTTTTCCTAATGCTTCCATTCTACTTTCTTCTTCTTCTTCTTCTAGAAATTTCCTCATATTTTCAGATAATCTTTTAACTTTCTGTTTTCATTGTTCTTTTACTTCTTTCACATACATTTTACTTGCACATTCTTCCACTCCTTCCATAATCTCATTCTGACTACTTTTTACCTCACCTTTTCCATTCCACATTACCTCCATCTTATCTCCACATTTTTAATTTCTTTCCCTGTATAAGGTAAAGGCTGTTTATTTCTTTCCCCTAAATAGAATTTTTGCCTATACAACACCATTTTGATTTTCTGTCTATTCCTCACATGCATGTCAATTTCTGTCTCCCTTATTTGCTTACTACAATTTTTCTATTTCTTTCATTTGTTTTTATATCTTTACTGCTTTATATTTCTTATTTTTGTTTCATCCTACATTAGCTTTCTATTCAAATGTTTTTAAGCTTTTGCTTATATACCACGTATCAGTATGTCTAATCCTTATAAAAAGCTCTCATTATAATCTAATCTGTTTTTAACACTTTTTCTCCCTTGCATCACCCTAAAGCCTTCCTACCCAGTGCTTCATATCCATGCAGCTGCCAGCTTCTCCATTCCCCTGAATTACTCTGATATAGCTAGAATCAGTCGCTGAACCTAAGGACATCCTGGAGGTCATCACCATCATCAAGCGTGGTTACACTGTTACTCCCCCCTCCCATTATGGTCTTCACGGTAGCATCCATGGGGTGAGTGGGCATGCAATGGGGATTTGCTGCATATTACTCTACCTCCATGACAGCTCAGCCAGATCCACAAGCCTTCTGCTCCCTAGGCAATACCCCCCCAACATGATATTCCCAATCTCCATCAGTTATCTCTGTGAGGAATGCCCAAGTAGCCACCTATCTCTCCCTTCCATCAGTCATCTGAACCAATAATTGAATCTGGGTAGTCTGCGCCATAACCAACCCAGAAGTAAAACTGTACATAACAAATACCCAACACAAGTTCAGCACTTCCAGTCAAACTGTACACTGTTACAGGCTGATCCACAGTTAGGGTCACAATCATTGCTTCATCCCTCTATTTCACTGAAGTGGTTTCACCGTCATATGATCTACATCAGTCATTTTACAGTCTTTGTAAATATTATAAATATGTACCTATGTCTGATGCGCACTCTATACTGTCACCTACGTGCTTTGTATAGTTTTGTAAATATTGTAAATATGTACTTATTTCTGAAGACTTTATGAACACATACTGTACTAGTACTGTACGGTATGTGATCTGCTGACATTACTATGAGACTGTTTTGCATTTAACTGTTTTCTGCTTTATATGTTAGCATTCTACCATTTGTTATCCAACGTCTATTATTGCAATCAACTGCCACTCTTTAATAACCTATGTATTCACATTGTAACTTCTTGGAACTTTTCTCCCTAGGACTCCACTGAAAATAGACACCTACTTTCCAGCTGGATTCATCCTGGTAAAATAAATGTTAAATAAATAAAATAAATAAATACATTTGCTTTACTTTCTTATTTCTTCATTCTCTGTAAAATCTGGTTAAACTTTTAATTCCTTTACCTTCCTATTTTATTTCCCTGTCTTCTCCTAATCTAGCATATTACCCTATAGTCTGAATATGTACTTACTTCAACAACCCCCTACCCACATTATTTCTTTTAAGTATTTCAAACCTACTATATAATCAGATTTGGTCTTAAAAATTCCCCATTTTATATGTCCATCGTCTTTCCTTCCCTTTCCAGAAATCTCCACAACTTATTACCTCTCTTAGCATCTTAATCTCTTGTGTTATATTTTTTTCCTTTTTCTTTCTTAAATTGCAGTAAAAGTCCTCACCGTTACTTATTATTCACAAACCCATACTCTTTTATATTTTGATTTTTTTTCTTCCCATCATATTAATATCTGCATAAATCACAACTAATCTTATACATTTCTCTTTCATTCTCATGTTACATATTACTCCCCTTCTTGGTATATTATTGCAGTACTTAATATTTTTTTGTCATCATCTGTATACAAATTCATACCATATGCCTTATTTTCTATTGAAAAATACATTTTCTACTCATATTGCTTAAATTCTCTTCCTTTTTCTTTATCGCATGTGGTATACAACAAACAAGACATGTTCATTCTTATTCTTACACCGTTTAACAACCGATAAACTTTTACTATCA
>NC_056742.1:462015505-462038005 GCF_019279795.1 Protopterus annectens | reverse complement strand
TTTCCTTATCATATTTTTCTAGAATGATATAAACATTTGACATGTAAGCTATCTTTCCCATTAATAGAGAATTCACTAGATAAATCCTTTTTCTGAATGCTAATCTGTATATCCTCCTCAGAAGTTATATTTCTTTCACTTCATTTATCCAGCCCTCCAATTCTATCTTAACTACATAATTTTTTCCCTAGCAAAGACACTTCATTCACTGAATAATACACACCACTAATTTTCATCACATCACCTAAACACTTACTTTTATCTTTATTTAAGGTCATTCCCATTTCCTTTAAACATCCATTCAGACGAACCAGCACTTACCTTATCCATACTTGGCTCTTAGCAATAATAGCTATATCATCTGCATGGGTCAGAACTACTGGAATCATCACCTCCTTTTGCATCACATATCTAACACCTTTGTAAGTTACTTCACTCACTATCACATTCATTACCAATGTAAACAATATCCCACTCATGGGACATCCTTGTCTTATACCACACTTCATGTATATTTCTTTACTTGGCCACCCATTCACAATATTTTGCTCTATTAATTTAATATGTTGACATACACACTCACCTAACTCTGTTGCCTATTCTATACTTCTCTATAACATACCACAATGCATCGTGCCCTACTGTAGCAGATGCCTTGCTAATATCATCTATCATAAGTTTCGCATTCCCCCTTTTACTTATAATATCATCCACAATTTCTTTTACAACTAATAACAATTATTGGCATCCATTCCCTTTTATAACATGCTGTTGTTTCCCTACACTAGTCGAAGATCATCCCTATTCAACACCATCTTCCCATGAGTTTTCCAAGTATGTTTTTTTACATGACATATATGATGTATGTTGGCCATGTAGACAGACTATATACTTAATTTATGTAGATTCCATGAAACATTCATATAGTAGACCACAAGGGAAGTCATTATTTGTAACACTACAGTGGGATAGATATGCTATATGTCTTCAATGTATCCATCATGTGCTGTAGGCATACTGTTCTAATCTGTGTCATTGTATCTTGTAGCACATTGACTATCTGTATGATCCAACAGCCCATCCAGCAATCATCATGTTGTTCATGATGTGTCTCAGCATGGTAGTGTGGCCTCTGTCACAGAGGACATTGAGTTGTTTGGAGAGTCCATTCATGAGATTGACAGTCATGTTGCAGCATATGTAGCTTCAGATGTGCAGGTCCACTTGTCTAGCCATTCAGACGATGCTGCTACAGTGGACTTTGAAAAGGGTGAGGCCATTGACCAACACGCCACAGTTGAGAGCACTGCTGCTGGCAGTTCCAGATAACAACCAGGGACAGGGCGTTGCAGTAGATGTAGGTGAGCAGATGTTGTGCATGACCAGATGTCAGAGGGTGTCCACCTACTGCTGCAGGCAAATGAATGGTCACAGCAACAGCATCATTGAGATGCCTTTGCAATTGCCTGTGCCACAGATTGTGTGGCACAGCAGCTACATGTCATGCATGAAGGACAAGAGTGCACATATGGTTAGATTATGGCTTCACTAGCCACTCAGAATGAGAGTCTGCTAGCTATGATACTGTCAGTGAAAACCCTGGCAGAGCTCTCAAATTTTGCCAACAAAATTTGGAACAAAGTAAAAAACAACTAAGGAAAAGCCCCAAATTAGGGACTTGTTTTAAATGCTGCCACTATTATCTTAAAAATTCTCAAAATCCATCCATCCATCCATCCTCAACCCCTTTTCCCAGTTTGCACATGGGGTGGGGTGTCACTTCTGGAGTGACAATCATCTTGAGCCAAGGTTTACACTGCTGGGTGGCTAGCCCTGCTGTGGAAAGAAACCACAGGCCCTGATGAGAAATTCTCAAAATGATTTTCAATTTTAGGAATAGAACAAAACTTTGAGAAATATCAGGTGGTGCCCATATAAAATATGGACAGTTTTAGAGGTCTGAATCCTGGTCACTACAGTACTGCAGCAGGGTCATACTAACAGCAGGATTCTGTGTTTCCTGACTCTGCTCAGCAAATTGCAACCTATGGGAGGCAGGCCAGCTGTCTGTAGAACCACCATTGGTCATTGAGAACCACTGTCTGTGGTCCAACCTACACAAAGTTCCACTGCTGACCCATCTGCTGAGGTCCTGCCCATTACAAGGCCTTAAACTCACAGTCATGCTCCTTCAGCTCAACATGGTATCGTAACCCCATCCATCTTCTTTGTGGAGCAAGCAGGGCAAAATGTGTAAGTACGTGATTACGGCAGAGAGGACCATGGTGTGAGATGTCAGTGAGGTCAGTCCAGACACATTACAGTGTGTTCAACAGTGCAGTACACATAACTGGCTCATATTATTGAAATACAGCTGTACTGTGATATGTGTTTTCTGAAATTAAAACTTCTGCATTATGTCCTGTGTGATTTCTCCTTTTTCAAGTTATTATATTATAGAGGTATGTATGTCTAGCACTGATGTGTGTTTCTTATTGTTTACCATACAGTGATACATCAATCTGAGTGTGTATGCATACCTGTGTCAGTTCTGCCCTGAGATGATGATCTTTGTTTTGACACATTTGCATATGTCCATTTGGAATATGTTATGCTCATGTTATGTGTGATGGTTAGTGTCTACATCTAGTGGGTACCTGCCATTAGATACAATCTGTGTTCTTGTGGTGGGACAACACCTGAACATCATTATTCAGACTGCTACCTCAGGTACATGTGACTTGTCATGACACAGATATTTGGGTCAGATGCTGCCGAGTTGTCTGGCCTGCACTTGTGGTCATACTTTACATTTCCTACACCTGTGACTTCTGTCCCCTATGCCCTTCTACTCCTCCTCCAATACCTGCAGGATGTCGTCTTCAGACATTTGTGGTTCTTGGGGTAGTTCACCCGCACCTGCAGCTGGAAGACTGCCAGGTACTCTAGTTAGCATGTTGTGCAGTATGGCACATACCGTCATCATCTTTACTGCCTTTTCAGGTGTGTATTGCATGACATACACTGTTATCATCCTTACTGCCTTTTCAGGTGTGTATTGCATGGCACATACCATTATCATCTTTACTGCCTTTTCAGGTGTGTATTGCATGGCACATACCGTTATCATCTTTACTGCCTTTTCAGGTGTGTAGTGCATGGCACATACCGTTATCATCTTTACTGCCTTTTCAGGTGTGTATTGCAGTGCACCCGCAGATGTGTTTGGACATCTGAACCTAGCTTTCAATACACCAAACACATGCTTTATGGTGTTTTTGGTTGTTGCATGAGCTTTGTTGTAGGCATCCTGTGCAGGGCTTAATGGTTCATGGTACAGGAGCATTAGCCACGGCTCAAGTGGATAACCACAATCACCTGTTGTGGGTAATAAAAACATTCTTGGTCAGAATGAATATTGTTGTGAGGGATGTCCTTAACTTGCATACTAGCTGTTTTCTTATACTTGCCCAGTAGCAGTCACTCAGGTATCTCACCTTGCCGGAATGCAACCCTCGGTCAACTTTCCCTCCAAATGGCAGCATTGTGGACACTTCCTGGGTGTGTTGCTATGATGTTTGTTATGCTGTCATCTGCTGCACACACAATCTGCCAGTTCATGGATGGCCATCCCTTTCTGTTTATATATCAGTCTGCTTTTGGATATACTGGTGTCTTGATAGGTATGTGTGTACAATTTATTGCACAGAGTATATGGGGGAAGTTTGCTATGTTACAGAACTAGTGCTTTACAGTACTCTGCTCCATGGGGAAGGGTGGAAAGTGTATTTAGTCATTCACATTGCTGCAACATTGCTTCCAGAAATTTTACCAGAATACAACTGGCCGCTGTCTGTGATACTCCCACAGCTCCATCATGTGTCTCTGGAATACCCAATATGCAAGTACACCAAGGCTGAGACACACTTTAGTTTTAAAGGGGATGGAGTTTCATCACAGGGTCTGCACAGAAATGTGTGGGGCACACATGCTGCAGGCATCCTGCACCAGTTGTCTGTCTAGATGGCATCTGTTGATTATTTAATGGTCTGACAACTGATTTAGTTGCATGACTCCATCTGGCTAGCAGAATGCGAACAATCCAAGAAGAACACCAAACTTTATTAATGTTAAGCACTTTCTTCTCTATTACAGAGACTTCCTCAGAACAATATTCCACATTTTAGTGCAATGTCTTGATAACCAGCAACAATACACTGATGGGGTAGGGCCCGACATAATCACCAATAGTCAGGGGGACTTTAAAATTTACAATTACTCGAGGTTGACATTTAGTAAAAAACATGCTGATTTTTTAGTGAAAGACTTCACCTTTGTTCCATGTAGGGTTGGAAACTTAGTAGAATCCATTATTGATCTGAAGAGATACACCAGAAAATTAAATTTAAAAGTATGGTTCAACCAAGAGACTAATGTGGAAGGTCCACTTAGGAATTAGTGTAAGAAACCTAATACCTTTAACCCTCCCTTGAATAAAACTGTTGAATTATTTGAAAGAATGTGTGAAAAGGAAATAAGGAAAAGTTACGCATGTAAGGATAAGTCTGATTATTCTAACTTGATTGGGGAAGAAAAACAGCTTATGTTTGAACTGATTAAGAACCCTATGGTCAGGTTTATGAAACCTGTCAAGGGTAATGGAGTGGTGATTATGGACAGGGGAGACTATTTAGATGGCATGAATAACATTTTGCTTGATGATGCCTATAAGGAAAGTTCTCTAAATGAGATTAAGGTGGCATAAAAGAAGATAGATTTGGTTCTCGATGATATGGTTTATCAAGCCCAAATTAACATAGATGAATACCATGTTTTAAAAAAATTATTATCCTAGGGTGCCAAACATTTTTTCCATTCCAAAAATTCACAAAGGGCTTGTTAATCCACAGTTCAGGCCCATTGTGGATGGTAAAAGGTCCAAAAGACATTTTATTGCCAAATACTTAGACCATGAAATGCATAAGAGCCTTGTTTTTTTTTTGATTACATCAGTAAAGACTCCTGGCAATTTATGAACAAGTTAAATGGCATTGCATTAATGATGAACATGATTATGGTTACTGTTGATGTGGTGAATTTGTTTACTGTAATTCCCCATGACGTAGGTATTGATTGGTTAGAACAACAGCTTCACAAAACCAATATTTTTACTGAAGATGAAATTAACAAACTAAGTGCACTCATGGAGCTAGTTTTAAAAAACAACTACATTTGGTTTGAAGGACAGTATTACAAACAAGTGAAAGGTGTGGCAATGGGGGCAGCATGTGCCCCCATTTTTGCTAATCTTATTATGTCCTATTGGGAGCAGGAGTTTTTGATAAACAGTCAGTACAGTTCCAACATTGTATATTACAACATTATCTGGATAACTTGTTTCTCATTTGGAAAGGTACAGAAGATAGCCTGAATGAGTTCCTTGTATAGATTAATGGAACTGTTGAATTTTTTAAATTCACTCATGTATATAGTAGGAACACAATTGTTTATTTAGATATCAAATTAGTGATTGACTGGTATAAAATTAATTTTAGCACCAGGATTCAGAGAAAGTCTACATTTTCTAATTCTTACCTGGATTATGAGAGCTGGCACCCACGTCATCAAAAGAGGGCAGTTGTTAAAGGCCAATTGGTGCGGGCAGCCAGAATGGTAAGCTCTAATGCAGACTTTTTCGCTGAATTAGAATTCATTATACACACGTTCAAACAAAGGGGATACCCTGACTGTCTTTTGGAGGATCTTAGCCATGAGGTAATTCACAAAAGGAAACAAGGTATTTACAGACCCATTTTGGGTCATGGCTTTATGAGTAGTGATAGATTCAACTCTGAAAAGGATTTTTACAACTCAACCTTTATTTTAACATATAACGGGATGGCTAATACTATTATTGATGTAATAAATGCCAATTGGGAGATTCTTCAATTTGATGTTAATGTAGGGTTGAATGTCAATAAAAACCCGAGACGTGTTTAAGAGGGACAAATCCATAAAGAATATATTGGAAGGTATAAGACATGAGAGTAGGATCAATAGAAAGGTTGGTAATTTTAAATGTAATTCCTGTTCCATTTGCCTGTTTATAATGGAGGCTGAGGGTCAAATTAGGGCAAATGGGAAGATACTTAATATTAGAGCCATTACAATTGTAATAGTAATAATGTTATATATATGGCCAAGTGTGAAGAATGTCCTAGTTTTTATATTGGTAAAACCCTTAGGAAATTCAAACTAAGAATAGGTGAACATTTGGGGGATACAAGACATTGTAGGACCACTAGTGCCCTATTTAGGCATATTAAGGAAAATCAGACACATCATTTTAAATTATTGGTTTTGCGGCAGTTAGTGAAGGATGAACAAGGGTCCATTTTGGATGCACATTTGGACCTGATGGAATTGAGATGGCAATTTTTTCTAAACGCCTCTCATTACCCAGGTATTAATGAGACCATAAGCATTGCTAGTGTTTTAAAACTTGATCAAATTTCAGGTTAGTGCAGGTGACATGTCTATTAGTAAATGGCATTTTTAATCAATTTTAATTAATTTACCATTGTGCTTTTAGGTTGATCAATAGGTTGTTTATATGTATTCAGTATTTATAAAACACGTTATAAATGATTTACTAATTTTTATTTCATAATGGTGGGCATATTGCTTTTAATCTTGATGTTAAATGTTAATTGATTAATCAGGGGGGTATTTATTTGGTTGGGTTACTGTAGAATATTATTCCGAGGAAGTCTCTGTAATAGAGAAGAAAGCACTTAACATTAATAAAGTTTGGTGTTCTTGGATTGTTCGCATCTTGCTGGCTGTTTTTCTGTGGTTTCTTTCCTTTTTTGTGACTCCATCTGGCTGCCTTTTAGGACACACAGCCACTGCCTAAATAACTAAAGCCTGTTGTAGTATATTAACAACAGGCTGCATTTATATATATATATATATATATATATATATATATATATATATATATGAGTGTGTGTGTGTGTGTGTGCGTGTGTGTGTGTGTGTGTGTGTGTGTTTGTGTGTGTATTGCTGTTTTTCTTTGGATTTCACTGTAATCCATAGTATTCTCTTGAATTCCTTGGTGTTCGGAGTTGGAGTGGCAGTCGGTCACATTTGAGTTGAGTTGTATGTGCTCAATGTGCTTTGGAATCAGATTGGCATATGTGGAATCCCTAATTATCCTACGTTGAATATTTAAGTACTTGGTCTACCTTCAGAGTGGCTTCTGGAAGTCTTCCTTGGGCATGGTGCACTGTCTGCAAATAGCTTCTGTGAGCTTTATGGAATTTGGACCAATATCTCTGCCTAAACCGTAATGCCTTAATTTTTTCTCAATTTCTTTTATATATTTCTTTTTTCTATACCATAATACTGTGATGCATTATTCTCTAAATTATCTAATACATTTCAGTACATTTTCCCATACTTCACTTTCGATTCTTTTCTTACATCATTCTGCAATTGAAAAAAAAAAAAAACTTTTAATACTCTTTTTTTTAAACTCAATCCATCATTCCGACCAGTTTTTATAGAAATCCTTCATGGCTATATGATCCTTCCATAAGTACAATACTTCCCAATTTAATTCCATAATTTTTCATTTATTCTCTTTATTCCAGTTGTTATTTTTCTTCAGTCACCCTCATCCATATTGCTAAATAATCCAAAAAAAAAAAAAACTGCCACAATTATATCACCATCTTCTACCCCCAAACCTTCGGATAATACAAACTAATCAATTTCTGATACAAGCCCTCCTTATATATATCTCCATTGATTTTTGTATCAAACATCTAATTTACCACATTTTATCACTTTCTGTATTTTTACATATTTCCCTTTCTTTCTATAGTTTCCCTTTAAACCACAAATAAAGTTCCCTGAAATTATAATATTTATGTTTACCACCACATAGTCGAATATCTGAAGAAACAGATCTTGTCTTGCCTTTTTAGTTACATGTGCATATGATGCTATAATTCTATAAATATGTCCACCCTACCTCTCATCCACAGCAGTAAACTTCCCCTCCTTGCCAGTGCTAGTATTTTCACTGTTTTTATGCAACACAGCCACTCCAGGACAATGTTCACTTCTTAAGTACTACATTGTATTTCCACCCCACAATGTTTTGGTTTGCAGTCTTTCATGCTCTAAGGGAATAACATCCACAATACATTTAGTGCATCATTTCAGTATCACTATCCTTCTTACAGTATTAATAATGCAGTTGACATTTACTGAAAGTACTCTAAAATTGTTGTTGGTGTTCTTTCTTTTTAAGTTTAAGGGAAATATTTTAAAATATTCATTTTCTTATTTTTATTTTTTCCACAACTAAATATTTTCCTTGGTTTGTGTACAAATAATCCTTGATATCCAGAATCAGATTTTTGACTGGCTAAAACTTCAAAAAATATTTCTATCAATCCCTTCTCCTGACCTCTCGTCCTGTATGCAGTCTCCTCATTTTCCACTCCTTAATTGTTCTACTTCTACAGTTTCTTCTTCACCCAGTTCACCCTCTGTCCTAGCATCTTGTCTTTCTTCAAGTATTGTTTCTTTCCTTTCTTTTTCAATTATTTATTGTTTGCTCTTCACAATCCATCCAAAAGGGTCCCTTTTTACAGAACCTGTATTCAGGAACACATCGTCTTGCTGTATGTCCTTTCTCCCCCACATTGGTTACATTTTGCCTTGTCACAATTATTAATTAAATGAGAAAAGCCCATATAAATGAAACATGATTTAGGCTGGCCAGTATATCTTAATGTCCCTTTATGACAGCCAGAAAAAAAGTATTATTTTTTTCACATCTCAAAACAGATTCTATCCTTTCCCCTCCATTCCATAAGTTTCTCTCATCTCTAAGATGCAATATATAATCGATAGTTTCACAGAGACCCTGCATGTATTTTTATGTTTATCTTCTTACAGTTCATCAGTTCTAAACTGGAAAGTAATTTTGTTAACATTGTTATTACAGGAAATCAAATGTTCGATGGATAATAGACTTCTTTTTGTTACACAATTCCAGAAATTTCATCATCAGTCCATCATTTTCAAATATAAACTCAGAAAAATCTCTGTTCCAATATGTATAAAAGACTTAATTTCTTGAGCTTTAAAACCCTGAACAATTATCAAATTGCCCCATACAGGATATCTGTCTATTACAATGCATTTTTTTGTTCTTGTTCTCACAGTTGGTCTTCTCTTCTTTTTAAAATACAGATTTACTTACAGTCTGTTGCTGCTCTCCTTTTTAGCCCACTGTCAGTGCTGAATTTGTTTTAGTTACTGCATCCTCTGCTGCCACAAAACCAGATCCCTTCTCAGTTTATTGCTCATTTCGTCTTTTACATTCTGTCACTGCTGCATAAGTTTTAGCTGCTGTATTTTCTGCTGCTACATCACCTGCTTTCTTTTCTTTTCACCTGCCATGTCATCCCACGAAACAGCAGAACTGTCACCTGGGTCATTCTGCTTGATTATTTTAAATGTAACATCATCTGCAAACCCTCCTGATGCCATTTCTGTTAAGCAAACCTCTTCAACAGACTCACTTACTTCCTTCTCCATGGGAACAGCTAAACACTACTCATTTATAATACCCACCATAAAAGAAGTTTTGTTTACATTTTTATTCTCCATATTATACACATTTTTCTCCAAATTCTCACTTTCCAAATTATCCATAACATTTCTCTCCTCTATTCTGCTGCTTCCCTTAGGTCTCTTCTTTGAATCTGTATGGTCCCTCTGACACCATTTAGCAGCTCCAAAGAGTAGAGCTCCATTATTTATTTATATATATATATAAAAACAGTTATTTACAACATATTTGCAAATGTACAAATATATAGGTGTACAGATCTATTTACACATATTCATAATTTCCTTTAAAATCATACAAAATGTTCATCCCTATTAGACCTCCGCTCTTTTTCCTTTACCACCATCAGGTTTTACTTTACAAGTAAACATAATTTAATTTATTCTTTCATTCTATATAACCCATATGACATAAAATAACTTCTATCTATTTCTTTTAACATATTATTTACTTCTATTCTTGTAATATCCATATTTAGTCATATCCATGTTTATTTTATCCACGTATTTTATACCTTTGAAAAAAATCTTCTTTACATTGTTTTTCCCAATAACTTTTTTACTCTTTACATTTCAAAAACACATGTTCATAGTTTCTTCTTCTTAACTATGTAAACATATTCAAACTTCTAACACTTTTCTTTTTATATGGCATATTTCCTTTTAGTGGCAATTTATCTATTACCAGTTTCCACAAAAAATCTTGACACCATTTGCTTCTTATTTCACTAGCTTTTTCTATATCATACATTTTTACTTTCCACAAAAATATTTTTGTAACATTTTGTTTCTACATTTTCACACTCTTTTTCTCTTTTTTACCATACCCCAAAATGTATCATACTTATATTTATAGAATTTTACTACTAATCTCTCATCTTTTTAATTTGTCCAATTTAACACTTTATACAAATTTAATGAAGCAGTATATACAACTGGATTAATTAAATAACCCTAAACCTCCTTCCTCTTTATTTACATACAAAACTCCACTTTTACTGGGTTTAATCTAAAACTCCATAAAAATTAAAAAAAAAAAACTGTAATATATCCTTGTCAAATACTAATGGCAACATAAATACACTTGCTAAGTATGCTATTTTCCCATCAGTACATCATTTATCAAATACGTCTTTTTTTCTGAATGATAGTTCATATGTTTTCCACAAAAGACAATTTTGTTTTATTTCTTCCATTGCCATTTTCCCATTGAATTCTACTTATAACTGTATTCCACAAATTGTATACCTAACATAGAAATTTAATTTATTGTAAAATACAAACTCCCTTATCTTTACTATATTGCATAAACATTTATGTTTCTCTTTATTTTAAAGTCATTCCTATCACATCTAGACAGCCATTTGTCCAAAGGATTGCATCTTTTATCCAAATTTTAATTTTTGCAATTATTATAATGTTATCTGCATGTGTTCACAGAACTGGAATTCTTATCCCTTCAGATGTTATATACCCCTTCTCCTCCTTCATTTTGTAAGTTATTTCACATACTATCACATTCATAACTAATGCAAAGAGATACAACTCATTGGACATCCCTGTTTTACACCACTCTTGATACATACCTCCTGCCATTTACAAATATTTTATGTTATTATTACTATACACTGACATTCATAATTTCCTAACACTGTCACTTATATTATATTCTTTCATTACTACCCAAAAGATTCCATGTTCAATTGTATCAAATGCCCTATTAAAGTTTCCTAGCATGACTTTTGCTTTTCCTTCTCTGTTCATAATATCATCCACATTATCTCTATCATTAATAATTCTTGACAACCCTTCCCTTTTTGTGCTATATACTACCTTCAATAATATGAAGCCGCAGTGGTGCAGCAGTAGCATTGTCGCCTTACAGCAAGAGGTTCTTACGTTCGATTCTCGGCTGGAGCGCCTTCTGTGTGGAGTTTGCATGTCCTCCCCACTGTCGAGTGGCGTTCGAAAGACATGCATAAATGGGCGTGTCTTTCTTGAAGATTGGGCATCGAGCTGACACCTCGGCACTGTAAAAATCTACTGCCAATCATTAGCGACCCTAACCGGGAAAAGCCAAAAGAAGAACAACTACCTTCAATAATATATTCCATTTTAGCTTCAGATCTCTGTTATATTATTTTTATAAAGATCCTATAATCATTATTATTCAATTCTATGGGTCTCCAGTCTTTTAATTGTCTCCTACCTTCCTTCTTCCACATCAATCTAAGTATTCCACTACATAATTATTTATACATAAAGCCTTAATTTAACCATTCATTTAAAATATTTAAAATATATTTTTTTCCAGTTCCTTAAAATTGTATACAGTTCGTACCCTACTCCATCTGATCTTGCAGCCAAATCTATATTTACTTGTCCTATACTTTATCTGACTCATTTAAAGAAATCTCTTCTTCAAACTCTTTATATTCTTTTTTTTTTGTTAACTTCTTTACTGTTACTGTTTTTCACTTTTTTCTTTAAACATTTCTTGTAGATATTGTACTACACTATTCATAATATTTTCCCAAGTATTTCTGTTTCTCCTTTTATATTTTTTATTTCTCTCATTATACTACGGTCTTCCTTTATTAATCTGCTTAAGTAACTCAATACTTCTTTTTTTCTTGTAAAAGATATCCTTGTATTTTTTATTGGTATCTTTCATTTTTTTTTTTTCTTTATCAAAGTACTTTTTTATTATGTTCTAAGTCTTCCAATGCATTGTTATATGTTCTTTTATCATTTTTCTCTATTTTTCTCACATCATATTGCCACTGTAAAAAACTGTTTTTATATTTTTTCCTTAAATATCATCCATCATTCAGACTAATTTTTATAAAATGTTATCATAGTAATATGATCTTTCCATAACTGTATTACTAATCTCTTTCCTTCTTCATTCCGTGCTTTCTCATTTATTTTTATTAATTTGCCTATTTTTGTATATTCCTTTTCTTTTATCTCTAGCCATATTGCAAGATGATCAGAAAATCCTGTTTCAACTACCTCTCCTTCTCATATAACTAAACCTTCTGATGCTATAAAATACTCTATTTCAGTTCTACGTAAATACTTTTGTAAGTCCATGAATTTTTGTCTAAAAGTTTTGACTCACCACGTTTTAACTTCTGACATTTTTTATATCATTTCCTTTCTTTTTACATTTGCCTCTTAAATCATAGTTAAAGTCCCCTGTTATTGTAATATTTATATTTATCACTACATAGTCTAAAATCTGATAAAATAAGCTTTCTTTAAAATTAGTATGTGCAAATAACATTGTAATTCTATATGCTTGTGTTGTTTTTTCATTTTTAATCTACAATGATTAATTTTTCCATTTTTGCTAAAGATATATCTAATATCATTACTGTAGTTCTACAGACTACAGCTATTCCAGAACATCTCTCATTTCCCAAATTCCAGATTATCTTTCCTCCCCATAGTTTCTCTGTTTTTAGTCTTTCTTCATTTGTTAAAAATGTTGTGTCTTCTAATATAATTCCATCTATATCACATTCATTACACCACTCCATATTTCCTAGTCTTCTATATACTTAATACTATTCACATTTACAGAAAGCACTCTACAGTTTTCATTTTCCCTTGATTCATGGTTTCATAGTTAATTACTTGGCTAGCTTTCTTAATAGGTAATTTTAAACCTAGCCAATTTCCCTACTTAGGGTTAAGATCAAAGATCGTACCTTGTGTCTGTGAGTCAAACACCTTAACCATTATACCAGACTTCAATAATTAGCTGTATACTTTGTTTTTCACCCATTTCCTTTCCTTTTTTATTTTGTACTTATCCCTTTAAGTTTTCTTTTTCTGTCTTTAAGCATTTTACCAATACAAATCTGTTTTTATTTGACTAACTCCCAATTTATGTCTTACTTATCACTTATTTCAGAGCCGTCTTTTATGTTCTCTTTACTACTGTTTTGTCATCTAATTTTTCTTCTATTTCTACAACTTCTAAAATTTCTTCTCTTTGTTCATTTTTTCTCTTTTTTTATTTTTTCCATACTCTTATTTTCATTTTGCACTTGATCCGTAAATGAATAATTTTGTACATTTATAAGATAACAATTCACATTTTTTGCACCATGGCCTGTTTCCCCACATATATAAAATTTTCTTTTGTTTTGGGTTGTTCCCAGTATGTTACAACATGCTTATTCCCCTCCACATTTATCACACTTGATAAATGTATATTTTTTCTCTTTTCATTTTTAACACAATATTACAATTCCATCCACCAGTTCATAAACTCCTTTTATCATAAACTTTTATAATGTCCAGTACGTCTTTACACAACATTTTCAAATGTCCTTTCAAAGTTTTTCTTTCCACCTCTGTTTGAAATTGTATAGGAATTTTCTTTTTTGTTTCCCTGTTAAATGTTTTTATCATATAAATATTCCATGGGTTGCAGGTTTTCTTTTTTTATATTTCCAAGAATTTTTCCATTGGAAAACAGTTTTGTATATAATGGCACAACATGTATTTTTATCAGTAAGAATAAATGCTCTTACCTCATTATGCTTTTACACCCAAAGGAGCTACTGAATTGTCCCACACTTCATACCTGTCCATTTCTTTGACTTATTTACTTTGAATCCTTCTTATACACTTCAATTTTCATTTTCTTCTACCTTCTTTTCCATTCTGTGTATATGTTTTCTTTTCCATCTCATCAATATTTTTCAGGATTGTCTCTGCATCCTCTTTTTGTATTTTCTCCATAATATCTACCCACGAAATATATTATTTTTCTGTCTCACATCTGTATCACAATTTCTTTAAGAAAATCATCCATCAACCCTCCTGACAAGAGGGTTGTAATTATACATTCATTTGCTGACTCATCTCCATCAAACAGATTTCTTTGAAACATTTCCTCAGAATCCTTCACACATTCTCCAGTCTCAATATTTACTTTCTCCTCCATTTTTCTCACCACTCCGTTATCTCCTTCTCTCTCCATCTGCCTCCATGTTTCTCCCTGCTGCATCTGCAGCTGGAATGAAAACAGGAAGTGCTCCTGCAAAATGGGACCCATGCACATCAATGACAAGTAGGTGAAATTCAGCAATGCTGTGTGCAAACTTTCCCTTAGTCAGTAGGAATATCACCATGGGTAGCCACTGAAAAAAATGCCTAGTGGAGCTATAATAAATCATAACTAACTAACTAACTAACTAACTAACTAACTAACTAACTAACTAACTAACTAACTAACTAACTAAACAATCAGATTACTACTACATACCTTACCAGACACCTGCAGCAACTGGAAAGACCCCAAAAGTACTTCACCAAGAGGATCAAAGGGCTCAAACAGATGCCATATGCTGCCTGGTTAAAGAAACTCCAGCTCTACTCAGTGGCATACCACCTGCTCAGAAGCGATCTGTGCCTGATGTATAAAGCCATGTCCAACCCGGAATTAATGGACATGCTGCACCTCAGAAAATCCAAATCCCATCGAGCTACGCGCTCGAGAGACTTGAACCTCAGCACTGAAATAAATAGGACATGCTGGAGGGACAGATTCATAACCCAGAGGCTCCCTTCACTCTGGAATAAAATCCCAGTCCAGGTTAGACAGAGTCCCTCATTGACTTTCTTCAAGAGGAATCTTGATGAGTGGATGGGAGATCGTAGGTTTACCCCGGGTATCACTTCTGTGTCACTGTTAGACAGAAGCACAATATACTAACCTCGAAAAAGGGCATAGCAAAATTAATTTAAAATGGGTGGCGAAAGCCAAACACACTCTGGCTAGGCTTATAAATGCCCTAGGGCAGATAGCCTAGTATGAACCTATGAACCTATGAACATACTTCTTTTATATATCTTAAAATGCAAATATATGTAAAAGGAATTAATTTACATATCCCTTACACTTGGTCACAATAAAATCCAAAAGCATTTTTCTGTAGTAATAATAATATGACACAGAAACATCTTACAAATAATAATAATAATAATAAATTTAATAACAATTTTCTTTTGTGATAGCATTAACACTTTCAGGGTTGTTACTTGTGTGATAACCCAATGCCTACTAGTAAAAAACACTTTGCTATTGGACTTAAAATACCCATGTGCATGTGATTATTATAATAGGTTCATAGGTTATAGGTTTATAGGTTAAAACAACAAAACACACTCATGCTTTAATGCTTACATATAATATAAAACATTTTTCCTTGAGAATCAACCTTTGATGTAGACTGCAAAGTTACTACCTACACTTAAATGATGTGGTTTAGGGCATAAAACAAATAAAATAGATCAGTTGCATAACCGTAACAGACCTACACTTTACAAATGACTTTATCACTAAGATGGGAGGTAGATAAACATGAAGATGGAAGAGACTAGGCCCCTGAGGGGCGCACTGGATCCAAGTGACAAATTCAGCTACATTCCCCCAGGGAAGCAGGTATAAATCAATTAATATTGGTATGGAACAATCCAATGTAGTGTTTCAGCTATGTACGAAATTCAGCTGTATTCCCCATCAAATATTAACAAAAAAAGGACAATGTGCTATTCTCTCTCTTTGATAAACAAGGATTATCATATATCCTTATCTTATCTGCTTCTGTGCTACCCCATATTTGTAGAGCAAACTCTCATTAGCATCAAACTCTTTTTTTCCCTTTTTCTACATTGGGTCATGGTGTTGCATCATCTGTCGCCAGTTCTCTTGATTCACTGCCAGTCTCCTATCTTCTTTGACAGTCATGCCTGATTGTCACATGTTTTCTCTCACATATTTTTTTATTTATTTTATTTAACATTTGTTAACCAGGAAAGTCCGACTTGGAACAAAGCCAATTTTCAGAAGAGAACTGGGGATAAATGCTCCAGATGCATGTCTTTGAACATGGGAGGAAATCAGAGCACCTGGAGGAAACCCACATGAATACAGAGTGGACATGCAGACTCCACAGAGAAGGAACTCCAGCCGAGAATCAAACCGGAGAACCTCTTGCTGTGAGGCGACAATGCTACTGCTGCACCACTGCGCCATCCATCCATCTCTTTGCTGGAGACAATATCTTAGACAATAATGAATTATAACAATATGCTCTGGATGTACCGCAATTATTTATAAGTTTTTGATTGGTGGAAGAATTACAAGAAGTTTTCCAGCAATGCCATTTCTTTTGCAGCTCATTACTGGATATGTAGTTGTAGCTGCTTCAAATTAAAAACATTTGCTTTGATATGTAAGATACTGACAGCAGATATATATATATATTAATCTTTGGTATCCTTCCAACATGAGCTTGATTCCCACAGGATCCATCTGTAGCATGCATGGTTGTGAACAGCTTATGTAATTCATGCATTTTTATTAAGTGCAAACAGATAATAAGGGAATGGTCAGTTATTAGTCTATTTAGAATGTAAGAATGAGGCATGCATAAAGGGTTACCTACTAATTTTAATTAGCTGAAGCAATGCTTTTGTTTGAAGTACAAGTTAGTATTTGCCTAGCAAGTTGTAACTTCTGAATTAGGATAAGGCGTTCACACTGCAGTCTGTGTTCAAGCATGCTAACTCACATGGTGCAAGTATGGATTATGTCGTTAAAATTTGCTAACTTTCATGTTCAAAGTAAATAGTGACCAGTCCGAAGCATTCTTCGCAGAAAGCTATATTTAAAGAATGGCAGTCAGCCTCAGTTCACTGCCTGTTAAAAATGTAACTTACAGGAATAGATACTCATGGAAAATTGAGCCCTGAGGGAATGCAGGCCATTGCTAAATGGGCGATTCGGAGTTCATAGGAAGCACATGTGTCATGCCTTGTGGGCAAGCCAAGAGTGTATCACTCGATAAGCTGACATGTTAGTTGTGCAGTAAGACAGGAAAGGCCATAGTAAGCCACTTTGCAGCATTTAGCACCCCCCAAGGCTAGCCTACAAGGGGAATGTGGCAGGTTATGGCCTGAATCAGCTGTAATGGATGCTGAGTGCCCTGTCAAGCTCTTGTAACATGGGAGTTTCAGTAAAGAAAATGAATAAAAAAGACAATCTCTGCCCTTAATCTACATTTCTGACTCCTTCTGTATCAAGTTGAGATGTAAAATTCTCCACAAAAGCTTCTGATTTTGTTGCAGCCAAAGGTGCATTTCACTATGGCTATGAGCATCTACACACACAGTGTTTAAAAACTGCTGTGGCAGCTTTTCATCCCTTTTTTAGCTCACATGCTGCATTAAAATGTAACAGATGTAGGAAACACTTTTAGGAAAATTCTTGCTTACTGTTGCCAGAATACTGGCAGATATATTTTTATTTTCATAGCTTTTATACTGAGAGGTGCCATCTTCTGAATGTCTATAAGAAATAGAAACCTGTGCAAATTCATCTGGTTCTGACATTTTTTTCTGGACCCTCAGTTCGTGATTTGTACACATCAAGGTGACCCTAGGTATGGCTGCAGCTATTTCAGCCCATTACATGACATTATCTGGGTTATGAAAACTCCACAGGAATTTATGGCTGTCTACAATTCCTTTTCTGCATGTCAACAGACTACAGTCATCTAGCAACACAGACTATTCAGCAACCTTCACACAGGCCACTTTATGTGTCACTGTATGCCAGATGTCATTACATTCCTCTGCATATTCCACTAATAATCTGTGACACACAGGCTGAAAAATACATGGAATATAGTATTCTCTGGATGTTCCCTCCTGTGGCAGATAAGTTAGTAATACACTACTGTCAAGCAACATGTTAAACACTGTAAACACATGGGGACATAGAGTTCTAAATGAACCCTGTGGAATATGTGATGGTAGGGCAGATGTTGATTACATTTGACAATTAGTTTTCTAAACAATACAACAAACACATTGTTTGGCCACAGTGGTTTTGCTGGTAACAGTTTTTTAATCTTTTTTTTTTTTTTTTTTTTTATAAGATAAAGAGTTTTTTTACATTACTATAACTTTTTTCCCTTTCTGCCTGCCAGATTTCCTTGCCAGATCTCAATACACCCTTTCACTTTTTTCTAGTTTCTCACAATTAATCGAAAAGTAATCCATTTCTTTATCATGAGTCTGGAGCTAATGCATGCTATGCTTTAAAGGGCAGGCTCACCGGAGCTCTGAGAGTGTCTGGCTTTGTAATTTCATCCTTGAGTTTTGTGATTACTAACAGGACAACTTTTTTAATTTGCTCTTTTGTCTCAAGTCCCCTGCCTGACAATCTGCACCATGAACTGAGCTTTTTAATCAATCAGCTGATAATCAAATGTCACTGGCTATCTGTTCGGTGTAATGACTTTTGCAATTAAAAATCAACCTCTAGTCACCTCATCTAATTAGAGGGCTGGACAGATTTTCATTTAGATTGATTTTTTAATAAATATTGACTTAAAATGGCATAATCTCATCATATTCTTTCATTTTCTTTGTACCAAAAATCAGACAAATTGTAGAATTAACCAGAAAATGATTCATGGAACTTTAAATTCCTTTTTTTACTTTAAGTACACTGAAACATAATGTACTAAACTCATTATGGTAATTATAGGCCTCAAGGTTTTCTACCTGCAACTGACCCCTCCAGAAGGAAAAAGAAAGCAAACCATTGTCTGCTTTTTATACAGCCAAGAAAATATAAGCTTTATGTTAAGTGGCTATGGTTCCTCCCAACATCACACAATTTAAACTTGTCTGATAGCATTAGAAAAAAATGAATGACCAATGTGCTAAGCTTATACATTTCTACAGTTAGAATTCTCATCTCAGGCACTTATTTAGAAGCAATGAAAGTAAAATTCAAAATAATATGCACAGAACCCTGCAAGCAACTTTTATATCATTACCAATATGATTTGTATTTAAGTATGCACACATGGGAAGACAAAACATTAGCTGATCATAAAATATAATTAGATAAGTACCTTGCATTTTACAGAAGTTTCTGCTGAAGAATATATTAATGTCTTTTTTCATTTATTTGGTTGTTTGTGTCTGTGTATACGTGTGCATAGTGTGTATGTGGGGGCGGGGGTTGTGTCTGTGCATGTATATGTTTGTGTGTGTGTGTGTGTGTGTGTGTGTGTGTGTGTGTGTGTGTGTGTGTGTGTGTGTGTGTGTGTGTGTGTGCATGCGTTGTTTGATGGTATGTCTGCATGTGGGTTCATATCATATCATCGAAATCCCATATGATAAACTAGCAAAAGGCTGAAGACTTGAATATTGAACAGACCTGTCCTTCATAAGATGGTATTTTTTGGGATCGGATGTTTGCCCTTTCTCCAATGTGGCATGATCTTGAAGTTGCTATATATAATATGCAGTGGTGTGGGGAGACAAAGCCCTTTTTACTGGCTTTTGGAGGATAAGTAGGTTTGATGTTCCAATCTTCTGTCTTTTGCTGGTCAATCATATGGGATTTTGAACAAATGTTATAGACCTGTGTGTATAAGTGTGTGTGCATGTGTGTGTGTGTGTGTGTGTGTGTGTGTGTGTGTGTGTGTGTGTGTGTGTGTGTGTGTGTGTGTGCGCGCACACGCGCGCATGTGTGTGCATGTGTGTGTGTGTGTGTACGTCTGTCTGTGTGTGCGTGCGCACTTGTGTGTGTGTGTGTGTGTGTGTGTGTGTGTGTGTGCGTGTGTGTGTGTGTGTTTGTGTGTGTATGTGTGTGTGTGTGCATGTGCGTGCGTGTCTGTGTATATGCGCATGTGCATACATGAATCCATGGGATGCATTAGTTTGCAAAAGCATTATCATTGGTTAGTAATTTAGAACCATTTGTACTTACACAAATATAAAAGCAAAAAGGAGATCTGTAATTTTATTTTACCTTATTTCATAATCCAGAATATCTTCCCACTTGTTTATGCCTGTTGATATCTATGCATCATGCTCCCTAATGTGATGAGATTAAAAATCATTCGCTGGCATTCTGTAAGATAGAGTCTCACTAGTTAGTGAGCATTGTTTTGTCACATGTCCAAGGTTCCATTCTATTAAGGATGACAACATCCTGCTGCATCTTACAGGGTATCTTGCTAGGATTCATTCTTGTGTACCACATTGGGACTTGATGAAAGAAACAGCGTACATGTGCTCATCCGACCATATACCACAGGTGCCATCTACTGGGCAAAGTAAACATTTGTGCCAGACAAAACAGTTTTATTCCCATCTGTCACCTTACATCCCCCCCCATTCATATTATTTTGTTACTATTTACATATTGCACTTAAATCGAAGGAAGATAATCAATGCAAAGATAACAGACTCATTTCATAATATCAGTAAGACACTCCGATGAGTACATTGTGATTTTACAGATGTTTCTTGGCTCATTGGTTGCTTGTTGGTAGCCATGTGACATAGTAGCCTAAACACATACCTCTCAACTGTACAGATTTTTGCAGAATGTCCAGATAATTGGCTCATATTTTTGGCCTGTTCCACTGTCTCCCTGGCAAATCACTGGGATGATCTCAGAATTGTAGTCACTAAATAATGACATGCATTTGATTTTCAGACATCAAGTCCTTCAGAAAATGTATATTAAAACAAATCTTGTTACTCTAGCAACTCTCCAAGTTGATAAGAACAATATTCAGAATATGTCCCCATTTGTACTCTCATGTTGTCAAGCTTTGTACAGAGTGAGTGCATTAAGAGATTGAGAGGTATGGCCTAAAGTGCAACAGTACATAATTACAAATGCTTGTTATAACATCCTTCAGCAGACAAATTCACTTTCCATTTTCACAAATTCCTGCACTAGTCATATTTCTGACATTGTGGGGTGACAATGACAACACAGTATGTATGACACCCACTTACTGATTTTTCACAGCACATCATCCAGCTAGTTAAATATGAACCATCTTTTTCATCAGCTGAGTGCTATTTTATTTGTTTCTTTACAAATATAAACATAGCCATATATTTTCTTTTTGTGACATCTAATCAACTTTTTTTTAAAGGACTGCACCAACGATTGATATGAATGGTGCGACAAAGGAAATATCAAGATATGATCATACCTGCTGGGATAAAACATCAACTTTCCTGGCGGAGATGATCAAAATGTTAGGACAAATGTCAATGACTAGATACCTTTAGTAACACTTTGGCACTGATTCTAGAATAAACAGGCTTTTCAAAAAGCACTGCAGGCTGGTATGATCTAAATAGAGTAGACATAGCCTGGTGAGATACAGTCGATCAATGCTTACAAGTTGTGTCTTAACTTGTATAGTAGCCCTATGAACAACCACTGTCATTCATAGATTTTGACTAGGCAAAAAGGGAATGGGAGGAAACTGAGAGGCATTTCTTCTGTATCTCATACACACACATACACACACACACACACACACACACACACACACACACGCACACACACATATGCACGCACACACACACACACACACACACACACACACACACACACACACACACACACACACACATACTAAGGAGCAATTTAGATTCACCAATCCGCATGTCTTTGTGAGGAAACCAGAATATCCACACAAACACAGGAAAGACATCTATAATCTGCACAAAAGCCACCAGAACCAAGAATTGAATCAGAGAACCTCTTTCTATGGGGCAACAAGACTAATGACTGAACCACCATACCCCCTAGTGAGGGACAATAAAACAGGCATTAGAAAAATAACACAACAGACAGCACAGGAGTAATAAACCCTTTATCTTGTCCCCCAACTAATACAACCAAGATGAAATGGATGAAACATTAAACATCGGTAGCTCAGGTGGATGTAAAAAATCCCACAGCACCTATTGAAAAGAGTAGGGGAAGTTCTC
>NC_056742.1:461930505-462010505 GCF_019279795.1 Protopterus annectens | reverse complement strand
TAATTGAATAAACAGATAGCTATAACATGCATTTCCTATAATATTGCAGAAACAGTTGCTTCATAATTACAGCTTCAGGAACTGTTACTCAGGTGTTGATTTAAAATTGTTAAGTTCAAACAACAATATAAAGAATCTCTGTAACTTAGAGGAAGATCTTTCCTGTTCCCTACTCCTTACTATATTTGCCAGTTATACTATTGTCATGTGCAGAGAAAAGCTCCGAACCTCATGTGAAAAGTTAACATTGGGAATTAACAATGAAATCTCCAACATAGGAGCTCATTACCTGCTGATCAAGGAAGAACCAATAGAAAAAATACCAGAACAGTTCAAACATTAAATATATTTAATAACAATCTAATTGTTTTTGATTCCTTTAAATATCTCACAAGAAA
The DNA here is from genome assembly GCF_019279795.1 of Protopterus annectens. Classification (NCBI taxonomy): domain Eukaryota; kingdom Metazoa; phylum Chordata; order Ceratodontiformes; family Protopteridae; genus Protopterus; species Protopterus annectens. Next base: position 462,010,107 of record NC_056742.1, on the reverse strand, counting down.
TTAATCAAAAGTACACCTTCAGCAGAAGTACTGTCACCTGAGAATGTTAGAGTGGAATCCGCAGTAATAAAAATCATTATCTTAGTAATATATAAGTTAATGAACTGCACTATAGGAAATGTTTACCTGGAAAATGTTGCTGTTTTATAATGACCACATGCAATACAAATTGTTTTTGCTCACATAAAAGAATAACCTTTTTATTGTTTAGGCACAGATTTAAAATTTTAAAATCTGTGGTAGCTATCTAGTGGTATGTTAATCTAGGCTGAACCATAAAAACGATATAGCTAGGAAAAAGAAGGGAAAAAAAGCTGTGAATTCTCCAAAGAAAGTGTCAACATTCTCTTCAAACATGATTGCTTACAGACTGGGTGTAGATTCTAAATACGTGGGAGGATTTTTCAAATCCTTCCTGATCAGAGACAGGGCTAAGTAAACAGTATGTGTACATAGAGAAAGAGTGAGAGAGAGACAGAGACAGAGATGAAAGCAAAGCAGCTGGCCTTCTGTGGTCAGAACTCCTTATCTACTGACCCAGCCTTTGTTGGTTCGACTAAGCACAAGAGGTCTGCCCTGGCAGCAAGTTCAAAGCACTTTTCTGTGGATAAAGCAATCAAACCTCTGCCTATCCACTGAAATATTTAGACAAACATGATACCACTGTGACCTCCCTACACCTGCAACCCTTAAGAAATTCTTTCTGAAGCACCTTCCTTTTGATTGTGGTTTTCATCTTTAACAGACTACTGAATTTTTCAGAAAACAGTGTTCTGTAAATAGTGTCCCTCAGAGCAAGTGCTTTATGTTGAAACTGAAATATGTTGCAGCCCTTTGTGGTTGAAAGACTCACCCTTAAAAAGAAAGCCATGGTTGTAGTATACATTCGGCTTCATTTAGGAGAAGGGAGGAAAAAAATACTTTTACAGACTACATAATAGCTTTACTTTTGCATAAATGCTGTATCTTACTTAAGATCTTGCCAGTGTAGAAAAGCATCTCACAAATTTTAGGATAAAAGTCACAGTTAAGGAGCTCTGTATTCCATGGTAAATTACTGCACCACATACCTGTAAGTACAATGGACTGCTTCAAAGGAATCCAAGGACGCTCACTGGCAGCCCTTGAAGTGACTGCTTGTAGGAGATTTGCTGTCATTCATGTCAAGAGCTGTTTGCAAGCTCTTACACTTAAAGATAAGAGAAGGCCTGGACCTGCTGCCCCTATGTTCACCAATAAACCTTTGTGTGTTAATTTAGCAACTGTTCGTTAATGCAACACATTGTTGAACAAAGTCTTCTAACTCCTAACTGCACAGAACAAACTTAATATTAGAGCACCTGAAGACGCATTAAATAGCAATGACAGTCAAAACTCCATAATCCACTTTCTCAAAGAGCAGCTTAGGTATATTTGTAGACTACAAAGATAGGACCCAAATTATTTTTATTTCTTCATGTGGTAAACCTTTGCCTGTCCATGTAGTGTAGATGATTAAGACTATGAGCTGTTATCAAGGTTTATCCTGTAGTGCAGGGTTTGATTCTCTCTACTTCCGTTTGCCTTCTGTGACTGACCAAGTTCTATAACTAGGCATTGCTTCTGCTCACCCCTGTAAAGAGGCTTGTGACCGATGGATTTACCGATTAACAAATTAATAAAATAAAAAGGAAGCAGAATGATCATTGGAGACCCCTTTCAGACATGGCCAACAGGGTAAAAGGGCAAAGATTTCACGCATATAGACAGTTTAGGCAAGCCAGTGACTCACATCATTCTAGGAGAGTGCCTGAATGAAATGTGCAGTCTGCTGCCTGCATGCATGTAGTAGTATTTGTCTATTTGTCTCACAATGTTATAACTTTGAATAAAGTACTTAAGTACTTATGTATAGACAGTACAGTATGGAAGCTTGAACGCTCTTACCTCTTCTGATGTATATTTCAGAAAATCACCACTCTTCCAGTGGAACAATATTCAACAAACTACCCCAAGAGATCCTATTATGTTTACACCTTCTTTATACTCATTGTTAGCTAAATGGAAGGTGGAAGAGTTATGTGCTACTTGGTTTTCAAAAATCTTATACTAATTAGATGTCCAGATTTTTAGCTGGATGTTCTAACTTTTCAAGGGCCTTTATTCCTATTTTCAATATCTGAAAATTAAGAGGTATGCAAGGCATATGTCTATTTTTACAGTGGTTATTTATTTATATTATTTGTTTTTTGTTGAGTCACTGAGCACGTCTATCTTTAGTAGTAACCCATGGTAGTATTTGTCCACATAAACAAAATGTTGTCTAGGGCATCTACACTACTCTTTCTGATCACTGTTTTGTGGGATTTCACATTCACCCAAGCTGCCAACATTTTAGGAAGATGGGAACTCTTTAAAATATCATCCTAAAGCCAGGACCTCAGGAATGCAGTATTTCCCTAATGCTGTACTGCAAAATGAATCTAAACACCTCATATGGGGATAGAACTATCAGCCTCCTGTGCTTCCCATCATCAAAGGCAAAAATGCTGCCTCTTGAATCACTGTAGTTCTCTAGCTGCCTGATTCTCTGGTGTGGAGAATTTCTGAAGATAAACGTTGCAAAACTGGAAGACAGGAACAGTATGGTGGCATCTAAGTATAGCAGAATTTTGCTAGATCACCAGTTTTTCTCCATTAAATATTTGATTTCTGAAATAAACTGCCTTGTGCCAAACTTAAAAAAGATAATTTTTGGAAAATGTCACAAAATAATAATCCCATAGCATGCTGGTGTAACTGGTAGCATCCTGATTTTTTTTTCACTGCAAGGTACCCACAAGCTGTTACAAAAGTTAAGACTCCAATATATTGTCCATTGGAAAAAAGTTGTAGTCTTAAAATATATTAAAGTTAAGTAGAAGTACAAATATTGTGACTACATGCATCTGGTATCATAAAATACAATATACACTTAATATAATTACTAAGGAATTCAGCTGTCCATTCAGTTCTGTTAAGCTGTTACAGAATCTTTGGATACTGAACAGAAATACCACCAGCATATCATTCTGGTTGTTCTGCATATCACTGAAAATTAATCTGTCATCTATAAAGCAAAGACCTTCATGGCAGATCATGTCCACTACAACTGTCTACCTACTATCTGGCCACACTGTGCCTTAAAAGCCCAGATGTCCTTTTCCTACCATACTCACCTAAGCCTGAATCCATCCAATCAGAAATTAATGCTGCAGCTCAGTCAGGATACATAGCTAATGGGAAATCAACCATTGCTCACATTTGCCCTTTCTGAATTTAACTCACCCTCTTCTGCATCAGCTAACCTTGTAAGATCTTCTTTCCACGTTGTGATTATATACGGCAGGATGTTATTTTCATTTAGCAAATTTGTCCTTTGCCTCTGAACCAACAGTCCACAAACATTATGAAGAATTCATCTTTTCTGTTGTTGCCTCAAAAATTCAGAATACATTACGACTTAGACTTTATCAAATTCAGTGTAAGCAGACATTCAGGTTTCTGTTTTTAAAGATGCTTCCTAATAGATTATGTTTGCAACTGCAGTATTAATTGACTTTTATTTCTTCACTTACATTATCCACCTCACTGGTCATATCTGCTCTACTTCTTTCTTCCTTTCTATGCGAAAATAAATAAATGCATTTTTTGTCCTCCCATATAATGTGCTTACAGTGCCAAAACTTACTACACCTAATAGATTGTGGCTGTAAATATTATGGATCTTGATGTACTCTGTGCAATTTCTTATACTTTCTTTAAACATACCTTGTGGAATGGGGTTTGATTCTGCAGCCCTCATTTCCATATTGTATATCTTTGAGCACGTCAATTAACCCGGCATTGCCCCATGCCACCCCTGAAAAGGGACTGTATGTCCAGTGAGCCTAACTGGTTAACAATTAGTATCATGTTATTATTATTATTACTCAAGACATTTATCATGATAGAAGGTTCTAGGAGAGGAAAAGACAGTAACGGTAAATGAGATAAATAAATGGACTAAGTGATTCAGGGAAACTTTTAACCATACATGCCAGTCCATGTTTCAACTTGCAACATGTAGCATGCACAGATGAAACCTGAAGCCTGACCTCCTTATAGTCAGCATACTTGTATAACACTTAATAAAAGGCTGCAGACATAAAAAAAAATATTACAGTGCACCTTAGGTGTGTCTTGGAAAATGTCAACCTGACCTTCATACAGTACAGAATGGGATTGAGGATTACTGACCAAATGGTTCTTTTAGAGCAGGATGGGATAAATGGAATAAGGATAGTTGATGGAGACTAGCCAGGTGTGGCACATGAGCAAAGTCATAAGACCTTTATGTATGGTTTCAATACTAGCTTGAAGAATTTCTGGTTATTAATCTGCGGGAGAAGGAAATGCATCAGACTTTAGAGATGTGAGAAGAGTACTGCGCTTCACCTGCAGTATTGTTTGGTTTAATCGAGTACACTAAGAATTTTCAGTAGAGCGAAGAGTCTGAAATGAAGAGCAAGGCTGGATAATTTTTTTTGTGCTTGATATTTTTCAGGTTGGAAAACTTAGATTGTGAATAGTTTTTAGTTGTATGAATTCTAGACAGAGAAGCAACTCAGACCAATTAGTCTGTTTTAGTATTATGCAGTGATGAGTTAGTTCTATAAGAGATTTCAACTTTGACTTTAGCTGGATTGGCTTGATCTGAAAAATGCCCTAACTTTCACTCAAGTCAAAGTTATTCATAATAAAAATCACAATCCTTTTAAGTTTCTTGCATTTACAGGGTCTTATCCAAAACTATACGTCACTAAGGTTCTTAAGACCCCTACAAAAGCATCTACTATCTATTATTAAGTCTTACAATCATGTAGGTAACACTCTGCACTCAGTTTCTATAACTAAGGTACGGAACTCCATCCTCACAGATATGAGGACTGAAACTAATACAAGAATATGCATTTATTAATTTTCTTTATCTTTTTGCATCCTAGCCTGCCATATATCAAACCTTCCTGACAGCACAAGAGTCTGCTTCTCTGAAGGTGGGTACCCAGTCTCAAGATCTATCTGGTGGGTGTCTTGTGCAGGAAATTACCAATGTCCACCCAGGCACTGGAAGGTTTTGCACATTTGCAGGCATCCCTATTGTTGTGTATCTTAACCACATCCCATGGTGGTGACATGCTCAAATGCATCACTGTGAGGTCTACCTATGGTCCCACTACACGTGTAGGTGTGCATCCCTTTGCATGTACAGACAGGAGCTATCATCACTGGCTGGAGTAGACACAGAACACACCCCTCCCAGCTGACAACTGTTCACCGGTGCTACATGCAGCCTCTGCTGCACTACACTGGAGCTGCAGAACTAACCAGCTGGGATCCACCACCCTTCCCCCAGATAGGTACTGTCCATCCTTTCTTGCCTTTCCATGAGTCACCCAAGCCGCTAATTGAATAATGAGTTGCCTGGATTACATTCAGAGCTTTACCCCTCTGCACCACCTAGAGGCTAATGTGAATGAAAATAGATTCATCTTTTAAAGTCATATTTATCAAATAATAAGCAATGGACCAGCATATGAAAGTACTCTCTATAACCATGTACTCACATTATATTTCCTGGCTAATTTTCCATCCACCAACTATTTCAGACAGCTTTGACTACATTGAGCTACCACTATCAACATGTTTCTTAACTAACCTGTTATTGAGGATATATCACTTTGGTAACAATTTTACTTACTTCACAAATTCTGACTCTAACTCTCCTCCTAAACTACTTCACTGAGTTTAGTCCAAACTTCAGCACAGTGATACTAAAAATATTGACCACAGAAGGTGGAAAAAGAGAAAAACCCTGACACCCTAACACATATGCTCCAATGTATAATCTTGGACAATGCAAAACAAATCTATTTTGTTTTTCAGGAAGACAAGCTCTGCTACACTTCCCACATCACCTAAGATAATTATAGGGTTGGACGTAGGGTTTCTACCTCTCACTTCTTTTGTAGGAGAGTCCTTATTTGGGCAGTTGTGTCCTTCAAAAAACAGGAAAAATAAGAAATGTCCTGAGATTTTTGGACAATAAATATTTCCTAATTTTCTAGTACAAGTTGCACAAAAGATTTATTTTATCAGCGACACTTTAATATTTTACACAACATTTTAATATTATATGAAACAGCAGAATTAGATCAAAGTCTATAAGAGTGAGCTTTTATTTTACAAAAAAAAAGCTTAAGTCCAGTCATTTGCATTGGTTATGGTTACAACCTGTCTTACATTCCATATGAAATGTCCTACTTTGGGAATTTGTAAAGGTGGCAATCCTAGTTTAAAGGGGTATTAGGGAGGATAAAGTAGAAAATTCAGTAAGGAATTAATGAAGGAAGGAGTGGTCTCAGACTGTTTGAAGTTGTTAGTTTTGATCCTTTTAATAAGGGTGTTGGGTTTCATCCAGAGTTTTCTGAGGTGATTGAGGAAGAAGAAACATATAAAATTATTTACAGTGGCTTTGTGATGACATTTATTCTTAGGCAAGGCTAATCATGAATCTTGACAAGGGTTTTATATCCAAGCAGTTTGCACCCTACCACTAAGTTGTAGTGAGAATTTCAATAATCATCCTTTCTATTCATGGATGATTTCTTAATGTTTTGTAATAAGGGGGGGAGATGATGACTCTGAAGGGAGGAAAGGCTGGAGATAAGAAAGGGCCTGAGTAGCTGACATTGCTAGAAGGGGGAAACGGGCAACTGTTGATGGTGTTAAGATTGGCTTTCAGTTTGGCGTGCTGGTTTGAGTTTTAAGTTTAAAGGTAATGGTGACAGAAAGTTGCCTTGAATGGGGCACAGCAATTTGAAAGAAATGAGCCAATGTTCACTAATGGATAGAAAGTACATTTAAATTGCTCTGCTATTTAACTGTTATTTGGCATATTAATGATAAGGATGTTAAAAAGAGAATGTCCTTTGGTAGTGATTGCCATTTGTACAAGGCCAAGCTCTGTTAAAATGCTAATGATTTTTTTTATTTTGCTTGCAAATGAGGGTGATATTACAGCCATCAAAACTCAAGATTTTTAAATTAGTTGTTTTAAGGAAGAAGTCAAGATGAGAAAGGAATTTAGTGAGAGAGTTAGGGGGTGGGAGGTATATGTGAATTTGGTGCGGTTGTTTAGAATTATATGGAGAGATTTTAAAAATACACCAGATGGGTGAGTGGCCACTGCGTGAAGTGGAAGGAGATAAAATGAAAATATTTAATTCTGGTTTATAGAGTGAGTTCAACATTTGAATTCAGATGTGAGATTAGATTCCTAAAGGCAGACTGCACTAAGCAAGATTAGAATGCAGAAATTATGCCTCAAAGAGATGTGCATTATCCAAAAATGTAATGAAAAAATCTTTGCTGGTTTATATATTTCACTGCACTCCATAGAGATTTAAAGTGCAGAGCTTGTCCAAATATTGCTTTACACCTGGGATGTGCCCATTATATATACTTTTATCAGTACAAATGTATATATCTGTAATGTAAGACCGTACTCCACTCTTATCTCTCCTCTACCTGGAAATGCTCCTGCTCCCACCCCTCCTAAACTTCCTCTACATCTGTCTTACAGTCAAACTTCACATCTCAAAAGCTCTAGCTTTCCCCTGCTTTTCTTCTCCTGCTTTGTCTCCTCCAATCTCTCCATAAAAACTTTCCATCTCTTAACTACTCATAAATCTAATTAACCATTTGGTCTTGTTGTTTTTACATTGTTTAAATTATGTAATAACTATGTTATTTTCTGTAAAAATGTGTAAAATCTCAGTTACTGTTGTCACTACAATTTCTTGTATTAATAACTGTATTAACTGTTGATATAATTTTTTTATGTATGTACTTGGAAGTTATCTTCTCGGGCCTTCATTGAAAAAGGGCTCACTATGGTCTAATGGACTTTCCCAGTTAACAAACTACAAATAAATAAATAAATATACAATAGCTCTGTCTGTCTGTCTGTCTGTCAATCTATCTATCTATCTATCTATCTATCTATCTATCTATCTATCTATCTATTTATCTATCTTTCTTTCAGAGTTAGTTACCAGACATGGACACCAGGAGACCATTACACAGCCTTGCTCAAATTCCCTACTTCTTTAAAGCAATGTCTAGTTAAATGAATTGCTCTAGGTCACACAGTAACTAAGTGAAGGTGAAAAGATTTGAACCCTGAACTCCAGGAACAGGAAGCAGCTCATTAATAATTCACTGTGTTAGCTCAGACAATGTACTGCCAGAAAATGCATGTTTAGATAGAGAGATAGTATGAAGGCTGCCATCCTAGCTAGATAGAATTTTGTAAATAATTCTATGCCATTGTAAATATTAATATGATCTACGGGCTTGTGTAACAAATATAAGAAAACTGTATTATGTTCTGAACTTCAAAAATTTAACTGCAGTGCACCCTGCTGGAAGAAAGCTGATAAGTAAAGGACTTTACGACTGTGTATGATCTCAAGCTAGGAGACAGGATGTCTGCAGCTATACATTCTTTCTGTTGTTCTAAGACAGAGATAATTACTAGGTTTCACATTTAACGAGTATTTTATTGCTGTGGCTTCCTGGCAGGTGAAGATTACAAAGAAATGTTAAATCTTAAGTTCTGTGAACCTGGGAAACTGAAGCAGAAGTATCAAGAATTATGTAATCCGAAATTACTCAGCAGTAATGTGTATTATCAATTTAAGGGCTATCTCAGAAAGTAAGAATGGCATTTTGTATTTTGTTCTGAATCTGACAACTCACCAGTACTTGCTTTGCTCTGTAAGTAGGTTATTTAGAACAGTGATTTCTCTTAAAGCTAGATAGGAATATAGCCAGATCAGTCTAGCTGTTTTCTATACTTATGTGAAACTATCATACACTGTTGTTTTACGGTATTTCTTGTGATTTCTGAACTCTCTAATGTCATTGTGTTGAGTTAATAAGCATTGTTTTGTATTTTTATTAGTTATTATTAAATATTTTTAAACCTTTTAACTGTGTCTGTTTTGCGTAAAGATATTTAAGCTCTTAGAATACTTGCATGTATTTGGTGATACTGTATAGACCACTCTTAAATAGCCTTCAAGTCTCAGTCACTCTTACTGACTGGATAACAGTAACATTGCACTATAGAATTGGGCATCTTTTGGTAAAGGCCTTTAGAGTAGCTGATAAGAGTAGCTGGTGGCAGTGATTACTACCGTATAGTTGGGGCAGAAGGGGGCATAGCTGGAGAACCTGTGCCAGCCTTCCCCAGGAGTGTCTGTGTGTTTGTATATAAATCAAATCTTAAAGTGTGTGTGTGTTAGCTATTTGGGAAAGGACATGAAGCACTGGTTGGACAAAGAGGGCACTGGAGGTTTTGGCTTGGCTACTCGGCTGAGATCTGAACCCTATAGCTGTGCCAGTGGGGAGTCTATAGCTGTGCCAGTGGGGAGTCTTATTGGGGCTCTAGAGAGAGAGGATAAAACCAGCCCCAGACTGACTGTGATCTCTCTGTGCACTTAAGGGAAATTGCACTTTACTGTGTGTGTACTTGTTATCCTCCCAATGTGGATACCCCTCACTGGTGGTAGTTGTGAGGACTGAGGCTCCCTGGTTACTGAGCCAGTTCATGGATGTCACATATTAATTGTTTGGCAGTGGTGGGATATCCCACATCAGATATTAATTGGTTGATAGTGGTGAATTAGCCACATCACATATTAATTGGTTTGTAGTGGTGTGGATAGTGAATCCCTGCAGCTTGTGTACAGTGATCGCTGAAGGTGTTTTTGTACTCTAAATCAGCCAAACAGTGAACATTCAGAGTTCAGATCACAACTGTTTTATTTCTTTTGTTAGCTTAGTTAGTCAGGGAGAGCAGGCAGCATGTCAGCAGAGGAGTAAGGCAAGCTGACCAGGAGCCATTTGGCTGAGATGTGTCTGACTAAAGGACTGGTGCATGGAAACCTGACTAAAGCAGAAATGTTTGCAGCTTTAGTCACAGCTGCATCAAAAATTAACAACCAGGAAGACGATCAGACTGGTCGTGGAGATGCACAACACTCAGAGAATGGACAGCTCAATATTTCCCCAGAGGACTTAAAAATCTGTCTGGAGCTTAAGAGACTTGAGTTGGAGGCCAGGCGTTTGGAGATCAAAGCAGCAGAGAGACTGAGGTATCTAGAGAGTGAGGAAAATGAGAAACTGCTACAGCTGGAAGCTGAGGAGAAGGAGAGGCAGAGGCAACATGAAAAGGAGATGCTGACTCTTTGCCAGAGTCATGGAGGTAATGGGAAAGGGAGTAACCAAACTCTAGAAGCAACAAAGGTCAGTAAATTTCTTCCACAGTTTACAGAGAGGGATGATTTTGATAGTTTCATTCATATGTTTGAGAGGGTATGTAAACAGTACGATGTTGACCAAAAGCTCTGGTTACAGTTCTTGACCCCCTTACTCCATGGTAAAGCTGTAACTATTTTGTCCAAACTGTCTGACAATGACTTTTTAAATTATAATGTTGTAAAGAACTGTTTGCTAGAATTTTTTAAGCTAACACCTGAAGCTTATAGGAAAAAGTTTTGTGAACATAGGCGCAAGGCAGATGAAAGTGTGTGTGTGAATATGTTGCTTAACTGAGCATTTATTTTCATAGGTGGGTGAGTAGATGTCAGGTCACCACTTTTGAAGGGCTGGCAGACCTTTTGGTGAGGGAACAAGCACTTAGCACTTTGCCTGAGGACATGAGGATCTGGTTAGATGACAGACAATGTGCTACTTCAGATAGTTGGGAAAGAAGGGAGACCTATACCTAGCAAGCAGAGCATCCTTGCACAGAAAAGGGACATCTAGTGCTGCTCATGGGCCTATGGGAACCCATGGTGGACAGCTAAGATAGCCCCAACAGAATCTGCCAGTATCAGGTGAAGCCAATTGTCCAGGGACATGTCCAGGACCTAGGGTTAAATGTTTTGAATGCAACCAGTGGGGCCATGTGACATATAGATGTCCATGGAGGGAAGGTGGGGAACAAAAGGTGACAGACTTAAATAAGTGGGAATGACAAAACACCAATTGTAGGTTGTCTTGAGACAACAGGTTTACCAAACTACCATCCCGCAGATGTCTTGACAGGGAAGGATTTTGATGAGTTAGTACCATGTTTTTATGCAGTTACATGCACTCAGACTAGGAGAGAAGCATGTGGGTCTGGTAGCCCAGGGAAGAACCAGACAGACCACATACTTGCAGCCAGGACTAGTGAGGTGGTTACTTCAGGGAGGGAGCCACCCTGTAGCAGTGAGACTGAAGGTGAGCCACAGCTGCTTGTGAGTACTGATGTTCCCTTGGACTGAGTGACTGCAAAGGTAAAGGTGAGTAGTAGTACATAGGCTGACAGTGAGGCACCGCTGTCAGAGGATGCTAGACTTCCAGTGGAAGGGGAGCTGGGAAGGGTTGCAAAGACAGAGTTGAGACAGGCTCAGATCTCAGACCCTACATTACAAGAGCTGAGGCAGGTAGCTAGTGAGGCACCTGATTCACAAGGGAAGGGGAAATCTGTATACTGGGACAAAGGGTTACGACATAGAGAGTAGACCCTTGAAGGATAGCTAGAAGGTGAGAGGATACAGCAGTCGGTAGTGCCTAGAACTTACCATCTGGAATGTCTAGCCATTGCCCATGATATTCCCTTTGCAGGTCATATGGACATAAAACATACAAAGCGACGTATTATGCAGAACTTCTACTAGCCTGGGATTTCCAGAGATGTAACAAGGTACTGCAGGACCTGTGAGCAGGGACAAAATGTAAGCAAGGCAGGAGACAAGGTGAAAGCTCCTTTGATGCCTTTGTCTGTGATTGAGGAGCCATTTCAGAGGGTAGCTATAGATATTGTGAGGCCTCTGAGTACCCCAAGCTCCACAGGGAAAAAGTATATCCTAGCCATAGTAGATTATGCTACAAGATACCCTGAGGCAGTGGCTTTGTCCTACATGGAGGCAGAAAAGGTGGCAAATGATTTATTAGAGATTTTTCAGCAGGGTATGTTTCCCAAAAGAAATACTGACTGACAGAGGTGCCAATTTCATGTCAGACCTGCTGGCTTGTCTGTGAAAGTACTGTGGGGTGAAGCACCTAAAGACCACCCCCTACCATCCCCAGACTAATGGTCTTGTTGAGAGTTTAAACTCTACACTCAAGTCCATGCTATGGGCATTTGCAGACCATTTTAAATGGGAGTGGGACAAATAGTTGCCCCATCTGTTGTTTGCTTACAGAGATGTTCCCCAGGAATCCACAGGTTTTCCATCATGCAAGTTGTTGTATGGGCACAGGGCGAGGGGACCTCTAGATTTGATTCTTGATGAGTGGGAGGGTGAGTGTGAATCCCCCAAGGAGTCTGTTGTGGGATATGTCCTAAATCTCAGGATATGTCCTAAATCTCAGGACAAGATTTAGAATGCTAGAAGTCTAAATCTCAAAATGCACTCACTCGAGGCACTCCTTAAAATGGAGAACATTGACATCTGTGCAGTGACAGAGACCTGGTTCAAAGCTCCAGAGAGCACCCCTGCATTACCAGGCTATAATTCATACCAGACCTTTCGGCCACCAAACCCGGACCGAAACACTAAAGGTGGAGGCGTGTCCATATTCATTAAGGATATCCACATCTCCAAGCTAGTTGCTCAGCATAATGCATCCGAGATTATCCAAGTTCAACTAACTCAAGGCAAAACCGCAATCCAGATTGTAGCTTGCTACAGACCCCCCACCATGCCCCAGGATTCCCACTCCTCTTTTCTTGATACACTGGAAAATATTAAGGTACAGCCCAACACTCTAATAATGGGTGATTTCAACTACCCTACCATTAACTGGGAAAACTACTCATGTACCAACTCTTTTGCTCAACGTTTTCTGGAAATCATCAATTCCAACGCCTTGGCTCAACTTATCCACACCCCCACCAGGGGCAGCAATATCCAAGACCTGGTCATCACCAACATGGGTGACCGGTGTTCCACACCAGAGGTCAACTCCTCATTGGTCAGATCCGACCACAAGCTAATCACCCTAGACATTCACATCCCACTCCCACCCCCAATTAGGAAAACAACCATAAAAAATTTCTCCAAAGCCAACTTCACTCTTCTTAAGACAGAAGTGGCAAACTTCACGACACCCATGCAGATGGACAATAGAGGTACAACTGCTGAATCCTACCAAATGCACTTTATAAGCACTTACATGAGTGCATGGATCATACTATCCCTAACAGAACCAAGATGCTATCCTCCAAAAAAAGGAAGCCAATCTGGTGGTCTTCTGCCAAAAACAGACTCTACAACAGAAGAAATAAACTGTTGCAAAAAAGAGTAAACTCCCACGATTGAAGGAACTCCCTGGTCAGCCTCAGTAAGAAGCTGAGATTCCTCATAAAATCCTCCAAAGCTAGTTATCAAAACAAAATCGCCACTGATTCCAAAGACAGCCACAAAACATTCTAAAGCTATGTCAAGAATCTCAATGGCAACACTCAGATCTGCTTTGAGTTAAAGCACAATGACACTAAATATACAGAACAAACTGATATTGCCAACATCCTGGCAGATAGGTTCAGTGCTAACTTTACCCCCCTCTCACCCCCTAAAGGGCCCATCTTTATAATGGAAGAATGCAACGTTCCTGTAATCATGGCTGCACAGGTAAAAACCTCACTCTCCAAAGCCAAGAACACAGCATCCATGGGACCTGCCAACATCCTAGGCTGCCTACTACATGAACTACCGAATGAACTGGCACCACACCTAAGTACCATGCTCAATCATAGCCTCAGCTCAGGCTTTATTCCCATTGAATGGCACACCGCGACAGTTATCCCACTTCACAAAGGGGGGGGGGCCACAACAGACCCCGGGAACTACTGCTCCATTAGCCTGACGAGTGGAACGTATCATCATGGAACTCATAAACAAAGACATTGGAGATTTCCAAACTCTGGACCCCACACAGTTCGGGTTTGTAAAAGGCAAATCATGTCTCCTAAACCTGATAGACTTCTTTGAAGTAGTCACCAAAGCCATAGATGAGGGTAACGTGGTTCACACAGCCTATCTAGATCACGCCAAGGTGTTCAACACCATCCCCCACTCTGGAAATATAGATAAACTCACTAAACATAGGTATAAATCCCTATGTCACAAGATGGGTTGCCAACTGGCTTACTGACAGAACCCACACTGTGAAAGTAGCAGACTCTAAATCAGACTTCAGACCAGTGACAAGTGGAGTACCACAGGGTTCAGTCCTGGGTCCTCTCCTGTTTGGTATCTACTTTTCTGAAGTACAGGCTAACACATAAAGTATTTGGCTAACTAAATTTGCAGATGACTGCAAACTAGGAGCCATAATCGAAACTCCTAACGATGTGGACATCCTACCAAAGGGCCTCACTGAGACAGATGCCTGGTGTCAAAGCCATGGTCTCAAGCGCAATGCCAAAAAGTGCATTGTCATCCCCTTTGGTAAAAACTCTGTACCCATGAACTACCACATAGGCGGTAGTCTACTTAACACCGAAAGTATGATAAGAGACCTTGGGACACAGGTGAACCATAGTCTCTCCTTTGATAATCACATCACCACAGTAGTCAGGAAATCCTTCTACATGGCACACCTCATCACAAAAGGTTTCTCATCTAGAAAAAAAGAGGTCATTGTTCCCCTCTACTCAAAACTCATTAGACCCATTATAGAGTACAGTGCCCCTTTTGGTATGTACCTTGCAAGACATCTACAACAACAGGAAAGGCCTCAAAAATACCTCACAAAGAGGATTACTGGCCTCAAACAGATGCCTTACGCAGACCATCTCAAAAAAATCCAGCTTTACTCCGTCGCATATCGCCTACTCAGAGGCGATCTCTGCCTAACATACAAAGCTATGTCAAACCCAAAGCTGTTGGACATGCTCCACTTAAAGAAATCCCAATCCCTCCAAGCTACATGCTCTAGGGACCTAAACCTTGTCACCACAATAAACAGAACATGCTGGAGGGATAGATTCCTGTCCCAGAGACTTCCCATACTCTGGAACAGACTACCTATCTATGTGAAACAGAGCTCCTCATTAGCACTCTTCAAGAAAAATCTTGTTGATTGGATGGTTAATAGGAAATTCACCCCGGGGATCACTTCTGTGGTTCTGCTTGACAGGGGAACAGGAAAATAATTTTCTTGGGTGGCAAATGCCAGGGTACCTTTTTGGCTAGGCTTGTATAGGCCCTAGGGCCAATAGCCTAGTACCTACCTATGAACCTCTGAACCTATGAACAAGGCTCAGGGAATGCATGGGCTTGGCCCAGGAGTACCTGGCAGAAGCCCAACAGCAGAAAAAGGTCTGGTATGGCAGGAATGCTTGACCTAGAGAGTATGCTGTAGGGCAGCAGGTAATGGGTCTCATTCCTGTCAGACACAACAAGCTGCAGGCAGCCTGGGAGAGACTCTGCAAGGTGGTAAGGAAGATCAGTGATTTTAACTACATGGTGGGACTGATAGGCAGGAAGCAGGAGCACAAATTGTACCATGTTAACATGATGAAATCTTACCACAATAGGGAGGCCCTTGTACTTAGTATTTGCAGTGGACTACAGGAGGAGTCTGAGGGAGATCTGTTAACTGATCTCCTCAGTGAGGCTCGGACTGACACTTCAGTCAAAGAGGTAGCAATGTCCCAGCAGCTATTTCCTACCTAGGTTTGAGAAATCCGAGCAGTGTTACAGGAGTTTGGGGAGATGTTCACTAGAAAACCAGGGTGTGCCCACCTGGTGCAACATCAGGTGGACATAGGACCACAAAGGCCTATTAGGCAGGCCACCTATAGGGTGCCTGACAGAGTCAAACAGACGTTGAGGGAGGAGATACAGGAAATGTTGGTATTAGGGGTAATTCAAGAGTCCAACAGTCCCTGGGCCTCCCAGTGGTGCTGTTGCCAAAGAAGGATGATAGCACCATGTTCTGTGTGAACTACAGGAAATTAAATAGTCACACAAAGTCAGATGCTTACCCCATGCCTAGGACAGATGAAGCCCTAGAGAAGCTGCATGGGGCTAAGTATCTTACCACCATTGATCTTACCAAGGGTTACTGGCAGGTGACCTTGACTCCCAGTGCTAGACAGAGGTTAGCCTTTATTTATTTTATTTTTATTTATTTTACATTTGTTGACCGGGATTGTCCGACTGAGCTGAAGAGCCCTTTTTCAGCTGAAGCCCGGGGAGAAAAACTCTAACATATTATACAATTTTCATTATAAATTCGCATTAAACAGCAATATTACAGAATTATTACAAGGTATTAAGTAGCAATACAATGTTATACAGTGTCAGTAATCAGGAGTATAGCAAAACTATTTCAAGATGTATAAAAAGAAATATGTCATTAAGATGAGTATAGTTAAAAAACCCAGTTTTATCATAATGTAGTTGCATGAAGGCAAGGCAATTACAACAGACTGTTTCTCTGAGGCAATTTGCTTAATAGATTTTAGAAAACAGTAGAAAGAGTAGTCAAGGAAGATTAGAGAGAGCTAGTGAGAAGAGTGAGTTAAGGGCAGAAAGTAGATTAAGGTATGAGAAGTAGGGGTGTTTAAAGAGGGAGAGTGCAGTGACAGGACCAGTGACTTTTAAAGTGCTCTTTGGTGGCTGACTTAAATTGTTTAGGATGTGTAAGGGTCCTGATTTCTAGTGGGAGCCTATTCCAGGCAATAGTGGGGTGATAGCTGTACATGCTGCGCCCAAATTTAGACTTGGGTTTGTAGATTTGTAGTAGGTCTTGGTTAGAGCTTCGGAGAGGTCTGGAGGGAGAATAATGGGAGAAGAGAGGGGATAGTGCTGGGCAGTAGGAAGGCTGGTATGGGATAGAATGGATGATCTGGAGCTGAGAGAGAAGAAGCTGGTGGAGTAATTCAAGACAGTTTAAGTGTTTTAGAGAGAGACAGTGATGGGATTTGTAGGTTTGTTGGGCAGCAAATCTAGCTACCGTGTTGTAGGTAGATTTGAGTTTGGTCAGGAGTGCTGAGTTAAGATTTGTGAACTTTTGAGAATTGTACATTAGACTGGGTAGAAGGTCGGTAAGAGAGAGAGTAATCTTGGCTTCAGAGGTAAGGAATTTCTTGTTAAGGTAAAGGAGCCCTAATTTTGAATGAGTCTTTTTGATACAGTTATTAACATGCAAGTCAAATTTAAACTAATCGTCGATGGTTATGCCTAAGAGCTTAGTACTGGATTCTACCTGAATGGGAGTGTTACTAAAGGACTGTATGGAGAAGGAAGGTTTAATATTTATGAATGTTTTATATAGGAAGAGTAACAGCTTTGTTTTTTAAGGGTTAAGGATGACTTGGTTGTTGGAGAGCCATGTTTCAACCAAGTTAAAAGATGCCTGAGTAGCTGAGCAGAGCTTAGAGGGAGGGTCGGCTGTGGTGATGACTGTAGAGTCATCTGTGTATTACACTAAAAATGACTGAGGACAGGAGGTATAGAGCTGATTAGTAAAGATATTAAAAAGTAAAGGCCCTAGGATAGACCCTTGAGATACACCCATTTTGACAGGGAGAGGAGGGGAGAGTGCAGAGTGCCATCTCACTGATTGAGATCTATCAGTGAGGTAGCTGGAGAACCATGCAACAGTATCAGAGGAGAAGTTGAGGTTATGCAGTTTGTGCAGCAGAAAAGAGTGTGAGACAGTGTTGAAAGCTTTTGAAATGTCCAAGAATAGGCAAGAAATAAGTTTATGGTAGTCCATGGCTATAGAGACAGTGTTGAGGAAGGATAATAGAGCTGTAGTGGTGCTATGTTTGGGTCTGAAGCAGTGTTGAGTGGGTCTAAGCAGATTTTCCTGTATTAGATACTGCATAACTTGTTTATGAAAACATTTTCTAAGTACTTTAGAGAAAGGAGAGAGGATAGCAACAGGTCTAAAGTTGGAGATATCAGAGGAGTTACCTCCTTTGTGTATAGGTAGACTGTAGCGTTGTTTCCAGATGGAAGGGACTTTAGACTCAGAGATAGTGCGATTAATTAGGATAGATACAGGGAGAGCAAGAGAGTCAGCTGCTAGTAGAAGAAAAGTGAAAGGAATATTGTCAGCTGATGCTGAGCATGGTTTTAATTTAGAGAGTAGAGTTTTGATGTAGCTAGTAGGTACAGGTTTGAGGGAGAAGGGAAAAGTTGGAGATGTTAGTAGTAGAGGAGTTTGGGTTAGGGTTCAGTAGCTTAGATATTGAATCGATAAAATAGGTATTGAAGATAGTGGCAGTTTCTTCAGATGTCTTGTCTGGGCATGGATTTGGGGAGCTAAGATTACCGGGATGTAATATTTGGTTAATAGAGTTCCAGAATTTTTTAGGATTAGAATTTAGGGCTATGGGAGGTTTGTTATAGAAGTCCTTTTTATCTTTGTTTATGTGTGTTTTTGTCAGATTTCTGAGTTCTTTATATTTTTGTAAGTCTACAGAGAGCTTAGCTTGGGACCATTTTTTCCATAGTTTGTTTCTAGTTATCATAAGGGTATGAGTGGATTTTGAGAGCCATGGAGATATGGTGAATTTAATTCAGACTTTGCGAGGGGGAGCAAGTGAATCTAAGATGCTAAGGAAGATGGAGTTGAAAGCTAGGACTGCTTCTTCTAGTGGGAGTTGGGTAAGGAATTTCCAGGTTACTTTAGAGAGGAGGGAATTAAAAGTTTCTGGATGAAAGAGAGTTTACGACAAGTGATGGATTTAGAAAGCTTTGAGAAGTGGGGAGTGAACCTAAGCACTTTTATAGGGCAGTGATTGTTCAGGGTGTTTGGTAGGGATTCAGGGTTATGATATTTGGAAGGATTAGATGCAAGTACCCAGTCAATAAGAGTACTAGATGTGTGAGAGTTGTTTGTATGGGTAGGTTGGGAGATTAGTTGTGTAAAGCCATATAAATTAATATGAATATTAGAGTTTGGATTACTGAGAGTTAACCAGTTAATGTTGACATCCCCAAGGAGGATAGTTTCATTGGGGATGTGTTGAGAAAAGTATGAAAGGATATTTTCGAGCAGAGGAATGTTGTGCCCTGGAGGAATATGGATGGCTGCTACTGTGATAGTAGTGTTGTCATTTATTTTAAGGTTAGCTGTAAGTAGCTCAGCAGGAGAAAAGGATGGGATAGGTTTCATAATACTTGTAATGGTTAGGTGGTTGGAGTAGAGGAAGGCAACGCCACCCTCTTTTATGGTGATCTATGTGGAGTATATTATAATCAGGGGGGAGAATGTCTTTATCAGAGGTTTGGGGTTTAAGCCAAGTCTCTGTTAGGGTGATGACATCAGGGGTGTGGAAGGCTATCCAGGCATGGATTTCACTAACTTTGTTTAGAATACCATGGGCATTCATAGGGTAAAAGGAAATATGTTTGTTTGGAGAGGATGAGTTTATTAAGTTGGGAGAGGTAGAGTTATGCACGGTGGGGTGATTAATGGGCCAGGATTTGGATGTATGTCTCCTGATAAAAGCAGGGCTACATGAAGTGACTTTGTGACTCCTATTGGCTTGTATGAGTTTACAAATATTCCCTTTGGGATGAAAAATGCTCCAGCGACTTTCCAGAAGCTGGTAGATCATATCCTAGCAGGAGCAAGAGGGTTTGCCCTTGTTTACCTAGAGGATATTGTCATCTACAGCCATTCCTGGCAAGAGCACCTTCAGCATGTCAGGGAGATGCTGGGCAGATTACAGAGGGCAGGGGTGACCATTAAGCCCAGCAAATGTCAGGTGGATATGGCTGAGGTCTCCTACCTGGGACATAGAGTGGGGAGTGGTAAGATCAGGCCAGAACCTGCCAAAGTGGAAGCCATTCAGGCATGGCCTGCACCTGTTACCAAACAGCAGGTGAGGACATTCTTAGGGACAGCAGGGTGCTACAGAAAGTTTGCCCCCAGTTATAGTACCATAGCTGCTCCCCTCAGAGGCCTGACAAGGAAAAAAAGGCCAGATAAGGTATTGTGGACCACAGCATGTGCACAGGCATTTCAGAAGCTTAAAGAAGCTTTGAGACGCCCCCTGTGTTAACCAGTCCAGATTACAGCATATAATTTGTTGTGCAGGTGGATGCTTTAAACCATGGGGTGGGAGCTGTTCTTAGGCAGATTTCTTCAGAGGGAGAAGAGCACCCAGTGGTTTATCTCAGCTGTAGGCTCCAACCCAGACAGGAATGCTATGCAGCTGTAGAAAAGGAACATCTAGCCCTAGTGTGGGCACTACAGAAATGACAGCCTTATCTGTATGGAAGGAAATTCACTGCAGATACAGATCACAATACCATAACATGGTTACATCGAGCCAGCCAGTAAAATGCCAAATTGCTAAGATGGAGTCCAGGGTAGCAAGCATATATGTCAGTGCAGCATAGATATAGATCACAATACCATAACATGGTTACATTAAGCCAGCTAGTAAAATGCCAAATTGCTAAGATGGAGCCCAGGGTTGCAAGCATATATGTCAGTGCAGCACCACAGTGGGGTTAGCAACACCAATGCAGATGGGCTCTCAAGACAGGGAATGGGGTAAGGTATACCCAGATAGACTCAACCATCTCAAGCAACGTTTCTCAAAAGACACTTGAAAATCTAGCTTCAGTTCTCCGGGGGGGGGGGGGGATTGTAAAGGCTGCCAGCCTAGCTAGATAGAATTTTGTAAATCATTATATTTCATTGTAAATATTAATATGATCTACAGGCTTGTGTAACAAATGTAAGAAAACTGTGTTATGTTCTGAGCTTCAAAAATTTAACCACAGTGCACCCTGCTGAAAGAAAGCTGATAAGTAAAGGACGTTATGACTATGTATGATCTCAAGCTAACAGACTTGATGTCGGCAGCTATAAATTCTTTCTATTATCCTAAGACAGAGATAATTACTAGGTTTCACATGTAATGTGTCTTTTATTGCTGTGGCTTCCTGGCAGGTGCAGATTACAAAGAAATGTTAAATTTTAAGTTCTGTGAGCCTGGGAAACTTAAGCAGAAGTGTCAAGAATGATGTAATCTGAAATGACTCAGCAGTAATGTGTATTATCAATTTAAGGGCTATCTCAGAAATTAAAAATGGCATTTTGTATTTTGTTCTGAATCGGACAATAACTCACCAGCACTTGCTTGGCTCTGTAAGTAGGTTATTTAGAACACTGATTTCTCTTAGAGACTTCTCTTAGAGATAGATAGGAATATAGCCAGATTAGCCTAGCTGTTTTCTATCTTTATGTGAGACTGTTTGGGGTTGGGAGGGTGGCCTAATGGTTAAGGTGTTTGCCTTACAAACACAAGTTGCAGGGTTTTGAGTCTCACAAGGGATAATTGGCTAGGCTTACAATGGCGCGCAAGGGCAGTTAGCCTAGTACTAACCTATGAACTATCCTACAATGTTGTTTTAAAGTATTTCCTGTCATTTCTGAACTCTCTAATGTTATTGTGTTGAGTTAATAAGTACTGCTTTGTGTTTTATTTATTACTAAATATTTTTAAACATTTTAACTGTGTCTGTTTTGTGTAGAGATATTTAAGCTCTTAGCATACTTGCATGTATTTGGTGATATTGTATAGGCCATTCCTAAATAGCCTTCAAGTCTCAGTCACACTTACAATTTGGATAAAAGTAACATTGCACAGTAGAAATAGGCACTCTTTGGTAAGGGCCTTTAGAGTAGCTAATAAGACTATTTGGCGGCAATGATTACTACTGTATATTCGAGGAGGAAGGGGTCATAGCTGGAGAACCTGTGCCAGCCTTCCCCAGGGGTGTCTGTGTGTTTGTATATAAATCAAATCTTAAAGTGTGTGTGTGTGTGTGTGTGTGTGTGTGTGTGTGTGTGTGTGTGTGTGTGTGTGTGTGTGTGTGTGTGTGTGTGTGTCAGCTACTTGGGCAGTGACATGAAGCACTGGCTAGACAGAGAGGGTACTGTAGGTTTTGGCTTGACTACTTGGCTGAGATCTGAACCCTACAGCTGTGCCAGTGGGGAGTGTTATTGGGGATCTGGAGAGAGAGAGAGGAAGAAACAGCCCAATACTGACTGTGATCTCTGTGTGCTCTTAAGGGAAATTGTAATTTACTGTGTACTTGTTATCCTCCCAATGTGGATGCCCCTCATTGGTGCTAGTGGTGAGGATTGAGGCTCTTTGATTACTGGGCCAGTGCACGGTTGTCACAGATAGATAGATAGATAGATAGATAGATAGATAGATAGATAGATAGATAGATAGAAGGATAGATGGATATCTTGGAACTATACACCACAGTTGAGCCCACCCTGAGTAACAATACAGGATGGGTAAGCTGCCAATTGAAACAGAAGAATGTCCTGATTTCCTTTCTATCAGCATGGAGGGGCTCTGGCTGACCAAGTTTGCAGATGACTGTAAGCTGGGAGCCATTATTAACTCCCCAAGTGATGTAAGACATCCTACAAAAAGGCCTCACTGAGACCAATGACTGGAGTCAAAACCATGGCCTTAAGATTAATGCCAAAAAATGCATCATCATACCCTTTAAGAAAAACTCAGTTTCTACTAATTACCACATTGCTGGGAGCCCACTGAACACTGAAGGCAATATAAGAGATCTGGGGACACAGGCTGACAGCAACCTCTCCTTCGACCACCACATTACCACTGTGGTCAGAAAGTCCTTCTATGTGGCACATCTCATTACCAAGGGTTTTGCATCCAGGAAGATGGAGGTCATCATCTCTCTCTACTCTTCCCACATTAGGCCAATCATTGAGTATAATGCCCCATTTGGCAAGTACCTTGCTAGACACATGCAACAGCTGGAAAGGTCACAAAAGTACCTCATGAAGAGGATCCTAGGTCTTAAACACATGTCCTACATGGACAGACTCAAAAAGCTCCAGCTATTGTCTGTCTCATATCATCTACTAAGAGGTGATCTCTGCTTGACTTACAAGGCCATGTCTGACCCCGCTCTGTTAGAAATGATACATCTAAAGAAATCCCAATCCCTCTTCACCACAAGTTCCAGAGACCTCAACCTCATTACCACAATCAACAGAACATGCTGGAGGGACAGGTTTATAAGTCACCCCAGGGATCACTCCAGTGGCTCTACTTGATAGAAGCACTGGGAACTAACATCAGGCGGCATGTTGCCAGGTCACTTTTATGGGCTAGGCTTGTAACGGCTCCAGGGCCATTAGCCTAGTACACACCTATGAACCTATGAACCTATATTTGTCCTGTTGTGCTTTGTTCATCATTTATTTATTATGGCTGAATAAAATTTGCTTTGAATTGAAAAATAAAAAAATAAAAATAAAAAAATAAAAACTCACTGTTGTACAAAATAATAAAAAATAATGAATGTCTTAATGTCCTGTGGTAGAACAGGCCAAGCATGACTAATTAGTCCTATGAATGTATCCACAAAGACTTAAAAAGAAAAGTAAAAAGTCATGGACATTCAGAAGCCATATAGCTGAAACAATTGATGTCCTTAAGCGGTCATTTGCATCTATCCCATTGGCCTCTATTACAGGAAGTTTAAGGCATCACACAGTGAAAACTTTAGCCTGGGTAGATTTTTCTTGTAGTTTTTACTGAACTGATTTGTCTATGTGGCCCTTTTACTTTTTGGTTTGGCTGATAGTTGGGAATATTTTGCAGACACCTTAATGATTATGGACATCAGGTTGGTCTAAAGATCTTTTGTTTCTAAAGCATATTCAAACAGCCTACTGATTCTATGCTGAGGAGGTTATAAAAAAGCTGAAACATGCATGTCTGCAGCTACTGGAGTTTGAGTTTAGTGACCTGCATGTATCCATAAAAGCAAAAGTCATGACACTCAGAAACCATAGAACTGAAACACTTAATGTCCTTAAGGGGTATTTGCATATATACTATGGGTCTCTATTACAGGAGGCTTAAGGCATTTCACAGTGAAAACTCTAGCTTGCTAGATTTTTCATGTAGTTTTTACTAATTGGGTAGTCTGTGTGAACTTGTTACTTTTTAGTTTGTATATATATATATATATATATATATATATATATGGGTCCCCTACTATTTACCGAAACGCCGATTCGCCGACAAAGAAATCACCAACACCAAACGACCGACAACGCAGTTGACCGACACGCTGGAATCCCGACAGCCGGAAGACCGACAAGGGGAATGTGTAAGCGCGACCTGGTAAGTATGCGATAGTGAGGGATTTAGGAGTAGGGAGCGGACAGGTAAGTGTGCAATAGTGAGGGATGTAGGGTTAGGGTGTGTGATAGGCGAGTGTACGGTAGTGTCGGACCTTGGGGTTAGGGGTGGGTAAGTGAGTTAGGGTTAGGGTGCAGGTAGGGAGAGTGTGCGGTAGTGTCGGAGCTTGGGGTTAGGGGTGGGTAAGTGAGTTAGGGTTAGGGTGCAGGTAGGGAGAGTGTGCGGTAGTGTCGGAGCTTGGGGTTAGGGGTGGGTAAGTGAGTTAGGGTTAGGGTGCAGGTAGGTGCAGTGTGCGGTGGTGTCGGAGCTTGGGGTTAGGGGTGGGTAAGTGAGTTAGGGTTAGGGTGCAGGTAGGGAGAGTGTGCGGTAGTGTCGGACCTTAGGGTTAGGGTTTGGGTTAGGGCTAGTGGATATGTCCTGTAGTGTACTGTGTTGTTTACGTGTAGTGTGTCGGTGTTATGGTGTTCGGTGTTTTGCGTTGTCGGTACTTTTTGTTGTCGGTCGTTTGGTGTCGGTGATTTCTTTGTCGCTAATCGGCTTCGTAAATAGTAGGGGACCCATATATATATATATATATATATATATATATATATATATATATATATATATATATATATGGGTCTACTGTATAAGTTCGAAAATACACTTCTTCGAACTCACACAGTAGACCCTGGGTTACGTGAAAGTGCACTTAATCGAAAGTGCACTTTCGCGAAACCTGCTTCAGCGAACGGGCTACTACTGATGTTTAGTGCAGTTACGATCTTAGGTTAGAACGGTCATAGTAAGGGGATAGCTAGTAGGGCTATCCCCTTACCATGATCCGTGCCCTAACCCTAAGGTCCGTAACTACCGCACCACAGTGGAGGATATAGCACGTTTTCCTGCTGTCCTCCACTGTGGTGCGAGCCATTCATAGAAGCTGAGTCCGTGAAAGTGCACTTTCACGTAACTGAGCTGTCCACTGCTCTTTTTCGAATACGTGGTATGCGATGAAAAGCAGTAGACCCATATATATATATATATATATATATATATATATATATATATGTGCGTGTGTGTGTGTGTATATATTTATATATATATATATATATATGTGTATATGTATATGTATATATATATATATATATATATATATATATATATATATATATATATATATATATATATATATATGATAAGTTTTATGATTTGGTGTGCCACAATGTTAGTAAGGCTGTTGTATGCTATACAAGAGAAACATGCATTGCTAATGAGGGCTGCAGCAAGAAAACATGATGTACTTTATCTGATGTCACCCACAATCACGTATCCAGTTACCATAATGGTTAAGGTCTTCACCTCCCATGCACAAGTATGAGGTTCAATCCTGACCTTCGGCCAGTGCCTGTTTGGAGTTTGCATGTTGTCTCTTTGTCTCTCTGGGGTTTCTCCCGCCTATGAAAAACTCTGAAATCCTCTGCTGCGTGTTTCTATCTCAAATTCATTAATGAATGAAGCCGTGGACTGCAGCACAGCCTTTACATGGTGCCTTATTGGGGGAAGAGTTGTACAGACCAACTGCTTTGGCCATCTGCTGTCGTGTGCAGTATCCTCAAGATAGGAGAAAATGGATCGAGAGTGTAAAAAATGTCTCTAGGTGATTCAGTCATGTTGACTAATGTCACTAAAATGGGCATGGGCATGGGTAGTTACAGGTAGGCTGATGACCCAGCGTACTCCAACCTACCCCAGGGATCCTTGCTAACAGTGGGAGGGGTGTATGTGCCCCTATTGGTCAGTGTGTGCCCACCACAGCCCTGAGTCAATAAGCTACTGGCTGGTCTAGTTGCCCAGCCTGAGTTACCTGGATAGCTCTATTAAGCAAAAGATGGATGTAAAACCAAATCAGCCTGCCAAACATAAACTGAGAATTGCTACATTTAATATAAGTTCACTGAAAGGACACAGCTTGGAAGTGAATGACATGATGATAAAGAGGAAACTGAACATCCTATGTATCCATGTCCAAACACACAGGATTACAGATTTAACCAACACAAGGTCATGAATACGTGTCAGTGAGAATCATGCAAATTCTCCGAGAATAGTGAGAAACAAATCGAGACGATGTTTGTAGTAAACCACCGAGAATA
Source organism: Protopterus annectens (assembly GCF_019279795.1). Classification (NCBI taxonomy): domain Eukaryota; kingdom Metazoa; phylum Chordata; order Ceratodontiformes; family Protopteridae; genus Protopterus; species Protopterus annectens. The sequence continues at coordinate 461,983,668 of NC_056742.1, read as the reverse complement.
GTGAGAAACAAATCGAGACGATGTTTGTAGTAAACCACCGAGAATAGTGAGAAACAAATCGAGACGATGTTTGTAGTAAACCACAGAAGGTCCGAGAATAGTGAGAAACAAATCAAGGCGATGTTTGTAGTAAACCACAGAAGGTCTGAGAATAGTGAGAAACAAATCAAGACGATGTTTGTAGTAAACCACAGAAGGTCCGAGAATAGTGAGAAACAAATCAAGACGATGTTTGTAGTAAACCACAGAAGGTCCGAGAATAGTGAGAAACAAATCAAGGCGATGTTTGTAGTAAACCACAGAAGGCTACATATCTGCAGAAAATGGATACCCTTTCTACTCTCGATCTTAACTTGTCGAACAACTGTACATATTAAAAGTACAAGTAGCTCACATACGAAGATTGTCAGAGATCCTGGTCCCATGACCAAGGCTTGTATTCATGAAAGGGGAGGGGAGATAGAATACAAACTCAAACCTGTCTGCATGATACTATTAACATTAGAACCAGGGGACACAATGCAGACATTTATGGTGAGCCTGGTGTTCTACATTTAAGAAATTACTAAAAAACACAGCATCAGACACTACTAAAAGACACAGCATCACTGGGAAATGCACATGAAGCCATGCAGCCATGAAGGCAGGATCTCTCTGTGGACAAAAAATGCATTCTCAGCCATTTCTCTCATTTTTGAAAATCAAAAGTGGAGCAGGACTGCATTATAATGATCAAAAGCTGGTTGTATGCAGAGTACAATAGAATCCTCACTATAACTCAAAAGTCTGAGATTCATGAAGGGGCCCTGGCAGAGCAAGGTGGGGAGAGACGAATGAAGAAGTGATGGTGTTCACCTTTCCCAGGTGACGGTAGAAGAACACATTGTGAGGGGCAGCAATTCCTACAAATTAAGTCCCTGTAGGCACCAGGGACCTAGCTGGAGTTATCTTCTCTGGAAAGGTGGCCCAGTTACCTGAAGGGTCGCTTCACTTGCTGAAGTGGATGATTGCTTTATAGTGCACCCAAAGAACCCTCCAAGCAGTTAAGTATCACACAAATTAATATTTGACTTCATAGCAGAAATTCCCTGCTAGCTGCCTACAGGAGACTTGCATCCCTTATGATTGCTCCCAAGAAAGGGAATGAAAGGTCAGAAATACAGGTGATTAGCCAGATAATTGTCAGGTACTGCAGAAAAAGAATATGCTTTAATAACTGGAAATGTGATCCACCTTGAGACAACCTCACCAGTCAAAAAATGAAATGTATATTGCAGGCGAAGGTTCAGTTCTGCAAGAATCAGTTTGAAATGTGCCATATCAACAGCAACTGTGAGACCTGAAGCATTTGTTTAAACATGAACCTGGAATTCACTTCACTTTTTTGATCTGGTTCCATACTATAGAGGAATTATTTGACTTCACCAGAAAACATTGTGCAAGAAAATCAGTTGTGAGAACCAGCTATGTGAAAAAGATTACCACTAACTTCAAAGAGCAGATGTGCACTTGTCATACTGCAGAAGGGCACCAGGATACCTCAGCTCTGAAATCTCCATGTAAGATTTGTATACATTCGGGTAGGTACATACTGCAGAAGGGCACCAGGATACCTCAGCTCTGAAATCTCCATGTAAGATTTGTATACATTCGGGTAGGTACATACTGCAGAAGGGCACCAGGATACCTCCTCTCTGAAATCTCCATGTAAGATTTGTATACATTTGGGTAGGTACATACTGCAGAAGGGCACCAGGATACCTCCACTCTGAAATCTCCATATAAGATTTGTATACATTCGGGTAGGTACATACTGCAGGAGGGCACCAGGATATCTCCGCTCTGAAATCTCCATGTAAGATTTGTATACATTCGGGTAGGTACATACTGCAGAAGGGCACCAGGATATCTCCGCTCTGAAATCTCCATGTAAGATTTGCATACATTCAGGTAGGTACATACTGCAGAAGGGCACCAGGATATCTCCGCTCTGAAATCTCCATGTAAGATTTGCATACATTCGGGTAGGTACATACTGCAGAAGGGCACCAGGATACCTCCGCTCTGAAATCTCCATGTAAGATTTGTATACATTCGGGTAGGTACATACTGCAGAAGGGCACCAGGATACCTCCGCTCTGAAATCTCCATGTAAAATTTGTATACATTCGGGTAGGTATTCCTTGCCTCAGACAAAAGAGAAGAAAATGGTATGCAATTTCTTGGAGAGGGGGTGAGACATACCAGGCAAAGATTTTTATAGATTCATAGTCAAAACAACAAGACTCAAGAAGCTCATTTCTAGGAGAAATGAGTATCTTAAGACTGCATGTTAAATCTGGTACCTTTGCCAGTTTGCTTTGTGCCAGGTTCTCCTAAATGCATGGAATTATAAAAAAAAGTAATGTGGGTAATACTTCTTCATTTGCATTCCTCTTGGTTTAGATTCTGTGACCTCAGGGAAAGGAAGAAAGATCTGACTGGTCACATTTATACAAGGAATGAGTAACATATAAAATTCGTAAACGTTAGGGACATTATATACTGCAAAGCAGGGTATGCAAAGCTGCGAATGCTTTGGTGCATGGTAACCAACCAGGAATGCAATGGACATCGTATCACCTGGTAACATTTTTTTTTTCTTTTACCATCAAACACAGTACTTTCTTGGAATGAATGTATGGAAAGCACCCATGTAGCTTAACAGAAGGAAACAACTTACTAAGGTATTGTTGTATTGAGTATATCCATTAAGACTTATGCAAGGGACTCCAGCATAAACCAAACTGGGCAAGGTTTCTATGAAAATGAAAAGCTCCAGAGTAAATCGTAAACTAATAATATTATTTCCTAAAAATCTTGGTTTTATATCATCATCTTCTTTCGGCTGTTCCCGTTAGGGGTCACCACAGTGGATCTTCTGTTTCCATTTCTTCCTGTCCTCTGCATCATGCTCTTTCACACCAACTGCCTGCATGTCCTCTCTCACCACATCCATAAACCTTATCTTAGGCCTTCCTTTTTTCCTCTTACCTTGCAGCTCCATCCTTAGCATCCTTTTCCCAATATACCCAGCATTCCTCCTCAGCACATGTCCAAACCAATGCACTCTCGCCTCTCTTGCTTTGTCTCCAAACTGTCCAACCTGAGCTGACCCTCTAATATACTGATTCCTAATCCTGTACATCCTAGTCACACCCAGTGCAAATTTTAACATCTTTAACTCTGCCACATCCAGCTCTGACTTTTGCCTTTTCGTCAATGCCACCGTCTCCAACCCATATAACATAGCTGGTCTCACTACCCTCTTGTAGACCTTCCCTTTTACTCTTACTGGTACCCATCTGTCACAAATCACTCCTGACACTCTTCTCCACCCATTCCACCCTGCCTGTACTCTCTTCTTCACCTCTCTTCCACACTCACCATTACTCTGAACTGTTGATCCCAAGTACTTAAACTCATCCACCTTTACCAACTCTAAATAAATATGACAAGTCTTACAAAATAAATTTGATTGCGCAACATCCACACTGAAGGGAGGAACAGAAAATTTTCATCCAAGTGGTTAATATTTGTCACAGCAAATGATGTCTACTCTTTTTGCATCGGTCTGTGCTGTTGATATTCATACCTCCCAACCTCATAGTGCAAGAAATCTGGACAAAGCCCAACAAAATGTGGGGACAAAGGCCCACAAATAGGGACATATTGTAAATATTGCTCTTATAAACTTAGAAAGTTGCTAGAGTAACAGGGTTTGTTTTAACATGCATTTCCTGAAGGATGTGAAGTCTGAATGTATGTCATTATTTAGTGACTTCAATCCTCAGATCATCCCAGTAATTTGCTAGAAAATGTCAAATTTTATGAGGAACAGCCCAAAAATATGAGCCAAAAATCTGCACATTCTTCAAAAATCTGGACAGTTGAGAGGTATGTTGATATTTGCTTACAGAATTTGCAGTATTTATTTCCCAATCAAAAATAGTTTAGTCTATCTTGTATAGAACAATGTATCTAATAGATGAACATACACAATAAAGTTGTCAAATAATTTCATGCAACATGACTGACTGTTAATTGCACATTACAAGAATCTAATTTACATGTGTAATTAGAAATGCCTCTCAGGTACATATACCTATTTTACATATTTGAAAAATCACTCTAAGCATGTATTAGGCAGCTTTTGTGCAGAGTTTAGAGGCAGGGTGCTTGGCTTAAGGGTTAATGTTGCACAATATCAACAAACTTAGCCCAGAACAATTTAAAATACTCCCTGTTATGTCTCTTTGTCTTGTCCTACAGCTTAGTTGTCTTGTAAAGTGTGATGTATAATAGTTATGATTTTTGAGATAATGCATCTTCAGCACTGCAGGCTCATAGCTCTATCCAGATAAGGATTGCTGGCAGTATTAATTCTCCATTTTGTTAGAAAAATACAATATGAACAATTAGATGAAAGCTTTGCACTTTAACTCATGTTGGCAGCAGTGTGAAACATACTAATTCAGTTTGCATTTTTGCTTATATAACTAAATTTCTAGCAATCAGCTACTTTATTATAAAACAGAACATTTTAGGATGATATGTGATACAGAAGTACTTTAGCTGATTTAATACAGACTTTCACTTGAGTCAGAAAGCCGGATAATGTTACCTTTAATAGGGTTTGTCAGTAAGTATGTGAATTGCGAATTTTTCTTGCAATCTCCAAAGAAAACACATTTCATTCTTTATTTGCAGTGATTGTTGTACCTTCTTGGATGTGAGGGTCGGATCTTGAAGCACCAGTCGGGTCAAGGCAGCTGGATTTCCTATGGCAGCAAACTGGAGCCAGGCTCGCTCTAGAGGGTCAAGCTGTAAGCGTTGGAAGAAGGACTGAGGGGGAAGGGAGATAGGAAATTTCAAAAAGAGATGGCAGGTAAATAAAATGAAATAAACAAAAAACTGTAATCAGGTAAATAAAATACTTGTAAAACATTAAACAAAAAGGCAGAATATCTACCACATGCCTTACACAATGTTTTCAATAATGATTTTTGTTAGATCAGGTGATAGATTTGAAAAACGGCATTACAAAAGGTTAAATGTAGAACAGATGTAAGTTATAAAATACAACATGATCAAAGCTCAGGTTTCGAGACAGATATGTTCACAAATGATGATAAATCAGTCCCAAAAGAATTGTAAGAAGCCCACGCATGTAACTATGTGAGAGTGAAAGTCAAGGGTTGGAAAGGGGGGAGGGGAAGAAAGAGTGAAAACAAATGTCCAGGCTAATTCTAATGATCTTCTGGAGAAGGTCAGGACACTCTGCTTCAGAAAAGTAAAAAGTCTGAAACACTGACTGCATTGTAGAGATATCAGCAACTGTACTGTGAGAGTAGTTAAGTTTAAGGAACCCAACAAAACCAAAGCAAGTGCCCTTTAAAATCACAAAAGCTGATGCACACACTGTATATTTCTTTTATATATGATCTTTTACAAAGCACTAAGTATTGTTTAAAATAAAAATGTGTTCAGTGCCTCATATGACTATGGGATGTTGTTCTAATTCTTTGCAGATCTGCTTACCTCTGTAAATTTCAGACTTCTAAAGTAAATGATAGGCTACAACAATTCAATGGCATTACTGATTTTACCAAGATAAAATGCTTCCAACTTTCAAAGCACATAATTAATCACGGAGACCATGTTTACTGAAAGGAATGCTTACAGTCAGTGCTGTGGAAAGAATGCTACAATGTCAAAAATACAAACCTTCATAAAGCTAAGGCTCCATATTTTACAATTTTATGTGAAGTATATATTTCCAAATCTTCAGTAATAACAAAAAAACACAAAAGGTGAAGGAACAAAGAGGCAGTTGTTGAATTTACAGCAGGGGGTTGCTGTGATAATTTGATCTGAAATCTGTTAATAAATCACTGCACTGTTGTTCTTAGTTTAGTATCTGTTTATGCTTCTACAAATTGAATCCCCACTGGCTGTTTGGTGCAGAGCTGTGCTCAGTGTAATAACACATCATTCTACCGATTAGTTCAAGGTGGGGAAGGATTAGCTCTCTGTCTTAATTCCACAGTTCTCTTCCATATTTTGTCTTTCCCTGCTGAGGTAAAAGGAAGTGGACATATGTAAGTAATAAACTAACAGGCCTCCATTTACTTTAGACTGAGTGGAAGGAATGCAGAACAAAACTATAAAATAATAATAGTTAGAGAGGGCTAAGGGAACACAAAACCACATCTGTTCAGCTAGGCTCCAACATAATACTAGAATGCCTGCAAGTTTTTAAGATGTAATGGTGCCCTTTTCTGACCCTGAAGCATACGGTTATAGGCTCAGCGTGCCAGCTCTTAGAACTAACTTGAGATCAAAAGACTGATAAATGAAGAAAAAGGGGATGTTTGACCTACTATATCATATTGTACAAGAATCTAAGCCTCTTAAGTCTCTTGATGCAATATGAAAGGTAATAAATAACTGGCCTAGGACTGATAGACACATAGCTGATTATTTCCGTAGTAGTATAAAGCAACTCGGTGCTAAACAGTTCCATTGCAGAACTAAAAAGACAAATGTATCCTCAGCTTGCAAAAGTCGTATGTAGAGTCTATTGTGTCTTAATTACAAGAAAAAAAAAATGATTTCTCAGCTGGGTGTACATTTAAAACATAATGAAATATTAATAAGCAATAAAAATGAGATACAAATATGCATTATTAATCTTTGCTGGCTTATTATCTCTTGAAAAGATATTACAACTTTTAAGAATTAAGCATTAAAAGAGCTAAAGATTGCATCATAGTGGTGCAAAGCGTAGTACTGCTGCCTGACAGCAAGCTCTGCAGTTTGATACTCAGTTGGGGTACCTTCTGTATGGAGTCTGCATGTCCTGCCTGTGTCTATGTGGGTTTTCTCTGGGTGATCTGATTTCCTCCTAGCACCTAAATACATGCAATAGATTGGCTTGTAATCTTCCAAATTACTCATAGATATGCATGAAGCACACGAGCAAGTGAACATATGCAGTTTGTGATAGATCAGCATCCTGTCCAGAATAAGGTTCAAATCCTTACACCCAACTATTGCTGCAATAGGCTATACATCCTATATCCCTGTACAGGAGAAAGTTAGTTACTGGACAATGGATCGGTGAAAAGCTAAAGCCTAATATGACTGCTAAGTGCTTTGGCAATTGTCCAGTTACCTGATGTTCATTCAATCTCTTTGTGGGTTTTTAATGATTTATACTCTTTCTGTCCTCCTCTCAGAGATTACTTTGTTTTTCCCTGGGTTTGTTTCTTAAACATTTCTTGTTATGCTGTTTATATATGACTTTATTACATACTTAATACTGCCTGTTTAAACCCTCATATTGTATTAATGTATTTTACCTGTTATATTATTCTAACTTTGCTGAATCCTCTGCACATGACCTTGACTGTTATGGGTTCTTGTAGGATCAGACCACTAAACCATTTAATAAATATAAAAAAAAATACATTTTCACTTTTATATGTTGGCTATAAAGTTACTTAATATTTAAATAGGTATGCTTTTATCTGCAAGCACCACCAGCAGAAACAAGATTTCATACAACACAATTCACTTATATAGTAATATATGTTAAAAAAATAGTAACACGCCATCAAGACTATATCTGATAATATTAAAAAATACTATGTACATTAAGGTAATCAATATTGTCTTGTCAAGGTACACAGCATGACTGCTTAAAAATTAATTATGAAAAAAATGTACAAATACTAAGTAAAAAAAAGTTACCTTGCACTCAACTCTGTTTAATATGTTTTGAGAAACCTACATTTGGCTTACAGATTCTTCATAAGATTTCTGTCTTTGTTTTGGACAATGTTATTTGCAAAGCTAATAATTCTGTGCTTTTATAAGTTATGATTATTTGCAAAAATAACAAGTCCCTCATGAGGTTTTCCCTTTTTATAATTTTGCATTTTTATAACATTTTTCTGTTATTCCCACATTTGCTATTCCAGGATTCCTACTTGTAGTAAGAAGCCTCCTTTAACATGGAAGTTTTTTTGTTTGACTTAAACGAGATTCAGCAAAAGCACCAGAGAGGCATCTTAGTTTTAAACATGCAGACATTAAGACCAAGATTATAAAAGAGATCTTTCTGTCAGAGATGTTCCTTACTTAAATAGCATTATGTCCTTGCACATGTTTCAAACCTCTTTTTTAATATAAGAAATTCAAGCATGGGATGATGGGATATAAAATTCTAAACAGACAGTGGTCTATAAGCTTGCAAAGAGAACCTACAAACCTATGACAGCAACTTGTTTTATTTTGGCTCCCTTTCACATGCCACTTAAAATGCACATGCATGCAAAACAGGAGTAATTTCTAAGTGTCTGAATCTGACAGATCTGGGCACTGTTTAAAAAATGGTAGTTTGCTTTGAAAAATAAAAGAGACAGACACGTTTGACTTTTTGTGAAAAAAAATATTTTTTTATTCACATAATGTGACGTCAGGGTTGCTCATAACATGTAGCAGGATGATGTGGACATTGAAGTTTGTTTGGGGGGACCTGACATTTTGTAGGCCATGTCCAGATGTAGTTTTCCTATCACAATTTTCTACATTCAAGCTGGAATGCTAGGGATTTTTTGGCGGTGAAATACTGCATAATTCTTGATCCACATATCTGATAGTAATCCATAATGAAACAATCCAGCTTTTTCTTGTCAAAAAACTCTACATCCTGGCCTTCTGCAGTAAGGGGGAGAGGGAAAGATACTGACTGAGAAAATTGTGTTGCTTTTGTCCCAGAAGTATTGCAGTAATTGTCTGCATTACAGATATTCATAATTTTAAGTATAATAGAATGCATGAACTAGGGACCAGGTTACCATACATCCTGTGCTGTCAATGCCATAAGGGGGACAGAAGGGACAAACAAGAAGCATGGAATCATTCAGACCAGTCTAGCTAACTGCTGCCACTAAATACTAATTCTGAGATGTCAATGCCAAGGGTACCACATCTGTTATAGATGCATGACATTGCCAAGCCACCTGTTTCTCTAGGAGAAGTAAATGCTTCTTAAAAAAGGCTTATGCTGGGTCCTCTAAATTCACAGCAAAGAAAGGAGAGTCACAGATAAATTAAGTATTTCATGGGAGGAAAGTAAATTTTAGAAGAATCATGTGGAAGACCATTCAAAACTGCAAGTAATAAAATAAAATAAAAATCCATCCCCATGGCACAGACTGATTAAGCACTGACTACATTAGTTCAAGTAGTGGTTCACGTGTTTGCCTGAGCTGGTACAGCTGGTTGGGGAGGATGAGAGATAGAGGTCACTGGAACTCTAACTATCATAGGGTGAGGGGTGGGAGATGGGTCTGGCTTGGGTGACAACCAGTGGAAGCATTAGTTGTTAACCAAGTGGACTTCCAAACTGGCTGAACTCGTGCTAAGTAGCTCAGGTGAAACTAGCACATGGATGCCTGCTTCCCTTTGGTATGTACTGATTTCACGCTCAGAGGAGGTACTGAGGCAAGTGCTTCCATGAGAAAAGTGAGGGTATGATGCCCCACAGGACCAGCATGTTGGACTACTCCCTAACACTGAACCTTTGCTGGGGAGCAGAAAGCTAATGGGGGTTCCTAGACAGAAAAGAATTATGTCTGAATGAATGCACCAATGCACCAACAGTCAAAGGTAGATCAGCGACAGGGCAAGGTCCTGAGGAGAACAGAAGGCGATTCTGCAAGTAGCAAAATAAAGCAATCAGCTGTCAAAGCCAATCTGCAGTTTTCGTTTGTGTGTGCAAATTGCTGCTAAGCAATGAGGAGTTATGCAAGCAACTTCTGCAATACTAAGTTTAAACACTGCTATTCATTGCAGTCATGGTTATTGATGTTCATTGCAAGCCAAAAGAAAAACAGCTCTTGAAGGCAATAAAGCCAACCCCACCATCCTAATAATCATGCATATGAATGTGAGGGTCTATATTTGAATGTCAACAGGGCAGTAGAGCGAATGCCCTTACACTGACATAGCATAACCAAAATGACTAAATCTCGAATGGCAAGAACAGCAATTTTTTTCCCAGGGAAAAAAAATTGCTGGGCCATTGTCGGGACTTTGCCGTTTTCTCCACTGTAGTGCAATCTCAGAGTTGGGATATTTAAGTAGGGGGGTGTGGGGGCCAAAGCCCCCAACTTTATTTTGTCTATCGGTTTGTTTTTTTGTTCTTTTTTTTTGATGGCCCAGTGATTTTTTTTTTCCCTGGGGAAAAAAATGAATGTTCTGGCCATTCAAGATTTACTGGTTTCTGTTAAGCTGTATCGACATAAGGGCATTTGCTGTTCTGCCCTGCAACATTCTAATATAAACCCGAATGTGAGCGAACGTGAGGAAAATTGCAGAAATCATATAGGTGCAGAGCACAAATGGGGGCAGGACAATGCAGATCAACAAAATAAATAAATGGAGATACTATGTGAAATGCTACAGAATACAGAAACAAATGTTCTTCTCTATTACAATGCATAAACAAAACAGGCATAGTGAGCTGCAACACAAACCTACGCCTCATATGAGAGCTGTATGATTATGAATATATCTGTAAGCCATATCAATGTTCACCTCACCGTAAAATGTAAATAATTTTAATAAACAGCTTGGGCATACATCAAACAATGGCATGTTAAGCTGAAGCGTAATGAATTAAAACTGCAATGCACTATGCCTCCCCAACGGGTCTACTACAGGTGGTCTTATAGGTTCATAGGTTTATAGGTTGGTACTAGGCTATCGGCCCTAGGGCCTATACAAGCCTAGCCATGACAATTCCCTGGCTATTTCTTCCCACACTATTTACTTCTCTGGACCCCTATCTAGCAGGGCGACTGATGTGATCCCCGGGGTGAATTTCCTTTCTCCCATCCAATCATCAAGGTTCCTTTTGAAGAGGGCCAAAGAGGTGTTCTGCTTAACATGTATGGTCAGTCTATTCCAGAGTCTGGTGAGTCTCTGGGTCAGGAACCTATCCCTCCAGCATGTTTTGTTTATTGTAATGACAAGATTTAGATCCCTGGAGCGTGTGGCTCTGAGGGATTGGGATTTCTTTAAGTGTAGCATGTCCAACAGCTCTGGGTTTGACATGACCTTGTATGTTAATCAGAGATCGCCTCGGAGTAGACGATATGCGACAGAGTATAGCTGGAGTTTTTTAAGGTGGTCAGCATAGGTCATCTGCTTTATGCCTGTGATCCTTTTAGTGAGGTATTTCTGCGGCCTTTCCAGTTGTTGCAGATGTCTTGAGAGCTACATACCAAATGGGGCGTTGTATTCTATCATGGGTCTAATGAGAGATGAGTACAGTGGGACAATGACCTCCGTTTATCTGGATGAAAAGCCCTTAGTGATGAGATGTGCCACATAGAAGGATTTCCTGACTGTTGTGGTGATGTGGTTATTGAAGGTGAGACCACTGTTCACCTGTGTCCCTAAGTCTCTTATCACACTTTCAGTGTTTAGTGTACTGCCACCTATGTGATAATTCATGGGTACATGTTTTTTTCCCAAAGGGGATAACTATACATTTCTTAGCATTGAGCTTGAGCCCGTGGCTCTGGCACTAAGCATCTGTTTCTGTAAGGCCCTTTTGTAGAGTATTCACATAATTTGGGGATTCAGTAATGGCTCCCAGTTTGCAGTCATCTGAGAACTTTGTTAGCCAGAGTCCCTTAGTGTTGGCCTGTACTTCGGAGAAGTAGATGCCAAACACAAGAGGTCCCAGGACTGAACCCTGAGATACTCCACTTGTCACTTGTCTGGAGCTGGATTTGGAATCAGCTACCTTTACAGTGTGGGTTCTGTCAGTAAGCCAATTGGCAAACAATTGAGTGACATAGGGATTAATGCCCAGCTTAGAAAGTTTATCTATGATGCCAGAGTAGGGGATGGTGTCAAAGGCCTTGGCGAGGTACATATAGGCTGTGTGGACTGCCTTACTCTTGTCCATGGCTCTGGAGACTGATTTGAAGAAGTCAATAAGGTTCAGGAGACAATGGACAACACCTGCTCACTGACACTTTTTTAGAAATAGCAAGGGATCTAACTACAGCTAAACTGATATTCTGTTTCAACACAGCTTTCCCACCACCTGGTCCTATAAACTATATAGTGCAAACAGAACCTAAACCCAAAACTAAACCCCCCCACAAAGTTCCTAACCTGACTCATCGGTCCATTACCCTAACCCTCCACTCCCCCTCCCTAACCTTAAAGTCCCTGATTGCTCCTGAAACCTAAAACTGTAACCTCCTCTATAAATGTAAATTCCTCTATTGCTCCATAACCCTAAAACATCCTTCGTGTTCCCTAAGCTTAAAACTCCCTTCATGCTTCACAGACCTAAACTCCACCCCTTCTCTAAACCTAAATTCCCTGATCAATCCCTGAATGTAAAATTCCCTTCCCACTACCTAATCCTAACACTCCCTTCCTGCTGCCTAACTCCAAAATCCCCCTTTCCTGGTGCATAATCTTAAACCCTATACTGCTCCCTATTTCTAAACCCCCTCCTGCTCTTTTGAGCACAAGCAGTGCTTCCTCCCAATAGATGCTTGCTTGGACTCATATTCCAGTATGAGTGAACAGAGCCCCCACCCCACAGCTGCTCACCTATCTCATATTTGAGTTCAGGCACAAGCAGTAGCCTGGCCGAGATACAAGACACTTAAGTCCTTGGCATGGAGACAGTGGCTTTCTAGAGCTTTGGAATCTATCACCTGTTGTAAACCCATATATTTGTTTTAAGGAAGAGATATGGATAAGTCTATCTTATTGACCACTTTCAGAATGCAGTGGTACATAGCTCTATATGTTTTGTTTTAAGTAATTAAGCATAAATAAAATAGGTTGCATCCTTGATGTAAGCCCTACTGGCACTACTGATGTTTATGGTAAAATGGTAAACATCTGAAAGCTTGAAATACCCCATCCACCATCCACAAAATAATTCATTGAAGGTCTGTTAGGCTGTCCTAATTTGATAAAATTATGCAGTTTCACCATGGCACTTGATGGTAATCTGGTTGCAATTTAATGATAGGACCTTTGGCCTCACAGACATGTCCTTCAGGGTCCACTTCTGATTTTTTAGAGTGTGTTTCCTATTTAAGTGATTCTAATAGTGCATTGGACCACAAAAGGATGACAAACTGCCTCATCTGCACAGAGAGCCACTGTTTGCTCCATGATAAAATCAGCAGTTACTACTACTGTGTCTTTCCTGCATCCAATGCCTGCCATAACAGAGGCAGCAAAGTGATGTCAATGGTTGCCAGTCATATTTTTCACAGTTTCATTATTACTGTTTACATATACAATTCAACCTTTGTAATTCAAAGCACCTCTGCAGGTATAGCACTTTTGTTCCATTGAATGCTACTCCCTGTTGAACAGATGACTGCATGCATGTAAATGCAACTTTCCTTTGCTTGTTGGAAATGTGGCGTATATCTGTCTGATAGTACCTGGGGCTATGTTATCCTGACTTAAACAGGTCACCTCATGCTCAAACTCTCTTCTGTATACTGTGATGCGTTCTCCTTTAAGGGGCTTTCCATTGCTGTACTTTAGTGTGCCTTCCTTAAAATAACTTACTATCATTAATTTAAATGAGCAACTCAGATAGCAAATCAAGTCAACCAAAGCCAAATTTGAGGTAACAATAGCCTTATAGGCCAAGGACAGCCATGCAGATTTCCTTACTTATACCTAAAAACTCTAAGGCAATGCACACCAATGTGCAGAACTAATTGTAAATGGAGCCACCTACACTGAGTCAGAAGATATGGCAAATTTATTTGTCTAGAAACTCAGCTCCAGCTTTACCCATTTAGACCCCAGCCATTCCAGAGGAAATACCATTGAACATATCCCCCTTCATCTATCACTATGGTGTAATGCACTCTCCAAGTCTAAGAGCACTGCATCAATGGGATCCATTAATATCTTAGGAGACCACCTAAATACCATGACTCATGACCTATGAGAACCACTCATGTCAGTATTTCAGGGTAGCCTACAAACATGCTGCATGCCATGCAAAATGGAGAACTGCTACAGTCATCTCTCTACATAAGGGCAATCCACCTATGGACCATAGTAACTACAAAACGATAAGTCTGACTAGTCTCATATGCAAAGCCATGAATAGAATTGTCATGGAAATGATTAACAATGACATAAGATACCTTCAGATACTAGATTCCACCAGCTTGGTTTTGCCAAAAGCAGATTGTGCCTACTCAACCTGTTGGACTTCTTTGAGAAAGTCATCAAAACAATGTATGAAGGCAAAATGGTGAATACTGCCTTCCTTGATTTGACTAAGGCATTTGATACAATACCCCACTCTGGCATTGTAGACAAACACATAGCATTAGGTATAAACCCTTTATGTTACTGACTGGTTAGCCAGTAGGCTCTGAGATGGGCCTCCAAGAACCTAGAACAGGGGATTCCAACTCCACAAAGAGGCAGGTCACTAGTGGTCTCCTTTTTGCCTCCTACTTCTCTTAAGTCAAGGTCTTCTGCCTCACAGGGTTTTCAGATGATTGAAAACTAGGTGCAGTCAAGGAATGCCCCTAAGACAATAATATTATCCATAAAGGACTGACACAGGCAAATAACTGGTGCCAGTGCTACAATGTAAAACTCAACACCAAGAAATGCATAACAGTATCCTTTGAGAAGTCGATTACTCTTGGAATCTCCTTCATTGATAACACACCCCTAAAAGAGATGACTCAGTACTCAGGGATTGGGGATACATGTAAACAGTAACCTGGCCTTTGACCATCATGTGTTTGTGTAATTAAGGAAATGATTCTAAACTGCGCAACATATAAGCAAAGATATGCCATCTAGGCCCAAGGAAGTCATTGTGCCACTGTAATTGGCCCTCATCAGACCAGTCATTAAGTATAATGCCTTGTCCAGTCTGTACCTGACCAGATACGTGCAAAAAATGGAATGTCCACAAAGGTTACTCACAAAAGGAATATATGGCATGAACAGCATGCTGTACATGAATCACCTCAAAGCCCTACCCGTGTACTCAGTTTCCTACAGATTGTTGAGGGGTACTCTATGCCTGACATACAAGGCCTCACTGGATCCCAGTCTAATGGATCTTCTGCATATCTGTATACAAATGGCATCAGAGTTACCAGATCTAAGGACTTATACCTTTCTTGTGGCTTAAATAGGACATGTTAGAGGGACAGGTTTATATTTCAAAGACTGCCCATTCTCTGGAACAAGCTTCCCATCGGTGTGAAGCAGAGTTCTTCCCTAACCGAATTTAAGTGTAACTTGGACCAGTGCATGGGGAATTTGAAATTCACCCCTGGTCTGGCACCTGTGTCTCTAATATACAGAGGCAGATGATAAATGCTTGACCACCCAAGTACTATCCTAAACTTGTCAGATACATTTGGGATGCATGAATAGGCTTAAAAAGGTATGAACCTATGAAGCTATACTGTGAATTGCTTTCCTTTGAGGAACTTCCTAGCATGTGTACTTTGAGGTGCTTAACTGTGCGGACTGTGGCAGGCCTTCCTTCAGTCTTCAGAAGTCATCTTCTTCTGCCAGACCACTGCCATTTCATTAAAATGTAGCAGAAGACAATTCACTGCTCATCTACATAATACTGTGCAGATCTCTTCAGCCATCTATGAATCAAAGCGGATGTCTACTGTTTTGCTGAGAGGATCATATACGTCCACATATAGGGAAACACACTACATTCTACTGTCACTGATGTCAACCTCCTATACATAAATTATTTTCAAAAACATATTCCAAACTTCAGGCTTGCCCCAAACTTCAGGCTTGCCCCAAACTTCAGGCTTGCCCCAAACTTCAGGCTTGCATGATAGCTAGCGTGCACAATGGAAAGCTTCATAGAAAACATTTTAAGGTACTTATTTTAGGCCCAGTTGTGCTCTAAAGGCAGATGCAATAACTCTGGGCAAAATGAATTTTGGGAATTGAATTGAACAATAGCAGTGGCACAGATTAAAGTGCAGGCCTTACAAGATGATACACTGAAAGTCTGGGTCCAAAATGTTCAGTCAAAGACGTTTTCTGAATGACATATTGGTTTGTAAGTAGTTAATCGGCATGCAGAGAAGGAAATCATTAGGGAGGAAGCCCAAACTCCCAATTGCCCCAGAGCACTCTATAGTTAAGTGACTTGGTCAAAGTCACACAGCAGGCAAAACAAGTTGGTGGAATCAAATTCTGTACCACAGGAAGGTGCTCTAGGCCCCAAAAGATGCTGAGTGTATAATCTGCAGGCCAAATGAGATGATTCCTTGCGGGAGCTGTGAGGAGCCAATAGTCCAGGTACGGAAAGACTGGAAAACCCTGCAGATGGAGATGGGCTACTACCACCGCCATACATTTGGTAAACACCCAGGGGACTGAGGTGACACTGAAAGGTAGGCCTCTGAACTGGTAGTGATTGGCCCTCAGGAACTGCCAGACTAAAGGCAGTTTGCAGATGACATTGTGATCTGTAGTGAGAGTAGGGACCAGGTTGAGGAGAACCTTGAGAGGTGCAGATATGCTCTAGAGAGGAGAGGAGAGGAATGAAGGTCACTAGGACTAAGACAGAATATATGTGTGTGAATGAGAGGGGGGATAGAGGAATAATAAGGATGCAGGGAGTAGAGTTGGCGAAGGTGGATGAGTTTAAGTACTTGGGATCAGCAGTTCAGAGTAATGGTGAGTGTGAAAGAGAGGTGAAGAAGAGAGTACAGGCAGGGTGGAATGGGGGGAGAAGAGTGTCAGGAGTGATTTGGGACAGACTGGTGCTAGTAAGAGTGAAAGGGAAGATCTACAAGAGGGTAGTGAGACTAGCTATGTTATATGGGTTGGAGACAGTGGCATTGACAAAAAGGCAGGAGTCAGAGCTGGACGTGGCAGAGTTAAAGATGTTAAGATTTGCACTGGGTATAATGAGGATGGACAGGATTAGGAATCAGTATATTAGGGGTCATCTCAAGTTGGATGGTTTGGACACAAAGCCAGACAGGTGAGACTGCGTTGGTTTGGGCATCTGCTGAGGAGGGATGCAGAGTATATTGGGAAAAGGATGCTAAGGATGGAGCTGTCAGGTAACAGGAAAAGAGGAAGGCCTAAGATAAGGTTTATGGATGTGGTGAGAGAGGACATGCAGGTGGTTGGTGTGACAGAGCAAGATGCAGAGGACAGGAAGAAATGGAAACAGTTGATCTGCTCTAGCGACCCCTAATGAGAGCAGCTGAAAGAGAAGAAGAAGAAGAACAACAACAACAACAAAAAAGCCTAGTGAAGAGCGAAAACAAATAGAAAACAAAACTAAAACTACTTCTCAGATGGTCTGTTTATTCATGAATAACAGTGTTAAAAGTTTGATAATAAAAGTGCTTTTTGAAGTGGTTTTAGTTTTGGTGTGTATTAGTTCAGGTTTTATTTCCTCAGGGTTGCTTTTCCCTGACTGTTTCCTATGTTTAATGTTGTGATTCTTTGATCACAATTTGTTCAGCTACTGTGTTCACTCTTGCAGAGTGCTTCTCATTTCTCCACTGGGGTTTGGGGTATTGCTGTTGAGACTTCAGTCTGAAAAAAATGGTTTAACCTGCAGTATGGTTGTGAAGACATTGTTTTTTGATCATTTATGACTGAGCATGTATTTACAATTTTTATTAAGTATCCCTAGAATATCAACAAAAGTCATGAATAAAATTTTTTTTTTCAATTGCTATAGTTAATAACATTAATTGTGCTGTTATTCTCACTCTAGAGATAATTAGTTGTTTTTTATTTTATTTATTTTTATTTGTAGTTTATTAACCAAGAAAGTCCACTGGGCCTAGACGAGCCTTTTTTTCAATGGAAGCACGGGGAGAAAAGCTCCAAATACATACAATATTAATAAAGTGCAGAGAATTAATACATGATTCAATTAAAGTTATAACAAATGTAAATTGACAGGAATTTTAAAAAGTTGTATGTACATACATTATTAAAGACAGAGAAGTGGTACAGGATGCATATAGAGTAATATGCAAAAACAAAGCTGTCCGAAATTTAAAGCAAAGTTTGCACAACTTGAGTTTCATTTAAGCATTTGATGTAGTGGTTACAGTAGCAATGGACTGATTTAGTATACAGGAGTAGTGGATTAGAACAAGATGAAATGATAAGCATGTTAGGCATGAAAAGTTAATGTGGGGTAGGGTATAGAGGGAGTAAATAGTAATGTGAGAGAAGAGGAAGGATGAAGCATGGGAAGTATTAGGAGGAAGCATGGGAAGTATTAGGAGAAAGCACAGGAAGTATTAGAAGGAAGCATGGGAAGTATTAGGAGAAAGCACAGGAAGTATTAGAAGGAAGCATGGGAAGTATTAGGAGAAAGCACAGGAAGTATTAGAAGGAAGCATGGGAAGTATTAGGAGAAAGCACAGGAAGTATTAGAAGGAAGCATGGGAAGTATTAGGAGGAAGCATGGGAAGTATTAGGAGGAAGCAATTATAAGAGGGAGAATGGATGAAAAAAGTGTAGCTAAAGTAGCTAGAGTTAATGGGAGAGTAGATTAAATGAAAAGGAGGAAGGAGAGAAAATTAGGAGGGATGAGAGCAGGAGCATTCCCAAGTAGAAAAGAGATAGGAATGGAGCAATATTTTAAAAGAAGAGAGGTTTTGGATAGTGCAGATGTGGGCAGGGAGGAAGTTCCATGTGCGTGCTAGGAAAAAAGACAAAAGAAATTGGCCAGCAGTATGTGAGGGTTTGTAAACTTTGAGGAGATTCTGATTATTAGACCTGAGAGATCGATTGGGAGGATGCAGAGTGAGGATGGAGGCGAAGGAGGGGCAGAGAGATGGCTTAAAAATGAGTTTATGGACAGTGCAGAGCTGAATGTAAGAGAGATAATTGGGGAGTTACAGCCAGTTCAAGGAATGTAAGGAGTTAAAGTGATGGGAGGAGGATTTGGAGTTAGTCGCAAACCTGGAGATCTTATTGTAACAGGATTCTAGTTTGGCTTTGAGGGTGGCTTGTAGGCTGGTAAGAAGAGGGGCCCCATACATGAGAGAAGGAAGGAGGTAGGTGGTATAGAGGTTAAGTAATGTAACGGTTATGGCGGTAAAGCATTCCAAGCTTCTGGTAAGTTTTCTTGATGTAAGTTTGAAGGTGAGTGTCAAACTTTAGCTGTTCATCGATAATGACACCTAGGAGCTTAGTATAGGGGACAATTTGGATAGGAGTTCTGTTTTGACTAACTATAGAGAAGGAGTTCTTGTCTAAGTTGGTGTTTTTAGAAGGGGTGAAGATCATGAGTTTTGTTTTAGATGCATTTAGAGCTAGGTGATTGTTAAGCATCCATGTCTTAGTGTGGTTGAAGGCAAACTGAGTATCATCCATGAGACTGGGGAGAGATTCAGAAGAGCAGATGATAGTGAAGTCATCTGGCAATTGAACAAGGTTGACATTTGAGATACTAAGATGGAGGTCATTAATGAAGATGTTAAAAAGTAAAGGACCCAGGATAGAACCTTGGGGGACACCTGTCAGAGTGTCAAAGTAGGGGGAGGTACAGTTATTTCACTTGATGGCCTGCTGCCTATTCGTGAGGTAGCTGGAAAACCAATTGATGGAAGAGGAGGAAAGATTTAGATTAGAGAGTTTGGACAAGAGTAGGCTATGGAAGATGGTATCAAAGGCCTTGGATAGGTCTAAGAGGAGGGTAGATACAATATTGCCAAAGTCACGTGGCTGGTTGATGATTTCAAGGAAGGATAGAAAGGCAGTGGTGGTACTGTGTCCAGGCCTAAAGCCATGTTGTGTTGGGGTTAGACGATTGTTATTTAAGAGGTAGGATTAAAGTTGGAAGTGAATACATTTTCAAGGATTTTGAAGATGGGGAGAGTATGGCTATGGGGCAGAAGTTGGAGATGTCAGAGTTGTTACCTCCTTTGTGTAAGGGAATGATTCATAGGTTCATAGGTTACTACTAGGCTAACTGCCCTTGTGGGCCATTTTAAGCCTATCCAATTACCCTATGTGAGAATCAAACCCTGCACCTTGTGTCTATAAGGTAAACAACTTCACCATTAGGCCACCCTCCCATAAAGGCCTTTTTTCAGATGAGAGGTACATATGACTTTTGAATGGAGTGGTTAATTAGGATTCAGATAGGGAGAGCTATGCCATCAGCAGCTGACTTGAGGAAAGCAGGTGGTAAGTTATCAGGGGCATTAGAGCAGGGTTTTAAGTGTTGTAGAAGTTTTTTATACTGTTTACAGGAATGGATTTAAGGGTGAAGGGAGGGAAGTGGTTGGCAGTGGTGGCAGAGGGAGAGGAGCTGTTGGTGGGAAGTATGGATGGAGCTGAAGAGTTGTTAGGGAAAGATCTGGTGAGCTTGACAATTGAGTGTATGAAGAAGGAGTTAAATTTAGAGTCTATGGTATGATCTGGGGCATTTAAGTCAGGGCATACGTTGTCTTTTCTGCTGAGATTAAGGAGGGAAGATATGGTACCCCAGAATTCGTTGGGGCTGGATTGATTAGTGTTTTGCAGCTGGATATTACTTATCCATCCAATGGAGTATGTTCCTTGTAATTATACATATATCTGTCAGATAAGGAAGTTTAATCTTCATAAGTTCATATATTTGGTGAACAAGCATAAGGCATATGGGCACTTGAGGGCACTGATGCTGTGGATCTCATGCTGGAACTTACTGATGCCACACAGGCACTTCTTGAAGCCACGGATTGATGGGGTGAATTTACTTGACAGTTGCAGTTTACTGTGACAATTTCAGTGATGGCATTGTCTGGTAATTTATTGCACATAATACATGCTAGGAGCTGCTAATACGCTTCATCCTGCAGTCTAAGGTTTGATTCCCTCAGCCTCCTTTTGTCTACAGTGTGACTCTGGGCAAGTCACATAACCAGACAATGCTCCTGGGATACTCCTTAAAAGAGACTTGCTTCTAGTGAGTTTACTTGGGTAACAAGGGACTATCTAGTAGCTGCTAGATGTACAGACACAGCATGCCTCCTTATCCCTAACTCCTGAAGATAACTGCCTAGGTATACGTGTGATGTCCAGTTGTGAGGAAAGTGAAAAAGAATTTCCATAGTACTGCATTCCATGTTGTTGTTCTTAGACAGTACATTACCCCTAGACAAGTGACAAGCTATAGTGACCTTTTTGCACACATGTGACATTGCGCTTAGCAAACACAGTTCAATCACAAGATGCATAAAGACACGTAACACACTTACCAACAAGCACTTTGCAGGAATGCCAGTATATCTTTGGCGTGTCTATGGGTATTGTAGAAAGCAAGAGCACCTGGAAAAGCCCGCACAAAAACAGGGAGGGTATGTAGACTTCACAAGGAAGGAGCCATAGCCAAGAAATCAACCAGAGAGCAAACTCTGTGAAATTGCAATATGCTTCACCACTAACAATGACCAGTTGCTTTCACACATATCTTGCCCAGACCACTTAATTTGGCTACTTATTTTGTGCAGTGCTGACATTTGACTGTTACGTAAAATAAAACAAATTACGGCCACACATGCACACATATGCATGCACACACACACACACAGACACACACACACACACACACACACACACACACACACACACACACACACACACACACATGCACACATATGCATGCACACACACACAGCCACACACAGACACACACACACGCGCACTCACACACACACACACACACACACACACACACACACACACACACACACACACACACGTAAAAGCACAAACCATAACAATAATTGTTTTTACACTGATGTCAGCTCCAGACATACTAATTCAGCCACTGCTTAACAGCAGTCAAATAGCAGTGGTGAGTTACTTTAATCCATGCATAGTCTGTGTACCTATCAACTATAGTTGCTTTATTAACTGTGTACACCTCAGATAGCTGACTGAAATAAAATAGCCACAATATAAAGTATTATAGCATGCTTCATAAATGTACACTAGTTCTGTAAAGCCAAATTAATGACTATTTAATTTGACCATGACAGCAGAGTCAGTCATTTTCAACCACAGTTAGCCCCAAACCCAGCTGTGTCTTGTTCACCTCACAAAGGCCTGGCGATAATAACAACAAAAAAATAAAAGTAAAAATAAAAATTAACATAAAAGCCACTGTAATTTAATTCAGCTTCATTTTACATAGATATACAAATTAACATAAAAGCCACTGTAATTTAATTCAGCTTCATTTTACATAGATATACAAATTAACATAAAAGCCACTGTAATTTAATTCAGCTTCATTTTACATAGACAGATATAATACATAGACAGATATAATAGTCCATCCTGTCTGTCAAACCACCCAGTGCCAAGTGCCTGAAAAAAGCTCTCGTGCTTTTAGATAATGAATCATGTAAAAGCCAAAAATAATACAAATGAATACCTCAAAGCATGGACAAATTGCAAATATTGTCCTTGTATACTTAAAAAAGTTGCTGAATTAACAGGATTTACATGAACATGCATTTTCTGTGTGGTATGAAGTTTGAAACATAAATGAGTGTCATTATTTAATGACGTAAATCCTCAGCAATTTGCCAAAAAGCACAAGTTTATGAGGAATAGATCAAAAATATGAGACAAAAGCAGGGGCGGTTTGTGAAATCAGTGACACCTGAGAGCTATGTTAGTAGTATACCTTTCAATTTGTTTACAAGAATTGTGGGCACAAAATAATGGGGAGGGGGGTGGTGACAAAGTTCCAAACACAGAAACAATTTTAAATGTTACTGTAATTCACTTAAAAATAACAGAATGACTGGTTTTGCATCAACATGTATTTTGTGATCAGTAGAAAGTATGAAACTCTAATGTCTGCCATTATTGACTGACTGCATTCCTCATTAATTTACCAGAAAATCAAAGATTTTACAACGTACAAGGCAAAAACATGAGGCAAAATCATTGCTGTTCTTAAAAGTCAGAGACAGTTGAAAGGTAAGCTGATTGCCCGTCGACATTGAAAAAAGAAAACAAAATTACTGAATGTTGTTGCCAGTAACGCCACCCTGCAGAAGACAAACCATCTTCCCATCAATGAAATTATATGGATGACTGCTACTACAAACCGCAAATCTTTCATGAAAAAATATGTATTCAGCAAGAGTCCCTTTATTTATTATTTATATTCTGTGAGCTTCTTGGCATTGTTTATTTTTCTTCCAAATTGATTAGTTCTTCAGTTTGACATTGAGCCTGTCAGTCAATTAACAAAAGGTGGAGACAAGTGTAGGGGCAGACGTGTTCTTTAAACGTAGGAATTATTTGATGGTGCATAGATGTTCCAATATCATAAATAAACATTGCTGATCCTCCTGAACTACTGAATCACTTAAAGAGTGCTTAAAACTCTGGTAAAATCATTCTATATACCTCTACTGCTAGAGAAACAGATAAAGGTCTCCACTTCTGAATAAGTAGAAAAAAATAAACAGGTGGCAACTTTACCTGCACCAAGGGAAAAGAAGACTCTCCCCACCTGTCATATCATATGAGCAATGTAGGTCCTCTATTGACCCACACCAACCCCAAACACATTGGGTATCCCCATTTAATACCAGCAGTCCAAAATTATAAGTTTTATTTATAAAATTTTAAATAAAATCAATTTTTCTTTTATTACTCATATAGAATGCAGCTGATTACCTGATGATTGTAATACATTACACCCTACACTCAGTCATTTGCTTTGTACTTTTGTTTTTATTTTTTTTTTTGGGGGGGTTAGCTAGTACACACTCCTAATTAATTGGTTACCTAGCAGTAGAGGCACAGTTGGTAAAATGGCTAAGGTCTTTGCCTTCCAAGCATGATTACTGGCTTAGATCATAATCTCCATCCAATGCCTGTGTAAGGTTTGCATGTTCTCCTTGTACTCCTGTGGGAGTTTCTCCCAAAAATGTGCCTGGTGTTTCCACCTCAATCCTACCCCCAAATAAAATCTGAATGGGCTCCTGGCTGGCAACAAAGACTATGCAGTGTCTATTTGGGGAATAGCTGTCTAGACCAACTGTTTCAGCCATTAACTGTGGTGAGCAGTGTACACTAGATAGAAGAATACAGATCACAGACTGTGTACTGTGTCAGGGCTAGAACCTCGGAACACAAAACTGGGTCTTGACTGTGGTGAACAGTGTACTCTAGATAGAAAAAGGCAGATCACAGACTGTGTACTGTGTCAGGGCTAGAACCTCAGAACACAAAACTGGGTCTTGACTGTGGTGAGCAGTGTACTCTAGATAGAAGACTACAGATCACAGACTGTGTACTGTGTCAGAGCTAGAACCTCAGAACACAAAACTGGGTCTTGACTGTGGTGAGCAGTGTAGGGATCTATGTGCTTCTACTGGCTGTTGTGTGTGCCCAGTAAAGTCCAACAGTCCTAGCTTAATAACCTACTGGATGGCCTATGATCATTTGCCCAGCCTGGGTTTCCTGGGACAGCTATGTCTAGTGAAAGCTGGACATAAAACCAATCATTCCGTTAAACATGAATTAAGAATTGCTACACTGAATGTAGATTCACTGACAGAATGCAGCTTGGAAATGGATGACATGATGGTAAGAAATTGACTGGACAACATGTGTACCCAGAAGACAAGGTGGAAGGGCGCTTTAGCAAGGCCACTTGGCTTCAGATGCAGAGTTTACTACTCAGGGGGAGAAGAGATGATAATGGTGTGGGAATTGTAGTTGTGGTTGAGGGAGGGTCTTCCAAATACAGTAAGGGATGTCCCCAGAATCAGTGATAGACTCATGGCCATCATAGTCCAATGTAAAGACATGGCAGCATTTATACTCTCTGTCTATGCCGACTAGCAGGATTATGATTGCAGTAGAAAAGGTACATTCAGATAGCAGGTGTAGGACCTACTAGATAAAGTAGGACAGTATGACGTAGTGTTGATGATGAGGGTCCTGAATGCAGACAAAACAGGAAATGAGGATGGCCTTTGGCCACAGGGAGAATAAAGAAGAAAAGGACAGTCTTCTGGTTAATGGCTTAATGGCAGGCAACACATGGTTCACCATGACAGAAAAAAACACACACAAGAGTAATCAACAAGGAAGTCAGGTAAACTTCACCCTTATAAAGAAAGGGTATTTGAGTAGAATCAGAGATTGCAAAGTCATTGCCAGTGAAATAGTCTGCATAAACCACTGGTGACTAAATTTGTTGCAAGCATTGGTTAGAGAAGGCTCTATGGTCAAAAAAGACTAGCCTGAAGATCTGGAAGTAGACTAGAGTGAAAGCACAAGAGTCCAAGAAAATTCCCAGGCCATTAACACCCCAGGAAGAAGAGAAGAGAACAGAAGACAAGTGGAGTAGAAGAAATATGGCAACATTTCAAACCAGCATGTGTGAAGATTATAGAGCAGATATGTAGCTGAGCCAACTATGGAAATAAGGGACATAAGTAAGGCTGGTGGTAGAATGCAGAAGTCCAGAACATTATCAAAAGAAAGAGTGAGTGCAGGAAACTATGAGAAACTAAAAAACAAAACAGGCTAAGAAGGAATACTGATTAGCTACCAAATAGGCAAAAAGAGCAGTTACAACAGCAAAGAACAAGGCATCAGATGCACTTAACCATCTTCTGGAAAGTGACTCAGTAGATGGCAAAAAGAAATTCTCTCGGCTTGTAAGGCAATGCCAGTAAGATAAAAAAGATGATCATCAGAAACCATTCCAAATGAATGCCACAATAAACTACTCATCAGTCCACAGGACACCAAAGGCAAATCAAAGGTACTTCCAGCAGCTTCTGAATGAAGAAACCCCAGAGAAGCTGTACTGCTCCAGACATAGACTTCAATGAAACAGGAAGAAGAGCCCATCCCAAAGGAAATAAAAACATCACTAAATTAAATGAAGTCTGGGAAAGCAGCAGGCTTGGATGAGGTAATAATGACATATATGATCAAGATGTTGGTTACGTTAGGGCAGAAATGTCTCCTGTAGGTACTCATAGCAGTGTGGAAAGAAAGGCGTGTCTCAGACAATTGAGCAATACGCATTCTAGTGTGAGTGTACAAGAAAAAAGGGGCTACTCACACCTGTGGGCAGTACAGCTGTACCAACCAGCTGTCGTACTGCATGAAAGTCCTAGACAGAGTGAATAATAAACAGATACGCAGAAAAGTAGAAAGTATTATAAGGGAAGAGCAGTCTGCATTCACATTAGGATGCAACACAACTGACCTGATGTTTGCAGTGAGATAGGTAGCAGAGAAGAAGCTAAAGATGAGGAAAGACTCCAAATGTGCATTCTTAAACTTGGAGAAAGAGTATAGCAAGGTCCCGAGAAAGCTAAGCTGGGCAGTCATGAGATGGCTCTAAGTCCCAGAAACATTGGTAGAATTAGTGCAGGCTATGTATAAGGACTCAATGGGACAAGCATGAACAGTGTTCAGCCTTACAGAGGGGTTCTCAGTGGGAGTTTGTGTACATCAGGGTTCAACTCTGAGTCAGCTGCTATTCGTATTGGTCATGGCCTATATTAGTAAACAGACTGGAGAGACCAGTTTAACAAAGCTGCTGTATGCAAACAATGTGGCACTCCAAGCAGACTTTAAACAGGAACTTCAGCAAATGATATGGAATGTAATGCAAAACTGAAGGCACATGGGATGAAACCAAGTACAGACCAGATAGCTGTCACAGCAGCAAATGGGGGAAATCAGATGAAGCTGAAATTGATAGAAGGAAAAATAATGGAACAGCTTCAGGTATCTGGGAGGGGTGGCTGAGGAGAAGAGATAGTCTGCAGCCAATTGGCACAGAGTGTAAGGGGTAGTATATGACAGAAAAATGCTAAAAAAGCTGAAAAGTAAGGTGTACAAAACAGTGGTGTGACCAGTACTACTGCTTGATATGGAAACCTGGGAAGTAAAAGCAGATCTGTTGAGGAAGCTAGAGGTGATTTTGATGAAACGCTTGAGATGGGTGGTAAGATGTACACCGTCAGATAGTCAAAGAAATGATGACACCAGAGCAGAAGCCAAAGTACCTCCAATTGCAGAAAATTAAAGAGAACAGATTATTGTGGCTCAGGCACATGCGCAGAAAAACAGAACACGATTTGGTGAAAAATATTTCAGAGATAACAGAAGCAGGCAAGAGGAAATGAGGACACCCAGCGAAGAGATGCATGGATTCTGTAAGAGAGGTATGACTGTCAAAGAAGGTAAGAGAATGACACTGAATCGAGAAAGCTGGCAACAGTTGATGCCACACCCCAAACCCATGTAGAAAATGGGAAAAGGGAGTTGATGATGATGATGATGATGATGACGATGATGATGATAACAATGATGACGACGACGATGATGATGACGACGATGATGATGGTGATGAATATGATGATGGTGATGGGGATGATGATGATGATGGTGATGATGATGATGATGATGACGACGACGATGATGATGGTGATGATGATGATGATGATGATGATGGTGATGGGGATGATGATGATGATGATGATCACTAATAATATTAGTAATCATTATTATTCCACAAGGACATCTTAGCTGTATCAGTACTGAAGCCAGAACATTCGGTTTTCTAGTCCCAGCCTCATCTTGCTGCCTAAATGCACCTGACGTTTAGAAAACATATTTAACCCTACAAATGATAATCCTGCAGCTCTGTTAATCATTTTCAGTGGTTGCTCCCTATATCTCTAAAAATGCATAACTGTGCAAACTTTGTCTGATCAACTAATGCAAATTCTATGTTGCAGGCATTAGGCTAGATACTTGTAGGCAGACTCTGACCTCAGTAAGACTCACATTTCCGAGATTTGCTTAGTCGAAATATACTTACCTGAGTAGAAAGAATATGCCAGTCTGCTTTCTTGGACATAATTTGATGTAAATATAAATTTATAATTTTTTCTGATTTTGCAGCATGAATCTCAACCTTGCTTCCCTAACAATTATCGGTGGGGGGAGATAGTGCACGCAGCATTTCTTGTACTGCTTATTCCTAGTGATTACCAGTCTTTAATAAAATATTGCCCTACTAGTCTTCTAACCCACCTTTTGCATATGAATTCCGGTTGTTGTTTCATTCAAGACTAGCCACTTAGTATGGCTAAAATTGGTTCTGGGCAATTTGGTACCATCCACTAATGTTTCCAAAATGGGGTATGGGCATTTGCTGGTTCTTAGTGGTTGAGGCCTACTCTGACCTATGCCAGTGACCAATGTTAACAATTGTAGTGGGTCTGTGTGTCTCTGCTGGTCAGTGTATGTTTCCTTTAAAGTCCAACAGCTCCGGTCCAATAGTCTACTGGCCAGCTGGTGTCCAACTGCCTAGACTGGGTTACATGGAATAGCTCTTTGGATTGAAAACTGGACATGAGAAACAGTCAATTTGCAAAAATGAGCTAAGAATTGCTACACTGAATATAACTTCACTGCTTAGATGCATAAGGAAAGCTGGCGGTGGAATAGAAAAGTCCAAGAGTAGTTATCAAAATAAAATAAAATGTAATGTAGGAAGACGTAGATAGAAAAGACAGATCAGGCTAAGAATAAATGGTGGCTGACTAACAAAGAAGCTAAGAGAGCAGTCGCAAGAGCAAAGAGCAAGGTATCTACCAGCTTCTGAAAGTGACTCAGCAGATGGCACAAAAAAGTTCTGTCACGTTGCAAGGCAAAGACAGAAAAACAAAGAAGATAGACATAAACACCATTCACAAGGGATGCCAGCAACAATCTGTTTATCAGTCCAGTGGACATCAATGGCAGATATAAGTAGTATTTATAGAAGTACCTGAATAAAGAAAACCCTGCAGAAACTGTACTACCCCATGCATAGCTTACAGTGAAAGAAGATGAAAAATCTACCCTATTAGACGCACCAAGAGCACAATGAAAAATGAAGTCAGGAAAAGCAGCAGGCTCAGATGAAGTTTCAGCACATATGAGCAACATGTTGTGTGCTTTGGATATGAAATGGCTCCTGAGGGTGTGTTTCATGGCAAGGAGAGAAATGCATATATAAGATAAACAGACAATAAATATCATGACTGTGGGCAGTACAGGGGCATCAAACTACCATTACACTGTGAAGGTGTCAGAGAGGGTGATTCATAACTAAATATGTGGAGTAATAGAAAATAAGATGGGGATGAGCAGTTTGGATTCAGATCAGGACACAGCACAACTGACCTGATGTTTGCAGTGAGACAGACAGAAGAGAAAAGATGGAGGTCCAACTGGGCATTCCTAGATTGAGAAAACGTGGGACTTAGTCCACTAAAAGCTGATTTAGGCAGTCTTGTGATGTTCTGAAGTCCTGGAAACATTGACAGAATTAGAGTAGACTATGTATAAGGATCCAATGACACAAGTACAAACAGTGTTCAGGCTCACAGAGGGATACACAGTGGGTGTGGGTGTGCTTCAGGATTCAAGTCTGAGGCCGCTGTTGTTCATACTATTGAAGGACTATATCAGCAAAATGGATAGTGGCACAGATTACAAAAACTAATGCATGCGGATGATGTGGCAGTGCAAGCAGACCCTGAAAAGGAACTTCAGCAAATCATAGGAGACTGGAATGCAAAACTGAAGGCACACGAGGTGAAACTGAGTTTAGAGAAGAAAGTGATTGTGGCAGCAAATTGGAGACATCAGAAGATAAGAACTGTGACAAAAGGGAAAATAGGTGAACAGGTTGACAGCATAGCAAATGTGGTTGATGAGAAATGACTGAAGAGGTCAAAGGTAGAATCACAGAAACTGCAGGCAACTGCCACAAAGTGTTGGGGGAACATGTAACAGAAGAATACCAAAGACATTGAAAAGTAAAATGCACAAAATAGTGTTATGACTGGGGCTTCAGTATGACACGACAGAGTAACTGAGGAAGACTGTGTCAGTATAACTGAAATACCAGTGACATACAGTAAGACAAGCACCATGAGACAGATGAAGAAATTAAGACATCAAAGAAGAAGCCAAAGTATCCCCAGTTACAGATAAAGTCAGGGAAAAAGATTATGGTGGCTCAGGCACATGTACAGTAATGCAGAAGATGATTTGGTAAAACAAATTTTGTAGACACAGGATAATCCGCTAAGAGATGGATGAATTGTGTGAGCGAACACTTGAGACAGAGTGAGCATTAACTGATGAAGGAGGTACGATAATGGTCCTCAGTCGAGAGAAGTGGCGACAGCTGACTTGTCACTTCAACCTTGTGTAAAAATGAGAAAAAAGGGTTTGATGATGATGATGTAGAAGGCCTATTTACAGTCACACATCACCTTGGATGAAGCGTTGCTTCTTTTGCTTGTTTTATTGAGCTTCTTTAGAAGGAACTGATCTTTTCCTTTTACATTAGGTTGGGTAAAGTCTGGAGGCTTTGAATGGTTTTTACTTTTGTTGTAATAACTTGTTGCTTTTGTAGCGCAAACATTAGGCTTCTTCCAGAGTGTTTCAATGTACTTAATACTCATAAAGATGATTTTTATCAATGTGGTTGTGTTTTGTAGATGGTTTTGAATAATTTGCCAATAGCTTGTGGGGTGGCCTAGTATACAATTTGACTTGACAGATGCAAGGTGATTGTTCAGTCACTAGAGTTGCTGTTCAAACAATCCTTAAAGATGACATAGGCCTGTTATGCATTAAGTTTGGTATATATATATATATATATATATATATATATATATATATATATATATATATATATATATATATATATGAGAAATGTCAAGGCATTGTGGTGTAAGTGAAAAAGATGGAGGATGATAGTTAACTTATTACAAATGATTTTCAGGATGATATCCATTACCTTTGTGTTCCTTCTTGATATTTTCACAATCAAATCAAGATTGTTAACATTTACAAAGTCAAATAACTTTTATGCATGATCATTGGCTGAGGCATATTTTTTACAGACAGTAGAGTGACTGTTTACGTTACGAGGATTAAATGAAGTCATTATGTATCTGAAGACATTTGATTGAGGTGCAATGAAATGTCAGAGAATCACTGTCTGTGTTCTTTACTGTACCATAAGTTTGGAGTACTTCATATCCACAGTTTATTTCCCTTTCATTTATATCTTTCATATTTCACTCTGGCATAATGCTAGTTACCAAGTATAACATCCAAATGGATGACTGCGCCTATAAATATTGTTATATTGTGTAAAACAATGTGATATAAAATAATTAATTCCAAAGACATGCATCTGGAGCATTTCTCCCCGGGCCTCCGCTGAAAACAGGCTCTGTGGAACCTAGTCGGACATTCCCGGTCAACAAATGTTAAATAAAATAAATAAAAATAAAATTAAATATTTTATTGCTGGTATACAATGGCAACAAAGGGATGTAATTTTTAGTCTGCCATACCTTTGTATAAGTTGAGAGTTTACAGTAGGGAAATTAATTTGTTCTATTCAGATTTGTGTGTACTGTTTTGACAAAATATAGACACTGTCATATGAAAGTATTGTTACCTCTATCAGAGGAACAGCAGTGCTGCTTTGTGGGGTCAATGCATAATATATTTATGGTATGCTGAACAGAGTTATATATTCATTATAAAGAAAGGTAACATTTTATACTTTTGAAAGAATGCAGTCAACTTTGATTACAAAATAAATGGCTCTGTTCTCAATGTGCACACTTGTAAACCAGCAAGGGACGCAGATAGATGATCAAAATACCCTCACAGTGGTCAGAAGAATGTTTGGAATAGTTTGTTTAAAATTAACAGGCATATCATGATTTTAAAGAGTAATAATTGTGCTACTGCACCTAGCACTGATAATGCACTAAATAAAACACCTTGTGCATCTAGAGAAAGTTTAAAAAGTTTGTCACACAGATGAAAAGTGCTGCAAGCTTTCAGCAACAATTGCAGGTGAAGGCAGGGCTCACTGTACTGAGTTGTATGTAAATTCCTGATGGATGAGCCATGCATGGTCTTTGATGCACCACTGGAACATTTTATAAGCTGTGTCTGGAAAAAAAACAACAGTAGAGGCTAACACAAACTGAGTAAAATTAAATTTAAGAAATAGGAAAAAAGGATTAGTTTGTTTTCAGAACCTCGACTTAAATCATGAAGGAAGGAAGTACTCCCCGTTAGCACTTCATGTCCATCTAACACTTTTTAGGAAATGACTAAATGATTATAGCTGGTAAGAAATATAGACACAGAGATGTGCTACTGAAGTTTTTGTAAGGTCCAATAAACATGGATTAGATATTCAAACCAATGAATTTATGGAGTCAAGGTACAGATACACTCAAAATTTAAACTACAGGCATATCAGTCAGTAAATACACACAGCTGCTGTCACACAAGGTAAAAGTACTAGCAATAGGAACAAAGGTGGACATGATCCGGGAAAATAAGCATGTACATAGTTGCACATCACATGTACAACATAGTTGCATATCACATGTACATGCAATGGCAATGCATGTACAGTGCCTTTATGGCTATATATATATATATATATATATATATATATATATATATATATATATATATATATACATATCACCCACACAGTGGTAATGCATACAGAGAGCCTTATCATATCAGATAGGTGCAGTGATGCTGAATGTACAATTTACTTCCATATTACACATACAGTAATGAAGCATGTACTGCGCTTCAATACACTTCATGGTATAATAATGCATATATAGTGCCTTGGTATATCACACATGCAATGATGAGGCATACATGGTACTTTAGTATACAATCCATGTGCACTGATGATGCACATACACTGCCTCTTATCTTACATTTGTGCAGTAATGATGGGTGCACAGTGCATTAGCATATCACTTGGACAGTGATAATATATATATATATATATATATATATATATATATATATATATATATATATACAGTGTCTCAACATATCACACATATGAAGTGATGACATTTAGAGTACCACAGAATGGTATTCATATGTAGAGATGATGTATGCACATGCCATACATATCCTGATAACGTATGTATACTGCTTTGTCATATCACGTATGGAATGGTAGTGCATGTACTCCTTAGCTGCAGGTCATCTGTGTAACGATAATGTATTCACAGTGTCTGAGCATGTCAGACATATGAAGTGCTGACATGTACAATATGCAGTGTGGCATTCATATGTAGGGATACAAATAAAGTGCCTCAGCATTTCAGTGATTATGCATGTATAGTGTCTTAGCTATCATTCATGTGAAGTGATGATGTATTGGCGAAGATTCAACCGGTGTGTGTGTGTGTGTGTGTGTGTGTGTGTGTGTGTGTGTGTCTCACACACACACACACACACACACACACACACACACACACACACACACACACACACACACACACACAAACACTGGATATAAAAAGTGTACACATCCCTGTTAAAATTCCACGTTTTTGTGATATTCCAATGAGTGACCTCCCAAACCTCCTGTACTACAGGCACATGGGATATATGCAAAAATGTAAAAGTCATGGGAAATCAGAATCGCCATATAGCTGAAACACCTGATGTTCATAAAGGTCATTTGCATATATCCCATGAGCCTCTGTTACAGGAGGTTTGGGAGGTCACTCATTGGAAGTTCTAGCTTGGCTGGAGTTTTCATTTTGTTTTTTCTGATTGTTTTTTCAGTGTGACCTTCTAACTCTTTGTTTCAATTTGTTATTTGGGATATTTTTGCAGTCACCCTAATGATAATGGGCATCCGCTGGGTATAACAGCACTGTGTTTCTTATGCTTAGTCAAACACTCTGCTTATGCTATGCTGATGAGGTCACGATAAGGCTGAAATATCCATATCCATAGCTAGTGGTGTTTGGCTTTATTGGCCTGAAATTGTCCATTAAAATGACTTCAAATGTAAAAGTCATGGGCAATCAGAATTGCCATATAGTTGAAACACCTGATGTTCATAAGGGTCATTTGCATATATCCTATGTGCATCTGTTACAGGAGGTTTGGGAGGTCACTCATTGGAAGTTCTAGCTTGGCTGGAGTTTTCATTTATTTTTTTCTGATTGGTTTTTCAGTGTGACCTTCTAACTCTTTGTTTATTTTGCAGTCACCCTAATGATAATGGACATCAGCTGGGTATAACAACCCTGTGTTTCTTATACTTAGTCAAACACTCTGCTTATGGTATGCTGATGAGGTCATGACAAGACCAATATATGCATATCCATAGCTAGTGGGGTTTGGCTTTATTGGCCTGAAATTGTCCATTAAAAAGACGTCAAATGTAAATGTCTTGGGCAATCAGAATTGCCATATAGCTGAAACACCTGATGTTCATAAGGGTCATTTGCATATATCCCATGTGCCTCTGTTATAGGAGGTTTGGGAGGTCACTCATTGGAAGTTCTACCTTGCCTGGTGTTTTCATTTCGTTTTTTTTCTGATTGTTTTTTCAGTGTGACCTTCTAACTCTTTGTTTTAATTAGGTTTTTGTGATATAAAAAATGAGGCCACAATAAATCATTATAAAACTTTTCCCATCTTTAATGTGACCTATAACCTGTATAATTCATTTGAAAAACAAACAAATCTGTTAGGGGAAAAATATAAAAAATAAAAAATATACAATTAGCTGGTTGCATCAGTGCACACACCCTTAAAGTTCTACTTTGTTGAACCACATTTTGCTTTAATTACAGCAATCAGTATTCTCGGGTACAGTGTGCCATCAATTAATGAGGCTCTGATTAATCCGAAATAAAGTTCAGCTATCCTAGTAAGACATTTACTCAGTTGCTTGCTACAACAAAAGCCATGGTTCACAGTGAGCTTACATAGCACCAAAGGGATCTCATTGTTGAAAGTTATCAGTCAGGAGAAGGGCACAAAAAAATTTCCACAGCATTGGATATAAGATGGAATACAGTGAAGGCAGTCATCAAAAAGTGGAGGAAATATGGGACAACAGTGATGTTGTAAAGAACTGGACTTCCCTCCAACATTGATGAAAAGACAAGATGAAAACTGGTCAGAGAGGCTGCCAAGACACCTACAGCAACACTGAAGCAGCTGCAGGAATTTCTGGCAAGCACTGGTTGTGTACTACATGTGATAACAATCTCCCATATTCTTCATATGTCTGGCCTATGGGGTAGGATTGCAAGACGGACACCTTTTCTTACACAGAAAAACATCCAGGCCCAGCTAAAATTTGCAAAAAAATGCATCAAGTCTCCCAAAAGCATGTGGAAAAATGTGTTATGCTCTGATGGTACGAAGGTTGAACTTTTTGGCCACAATTCCAAAAGGTACATTTGGCACAAAAACAACACTTTGCATCACCAAAAGAACACCATCCCCACAGTGAAGGTGGGGCAGTATCATGCTTTGGGGTTGCTTTTCTTCAGCTGGAGCTGGGGCTTTAGTCAAGGTGGAGGGAATTATGAACAGTTCCAAATACCAGTCACTTTTGGTTCAAAACCTTCAGATGTCTGCTAGAAAGCTGAAAATAAAGAGGAATTTCACCTTTCAACACAACAATGACCCCAAGCATACATCCAAATCAACAAAAGAATGACTCTACCAGAAGAAAATTCAAGTTTGGGAATGGCTCAGCCAGAGCCCAGATCTTAATCCAATAGAAAGTCTGTGAGATGACCTGAAGAGGACTGTGCGCAAGAGATGCCCTCAAAATCTGATATATTTGGAGTGCTTTTGCAAGGAAGAGTGGGCAAATATTGCCAAGTCAAGATTTATCATGCTGATAGACTCCTACCCAAGAAGACTGAATGCTGTAATTAAATCAAAAGGTGCTTCAACAAAGTATTAGTTTAAGGGTGTGCACACTTTTGCAACCAGCTTATTTTATGTTTTTTATTTTTTATATTTTCCCTTAACAGATTTATTTGTCAATTGAATTGTACGAGTTATATGTCACATTAAAGGTGGGAAAAGTTTTGAAATGATTTATTGTGGTCTCATTTTTTTATATCACAAAAACCTGGCATTTTAACAGGGGTGTGTACAATTTTTATATCCACTGTATATATATATATATATATATATATATATATATATATATATATATATATATATGTGTGTGTGTGTGTGTATGTGTATACATAGATAGATATACTGTGCCTCACATGTCAGGCCTCTAAGCCAGGGATTGTGGGTTTGAGTCCCACCTGGAGTGACATAATCTTGAGGAAAGTGGACCTTTTTAGACTTGTGCTGTGGTGCTTGTATTAAGCACTTTGTTCTGTAGTCTGTGTACTTTGGTAGGGGTTCTGTTCTCACTGCAGTCAAATGGGGGATGGTGTGTGCATGTGTGTATATGTGTGCATGTGTGTGCATGTATGTGCATGTGTGAGCTGTTGCTTGACATTATGTTTGCTTCCACAGTACAATGGTAGAGCACCAGACTTCTTATGGGCATTGATGTATGTACTGACTCTCAATACATTACACATATGCAGAGATAATGCATGTAAAATGCCACAAAATATCATACATGTGCAATTATGATGCACATACAATGACTTGGTATACACATGCAAGTAGTGAAATGATATATGTACAGTGCCTAACTCATTGTACACATCCAATAATAAGGCCTACAGAGAGCACTGACATGCTATATATGCACTGATGATGCATGTGCAGTGTCTCACATATCATACGTGTCCAACAACGCATGTACAGAGCTTCAGAATATCACATATATAGTGTTGTTGAATGTACAATGCCACAGCACATCACATGTGAAATGGCGTGTGTACAGTAACATCTCATGCATGCAGTGATGCTTTCAGAATGTCTCATTATATCATACATGGTGTAATGATGCATGCATTCTGCCTCAACATTCCAAACATGCTCACCAAAGATGCATGTCCAGTGCCTTGTAATATCACAAATGGAAAGTGATATACTTTAAAGCTAAAACAGAGCACTCTTACATCTCTTTGTATGCTAACAAACCAATTGTACAATACCATAGAAAAATGACTTCTATTGGATTGCATTTTTTAGACTTCAGGTGTTCCTTTGAAAATGTGTGCCACTCAATATTATTGTAAAAGCTAAACAACACCAGATTCTCTCAAGAGGATGAGTTTGTTCAATGGTTAGGTGGGCTGGTCCAGGGACTCTTTTCATTAATGATTCATGCCATAGGCAAAAAACAAAGCAACAGTTAGAAGTAATGAACGGTTAATGCACATCAATGTAACATACTGTAAGCATAGTTTACAAAGTACAAAGTTGTAAATATTGCAAAAACAGAATAGTCATTAAAACACTCAGCATATATAGTAAACAAAACAAAGGCATCTGTTTTTCAGCCTGACTAAGCTTGTGACACTGCATGGTTGAAATAATCTCACGTTGGAAAATAGAAGCTGGGCTACTAGCAGGAAACTATTTAGCACACATATATAAATTGACAGTTTCTAATAATTGTTATAGAATATAGCCACACAACTAAAAGTATCTTCATAGTTCAAGCAGGCATACAGATGTTTAAAGAGCATATGTTCATACTGCAAGACAACAATGATGGAAACATCAGAACTGTACATTTTAATGTCCTCTGTTTAAGTAAAGTATTACTTTTTCTTTTCTCTTCATTGTTTGCCTGCCATTTGGCATTCTGTCTGTTGATTGGCAGCAGTAGTGCAAATGAGCCTATTACAAGTATGCAGTCAACAGCACAGTACTCAGTGAATAAATCCTACTTGTCAGGTATTTATCTCTGTGGCACAGGGTGTAAGTGAAGTCAGCTTAGGGAAAGAGGCCACATAATGAAGGGTTCAAATCCAGGTTAGTTTACAGATATTTTTTATAAATGGATTCAGAATAAATATTGATGCCAAATATATATGAAATACATTGGCTAAAGTCTGTTATACATAATAAAAAATCTTACCTGTAGTCCCTGTGAATTGATGTTACAAATGTATTGTAAACTCACCTCTTCTAATTAGTAATAACAATATGTGCTCTGGATGTTGTGACATATGGAATTTTGTAGATTGTGCAAAGCTAAAAGCAGAACGTGCATAATGTGAAGATATGTGTTATATATGCCAGAGAACTTAATCATATCTTACAATTATTCATTATGACAGTTATACATCATCAGTAACTGATGTCATCAGTAACTGTATGCCCAGTGGCAAGAATGACCTCCTGCCATTTTCAGTGGGTGTCCCCTTTCAGGAATTGCCATTACATGAAATCCTGTTGATTTTTAATCTAAATGCTTTCTTGTGATGTTGCAAGCAGATGTGAAAAGGATGAATGTGCCATGGTCATGCTATAAGTGCTATTTTCCTTGCTACATATATACAGTAAA
The DNA here is from genome assembly GCF_019279795.1 of Protopterus annectens. Taxonomy (NCBI): domain Eukaryota; kingdom Metazoa; phylum Chordata; order Ceratodontiformes; family Protopteridae; genus Protopterus; species Protopterus annectens. The sequence continues at coordinate 461,945,177 of NC_056742.1, read as the reverse complement.
TGAGTTACTCTACAATACAATCTAATTTTTTAATGTCTTTTGCATTTGAGCTCTCCTCAGCAGTGCACAAACATAGTTCACTTCCTATGGAGAAAAGGTAAAAATTTAACTTCAGATGCCTTCTGTAGCACAAATGAGCCTGGCACTGATGTGTAACAGTCAGCACTCTAGATCGTACTCAGTGAAGAAATTGCACCTCTCTGTTAACTTTCTCTTTGGCACAAGGTGCACATTAACTGAGTTTAGAGAAATATGACAGGTGATGCATTGTTTGAATCCATTTCATAGATGTTTTAACAGCGGCAGCAGATTCCCATTTTTGACAGCATTTTGATTAGGAATGTAACAGTAAATGCACATGAGTATCATACCTATGTTTATTGCTACAAATGTATCATTAATGCTTGCTATACAAGCCTAATATAATGTGTGCAAATCATGTTAAGCATGGCAATGATTATATTTAATGTAGAATATAAATGCACAGGTATGATGTGCACAATATTTTGTTAGAATTCTTATGTGTTATCACATACCATATTTATGACAGTATGTCTTCTGAAATATGTATGTAACCTAACCCACCACGTATTACTCAGGTTATGGAACTGCATGTATCTAAAATGTATTTGCAAACGCAGATACTGCCTTTCACATAGAAATGCAGTCCAATGACTAAGAAAAGTCACAAACATGAAGGCATCTCTGAAGTATATCTCCATTCATTATGAAATTAGTATACCCCCATTAGCATATTAAAAAGTAAGTTCACCTGTGGCATTTGACAGTCAATATGCAAATTTTAACATTTAATTCCTTTTGCGCATGCATTCATTTCTCAGGTGGTACTAGTCAATCTTACTAGTGTGAAAGTCCCAACAGCCCAGTGCATGGCAAGTCATACCATTTTTTTCCTCCAACCAACTATGATTAAAACAAACACCATCAAGCATTTCAGTGCTTTGACATTGGAACATCTGTCTGTAATTTAAGCATCATACATAGCTAAATCTCACTGCTCTATTTCACACCCTTTTGATGTAATCAATGCCAATGTGTCGGCCAAGCCATTGCTGTACTTCCAGTTGTGCAAATGCAGTTGGCAAGGCTGGGCGTCTCTGTGCACAAGCTGTTACGTGTGAGATCTGAAATGGGCTGCAGTTCATACACATATTTCTACCTTGAATTCTGCAGACATGGATGGTGAAGGTACTGATGGTGTTCCATTTAGAGCACAAAGGTGGGGTGTTGAAGAGTTCTAGGACTTTTGTTGCACTCCTCATGAAGAACTACACTGGAAGCTACTGCAGGTGGATTATACCAAGTCTCAGCATAAGGCTGAAGTGTGGATTAGCTTGGCCAATATTGACTCCAGTGAAACTGGCATTCCATGCACCAGGGATCAATGTTGTCACCATTATGGTAACAGGAAAAGGTGCAAGCAGGACCCACTTAGCTGAAGGGAGGATGAATGTAAGACTGCAAATACCCCCCAAGCTGTGTAAGTATACTGACCCATCACCTGTGTGTGATATGGCATTAATGTGCTAGCCAATGCAGTAATTTATTGTGCTTTTTTGCATATTTTTTTATCTACTGTACAGTTGCAGCAGAGATAGCATAAAACTGTTATGTGCATCAGGAAAGACTAACATACCTCAGAGAGGCACAAGGTAAGTATACATCAGGTCTAAATGCAAGACAGAGAAGTATTTTCAGTCCATTACTCCATATCATCTTGAACAGACATAGTTTAATCATGGATATCAGCCATATATGCCTGCTTTAATATATCTTGGTGACTGCATTTGGCAAGGAGCACATCAGCTTAATTGTCTGTGAGTTTAATATCCAGAAACAGACATTAGAGTTTTTTACAGGATAGTATATATAAAACATCAACTACAATACTGCATAATATTAGCAATAACTTTTTGCAAATACAGTTTATTAACTTTGGAAGCATATAGCAGATATGACATAGTCAAGAATATGATTCTATTTGTCATATCATACCATTTTGACTGATTGATTTTATGACACATTATTGCCTTCTAATCATATCCGGATGTGGCAAACCTGTTTACATTGTTCTAATTATCTCTTTTTTCTCTCTCCTTATGTCTCTATAATTTAAATTTTTTTGTTATTCATATATTTATTAATTTTAATACGTTTATGGAAAAAATAGTCATCAGCACAGGGAGCTAGACTGACCACAGGAGCTTGTCCCACCATACTTCCACAGCTGGCTGTGGTGGCACCACCACAGACAGCACAGACACCCAGCACATCTGGGTCTGTACCTCCCAGTGTTACCTCCACAACTTCTGCCCTACCTGCATCAGGTAGCTCTGCCCCAGCTGCTGGAGCAATGGTACCCTCCAGAGTAGTAGTAGTGAAGGTAGTGATTTTGTCACCACTCAGGAAATGACAGAGCTAGTGGAGGGTTTAATGGAGAGGAGCCTTTGTGTCCAAATTGGCAGAGCTGAAAAGGTCCTGCATTGTTTTGCCAAAATGATGTCACACTGGGCACTAGCTCAGGCAGCTGACATAGGAGACAATAATGATGGTTCTGAGGGTGAGGACTAGATTCTCACTGTTCTCAAGCTGGATACGGATGAACCTCTGATGTCCCCTACCTATCCCCTATAATGGTTCCCCCAACATTTTGTGTCTATCACCATCCCTGTCTGTCTTGTATGTCCTGTATACCAGCACCTGCTATTTAACCTGCTCTACCTATCAGACCCTCTCATTTGTACAAACCTTCCCAAATATTCCTCTCTCTCTCTCTCTCTCTCCATAAAAAGGGGAATATCTGTCCCACAAAAAAATTACACTCCATACATATCTCTCCACATCACCTATGTGTCATCTTGACACACTTGATTTGGTCAATTGGCTTTACAACATTATTCTATTTTGTCACCCATCCTAAGTGTAGTAACTCTCCAAAGTCATAAAATTGTTTATACAATTCTGCATTTAAGTTGTGAAGAAGTGGATAGCTATGTTGCCCTCCCACTACCATCCTGAAAATTCCTTCCCCTGTGTCCTACCCTGTGCTTGAATGCCTTTTTTACCACTGCCCTATCAACCCCTTTTTCACTCATTTAATCTGGTCAAAACTAGAAATGCATACAACACGCGTGGCCAGAAATGGCCCATCAAAAGGCCTTCATTTTTTCCTCAGTATTGCATGGAGGCTGGCATTGCACACCACTGCTGAGTGACTGTGAATAGCATTTAACATCGTATGGAAAAAGTTGAATATTTTAATTTCAGCTGCAGTAGCATGATTTTCTTCATATAAATGTGCTTAAAACCAGTGAGCTATAGGAACACAGATAAAAGGTATGATTTTGTCACAGTTACTCTAACTGTTCTTAGGCTGGTAAATGTAAAAATCCAGAAGTTCCTATGTGGTGTATTGAGGTAATTCTGAAGACTGAAGTTTTTGCATACTGTCAATGCTTTGATTACAACTGTATGTCAAATTACTATTTCATGATATTTTATATTCCTATCTTTTGTTTAACTGCAAATGTCTGAACTTATCTCCAGTTACAACATTTCATGAACAGCATCTGATTATTGCAGACATGTCTTAATCTTGTTTCTAATCACCTACACCTCCCTCCTCCCTATAACAAGCAGAGTAATAATGAGGAAACACATAAGAGTTAACACACCATAACAATGGTGCTAAATGTACCGCAAACAAAACTTCTGGCATTTATCTCTTTAAATCTCTCTGTCTTCACCCCTTCTATTCTAGTAAGTTGTCACTGTATTTTCAATTGTGTGATTTAAACTGTGCGAACTAGGTGTTTCTTTCTGGTATACTGGGATAATGATTATATCTCTAGACGAACCTTTGCATACTCTCAAGGGCTCTAATCCAGATGTATGTCCAACTGTTACTGACTGTTTTTATGATAGTATTTCATGTGTAGCTGTTGCCTACATATAGTTTTGAGCCACCATTATCCTGCTTCTGTTAGAATATACTTGTTCTCTACCCTCATCTCCTCCTCTGCGTGTTTCTTCCCCCTTCTTTGTCATCAGTCTGTTTCCTCAGCATTTGCACAATAGCTGGCATCAAACAGCACTGTATCTTATGGGAAATGGAAGCACACAGCTCTTAGTAAAATCTTATGAGTTTTTCCCTTCAGCTGCATTAATCCTGTGCCCTTCATCCTACTGTGCTTAACATGTTTTGTTATGTACAGTCAGGTTAATCTTCTCTTGAACAGGCTGAAGATTTAAATGTACACCACATATGATTTTCCATTTTCAAATATTGTTTGGAAGCATTCTTCATTGGAGCATTTAATATGATTCTGGCTGTAATGTACACCTTATGTAATGTGAAATTGTCATTGCTGTGATGAAGCCAGATGCCTACATTCTCCCTTATCTCATTGTTTATGACTGTCCTTTCAAACCAGTAAAAGTAAGACTGCTTATGTCTCAGTCATGGTTATACTTTTTGACCCCAGCTTGCTCCCTATTGGAAAAACTTGATTGCATATAGCATGACAGATAACTTATAAGGAAAAATGTAACAGTGACACAACCCAAAGATGTCAAAAATTTCCCACACAAATATAACATTTTTTGTGTGTCCCTATCCATGTTTCTATGTCTCTTTCTGTTCCTACTTGAGTATCATCATATTTTACTGCTTCATATTTATTAGGCTACTGGGTGTAATGTACATGTTATAGGATTTTACATTTGTCATGAGTGCAATGAAGAGTAATGCATACATTCTGCTTTGCTTCAATCTGTTGTCACATTTGAACTTTGTAAAAACAGGAATTCCTACGTGGTATGGTTAGATAATACTCAAGTCTATAGATTTGTTTTAGAATACTGTCAAGGTTCAAATCCAGATATATGCCAAAGTGTTTTTGAATGTTTTGCATGACTCTTTTGGGTATAAGTGGTGACTGCACATTTTCTTAACACACCATTACACTACTGATGTGTTAATGTGCTTGTTCCTTATTGGGAAAACTGTCTGCAAAAGATCTTGCCTGAATAATTATGATGACAAACCGAAGAGTAACACAACACAAATATGTACAGAGATAAACCATAAACTAATCTCTTAGTCTGTCTACATGTGTATTCCTGTCAGTAGCTGTCCATCTCTTCCCATGCCTTCTATGTCATCAAATAAACCTCCTTCATTCAAAACTATGCACAATGTGGAAGCATGAGCCAATACAACTGACAGTGACACAATAAATGTTTATTATTTGAATGCAATCATCCTGGTATGAACTATTATGAATGCCTGCTTGCTTGACAGTCCACTGTTTTACAATTGTGATTGTCATTTATACCCCATACTGTGAAACAGGTACACATCCCTCTGTTTAACACAATGTACATGAGTGACACTTTATAGATGTGACATAATCATATAGGACGACCACACTGCTGTTATGTTGCCCTGTTCAGACACATGCATTTGTCCCAAAACATGTGATACACAGTAGCTAATACTCCATACAGTGAAGTTTTAATACTTACAAATATGCAATTGCACATCATTAAAGTCAGACAGACATCTCCTGTGGTGCTTGTGATTCATGCTGTGTACTGTAGATGTTTTAACTAGTTAGGCAGGTGGTTTTATTCTGACAGTGGTGAACTTGTGTGTTTGTGTGTGTGTGTGTGTGTGTGTGTGTGTGTGTGTGTGTGTGTGTGTGTGTGTGTGTGTGTGTGTGTGTGTGTGTGTGTGTGGTTCTATTGACAAGTAAATAAAGCCTCAACAGCAGATGTACTGTGTCCACTTTCACTGAGGAGAAGAATTTAACTTTGGACACAGCCCTGTCTGTACAGTATATCATTTTTAACACAGATATCTTCTTTGCAGCACACTGATTAGGTCATCCTGTCAGAAGAGCACTCCACCCCCTAAAGAGTCAGACTTCTCCTGTGCCACTTGCAATTCATATTATGTACTACAGATGTTGTAACTAGTTAGGTATGTGGTTCAAGAATGACAATGGTGAACTTTTGTGTATTTGTGTGGTTCTAGTGACAGGTAAATATAGCCTCAGCATCAGATGTACTATGTCCACTTCCACTTCTCTGAAACACATTGATGAAGGTCATACTTTCATAACTGCACCCGCCCGGTTGCAAGTCAGACTACTCTTGTGGTGCTTGCAGCTAATACTGTGTTCTCTAGATTGTGTAACTAGATAGGTAGAAGACTCAAATCTCACAGTGGTGAACTTGCGTGTGCAGCTTCAATGTCAGGTATGTATAACTTCCTGAACAGATGTGCTGTATCAACTTCAACTCAGGGAAGAATTTGACCTGTGAGAGGAATCCCCATCCACTTATCCCACTTTTACAACAAACACATTGTTTGCACCACACTGATGAAGCCATCTTTCATAAGTGCAGTCTCTCACTATAAAAGTGAGTTTCTCCTGTGATGCTTGAGGCTAATACTGTGTTCAGTTGAGTGTGTAACTAGACATGTAGTGGCTCAATTTCAACACTGGTTAAATGGTGCAACTGTGTGTACTATCATGTACATTTGGTTCTGTGGAAACACCTCTTATGTAAAGTTCTGCTTAGAAGATGTATTTTCACTGGTGGATGGCTACCCTATAAATTTCCATTACTCCCCAGGCAATGGCCAGTTTCAGAAGCACAATGTACAAGAAGAGTTGCAAAGTATTATTGATAAGCAGTCATATTTTATTGTACAGGGATTGTGTTAACTTGCTCAGCAGTTCTCCTTACATTGTAAACATTATGGGCCTTGCCCTTGGATTTTCTGCAGTTGTCCTTGTATTATAACATTCTATGCTCTGCCCGTGATTTTCTGTTGTTGTGAGTTGTTGAGAAAAATGGGAATTATGTGCCTACCATTTTACTGTGTTCAAAACATTGCATTTATGACTACTCCTAATCGCATGCAGTTCCTGAAAAAGTAGTTGTAAATTGTGTACCTCTAACCAGCAAAACTGACTGCTGACTGGTGTTACTCGGTCTTGGCATAAACCACACAGCCTTAAGCTCTTTACCTGAGTACCTTTAGCCTTGATAGACAACAGAGATACCTAATGTTAATTGGTGGTATCCTAGTCTGTATTTGTAGTAGGATGTTGCTAGCACACCTCTAAACACTGTAGTTAAAGTACAGAGTAAAGTACATTCCCACACAACATTACTAAAAGACCCAAGTATCCTGTTTGTGTACATCATCTGTTACACTGAGATATCCTAGTTATCTTTTAGTTAGCAGTTACCAGCATGTCCTCAAAAACTATGGAGTAAAGTGTTAGGTGTCTCTACTGTAAGATCTAAGTTGCCTGATTATTTAGGTCATCCTGATAGGCATAACCCTTCTACACACTTATTTTACTAATAGTATTAAAGGCCAAGGACCACTATCTTATTAAGCTGTGCCCAGCGGCGACCATCTAGTATAACCTGATGCTATTAGTTTGCACATTTAAACTACTTATTTGAAAAGCTGCTTGAAGGTCTCTTATCCAATAAGCTGGGCCTAGCAGAGGCAAACTGGTACAACCTGCTGTTGTTAGCTTGAAAGGTTATAGTATTATTATAACAACTTGCTCTATTTAATCCTCCATTGTTAGAATAGAGGTAAGGATATTGTTAGCTGCATTGTTTTAAAGCCTGCTCTGGTTGCTCTTCACTCTGTCCTATCCCTAGTCTCTAATAATTTGCTATCTTCTACTCTGTCTGTCCCTTAACCATTCCTTTCTAAGCTATCTTTTCCCTCACACCCCCTCATTTCTCCTACCTATACTTGAATCTACATGGCTAAGCCTTTAGAATATCTTATCCCTGTATTGTATACCTCTTGCTGTCTCTATTGCCATCCCCTCATAAGTACCTCTCTTCTGTCTGTTAAGTCCCTCTCTTTCTCCTCTCTACAGCCTTACTTCAGCTAACACTGCTCCTTCTTACCTCATCCTCATCCTCTCTCTGTCTTTGTCTTTGTTTTACAGGTCCCTGGCACCAAACAGAAAAAGGACTTCTTTGCTAAACTGCAGTGAAGTCTGAAGACCACCCCCTCCCTCTAAGAGTTCTGCTTCTCAGTGGAATTCCTCTCCATCAACAGTGCCATCAGTTAATAACGTATGTTCCACTGGGTTCTAACTAATCTTGTCCTTCTTTACTTACTTTGTAACATATAGCTTTGTACCTACTGTTGTGCCTCCTTAAAAAGACTGCTCCTGGTCAGGTACTGTACATCTCTGCTTACCCCCCACCCCACTACCCTTGCTCTCACAGCTCTCCAAGCTGTGCATCCACCTGCCTAACCCTACACCCAGCTACTCTCTCTACTAGCCCTTTCCTCCTACTCCCCTGCCTTCTACTGGAACAGTCCCTCACATCCCTACATACTACCATCATCTGTGCCCTACCCTGGCCCCACATTTTCTGCACTAAATCCTCTATTCTCATCCCCTGACCCAGAGCCTCCCATCTCCCTATTACAGTCTCCCCACTCAACTCCCTACCTCCCTAGCCTTGCTCTTAGCTTAGCGACTGCCTAGTCCCCTTCACAGATTTGTCTAAAATAACAAATAAAAAGTAAAACAAAATGACATTTGTATGCTGTAGAATTTAGAAATGAACACATATAATCTCCCATACAGACACTAGGGAAATACTCACTGATTTTTGTTGCTTACTGCTGCACCTACAGGATGGTGCAACCCCGCTCTGTTTGCTTTGCTCACTTTGCTCCCCTACCCTACCCCCATTCCTACCCACCCCCACATCAATTACATTTGTTTCTATAGACCCCACCCCCAGGACATCTCACTCTAAATTACCCAATTAAAACTAACCTATCACCCCCATAGTACTACTTTACACCACACCCTTATTCAACAACCAACCTCTGTAATTATTAGTAGTTCTTCCACACACACCCATCTCCTTAAGCACATCTAAAAACATGTCACACACCTATTACACCCTGCTGCAAAAACTAATACCTTTCCCACTAATTATCCTCTCTCTCTTCCTGCTGACCATCCTTTCATCCCACCACTCACAACTATATATCACCACCCCCCACCATGGTAGACATAACCCCTAACCAGTCCCTTAAAACTAAGGAATTTCCCTATATCACCATGTGAATTCACCTCCTCCCATTTTTTTTCTACCTATATAATATCCCAACCTACAAAATCAATGCTCATTATTCACTAAAACAAGCTAAAATATTTCACAATCTTACCAAACTCTACCTATACCTTCTCCCAAAACTCCCTTGCTTTGAAGACATTCACCCTAATCCAGGGCCCAATATGTCTACCAACTCAAACTTACAACAGACAGATCCTCTTTACCTAAGAGCTTCCTCCTCTCTCCTCCTTTTGAACATAAATGACAGAAGCATACTTAACAAAACCCATCACCTTCACGCCCTGCTAGCTGTATACAAACCAGAAGTCGCTGTGCTAACAGAAACACGGCTTAAACCAGAAAACCATAACAATGAAATTACACCTCCTGGATATAATATTATATGTAGTGACAGAATTGGGAAAATGGGGGGAGGTGTAGCAACACTATTTCAAGATCACCTCAAAATTGAACAATTCAAGTGTAATTCCAAAGAAGTCAAAGATGTAGAACTAATTCTTGCAAAATTAAAGCTTAATTCCAACAAACAAATAATTATTGCAGGGAGTTATATCCCACCAGGCAATAACACCACTATACTGGAAAGCCTACTAAACTGGATGTCAACCTCTCTCCCACAAGAAACCATACTATTAGGCGATTTTAATATTGACTGAGCTGAATGCACCAGCCAAACCCCCACTACCTACATTAACCTCCATGGGTTCACCTTAATTATATCTGATCCCACTAGAATTGACAAAACATCCAAATGCCAGTCCATCCTAGACTGGATTTTGCTATCTGACCCTAGTATTGCACAGCAGTCAGGCTGTCTTTCTGAAATTCTGAGTGACCACCAAGCAACTTACCTAATCAGGGACCGATCCCACCATATTCACCATCCCATCCTCAGAGTAATACGTAACAAAAAGTCCTTTAGAGCTACTGAATTAATCAATGGACTAAAATGTTGTAATTGGACTCCCCTAAAACAACTAACTCTAGACAAAGCTGTGGCTTTTAAAACTACTTTCCTAAACATCCTAAACTATCATGCACCCTCTAGCATCATTAGAATCAAAACTAACTATGCCCCCATGGCTAACTAACGATACCAAAACATTAATGAAAAAAAGGGACAAAGCCTGGCTACAGTTTCACAAAAACAAAACCACTACCTTTAGACAACACTATCAAGAACTCAGGAACAAAGCCAGAAAACAAATCAAACTTGACAAATCTAATTACTACAAATCCATACAACAAACATATGCTCATAACCCACATACATTTTGGGCCACAATAAATACTTACTGCACCCAGGAAGATCCACCACTCCATCCCCTATACTACCAAACAACCATGAAAATACTCCCACCCAATTTAATAATTTTTTTACAGAAACAGTCCAAGCCCTAGCCAGCACCCAAAATAGTACTGGTACCCCCAGTTCAATAGACATCCCAACCCATCCCAACACACAAAACTACCCCTCCAGCTTTTCCCTGCACCCAGCCTCTACAAAAACAATTGCTGAACTCCTCAAAAAACTTAAACCAACCACACTGGCAGCTGATAATCTGCCAGCAGACTTCCTTCAGATGACTTCTGAAGCAATAGCCTACCCAGTGTCCATCCTAATAAATAGGTCAATATCAGAATGTAAAGTACCTCACTCATGGAAAATATCACATATTATACCACTGCAAAAAGTAGGTAAATCCATTGAGCTAACCAACTATCATCCCATCGTTATTCTATCTCCTCTATCAAAAATATTGGAAAGAGTTGTTCATTCTCAACTCATGCAGTTTCTTCTATAAAATGACCTACTATCCGAATCTCAGCATGGCTTTAGATCTTCCCATAGCATCACCGCAGCACTACTCTCTTTCACTAATGCCATCAATCATCATAGAAATAAAGGACTATTTGTATCCTCCATATTCTTAGACTTATCCGACGCCTTTGATATGGTTAACTATACTATACTCTTGGAGACTCTATCTACCCTTAACATAAGCTCCTCCACCATATCATGGTTCAGTAACTATTTATCAGACCATCAACAAGTTGTCCTATAGCAAGGCCAACTGTCCACCCTACTACTAGTAGCCATAGGCATCCCTCAAGGGTCTATCCTCAATCCTTTGATGTTCTCACTTTTTACTAATCAGACTACCTCAGCCTCACCCTCAGCCTCAGTAGTGCAATATGCAGATGACACCACCATTATATGTGCTGCCCCACCCTAAAGGAGCTTCAAACCATAACTCAAAACAACTTTACCCTTGCAGAATCATGGTTCACTAACATCAAATTTATTCTCAATCCCAAAAAGACAAAACTCATTCTCTTCAGTCTTGGAAAATCTCACAATCTAAACAATGACTTTACCATTACATATAAAGACAATATAAAGATCAACCCAACCACACACACTAAACTGCTAGGTGTTGAAATTGACAATAATCTGAAATTCGACATACTATAAAGAAAGTTAACAGAAAACTTCTTCTTTATAGAAACAAACAGTTCATCACCAAACATACCAAATCCAGTATTGCAAGGACTCACCTCCTATCTAGTCTCCTTTATGCCTACCCTATCTTTACCAACCTTCACCCCAGCAAACTAAACAAAATGAAATCTTGTTACAACAAGATTGCCAGTTTCACCACAGATGACACTTACAGATCCCATCACTGCAACTAAATTGGCTTGAGCTACCTCAGCTACTCCTACTCAACCAACTCTTAATAGCTCACAAGCTCTACTACCTTTCAGAAAAAAACCCAGCCCTTCAGCACTTAATTCATTACTATACCACCACTAGAGTCTTAACATCTAATAATCAAAACCTAATCAGTGTCATCAAACATAAAAATGAAGCTGGGAAAACTCTCTTTGCCTGCTCCATTGCCAACATCTGGAACTCACTCCCAATCCAGTTAACTTCTATCACCTCCCATCTCCAATTTAAAAAATTCCTCAAAACCCATTACTTAAATAACTGGCTTTGTTCATGCTACTCCAAAGGTTAATCCATACTCTGCACTGTTGCTAGGAATATGTCATGATCCAACAATTCCAATGATAAGTACTTCACAGAGCCAGTAGACCTGTTTAACTAATGTAAAGTTCTGAACAGAACGAGCAACCTTCTAGTGGAAAAAAAAAAAAAAAAAAGGGTAACAAGTTTTTCTTCATGCATCATTCACTGTTGCAACTACCTAGAAATTGTTAATAAGTTCATAGGTAGGTACTAGGCTATCAGCCCTGGGGCCTATACAAGCCCAGCCAAAAAGGTACCCTGGCTTTTTCCACCCAAGAAAATTATTTTCCTGTGACACTGTCGAGCAGAGCCACAGATGTGATCCCCGGGGTGAATTTCCTATTTCCCATCCAATCATCAAGATTTTTCTTGAAGAGTGCTAATGAGGAGCTTTGCTTGATATAGATAGGTAGTTTATTCCAGAGTATGGGAAGTCTCTGGGACAGGAATCTATCCCTCTGGCATGTTCTGTTTATTGTGGTGATAAGGTTTAGGTCCCTAGAGAGTGCAGCTCGGAGGGATTGGGATTTCTTTAAGTGGAGCATGTCCAACAGCTCTGGGTTTGACATAGCTTTGTATGCTAGGCAGAGATCACCTCTGAGTAGGCGATATGCGACGGAGTAAAGCTGGAGTTTTTTGAGATGGTCTGCATTGGGCATCTGTTTGAGGCTGGTAATCCTCTTTGTGAGGTATTTCTGCGGCCTTTCCAGTTGTTGTAGATGTCTTGTGAGGTACATACCAAAAGGGGCGTTGTACTCTATAATGGGTCTAATGAGTGATGAGTAGAGGGGAACAATGACCTCTTTTTTTCTGGATGAGAAACCTTTTGTGATGAGGTGTGCCACGTAGAAGGATTTCCTGACTACTGTGGCAATGTGATTATCAAAGGAGAGACTACTGTCCACCTGTGTCCCAAGGTCTCTTGTCTCACTTTCGGTGTTAAGTATACTACTGCCTATGTTGTAGTTCATGGGTACAGAGTTTTTACCAAAGGGAATGACAATGCACTTTTTGGCATTGAGCTTGAGGCCATGGCTTTGACACCAGGCATCTGTCTCAGTGAGGCCCTTTTGTAGGATGTCCACATCGTTAGGAGTTTTGATTATGGCTCCTAGTTTGCAGTCATCTGCAAACTTTGTTAGCCAAAGAGCTTCTGTGTTAGCCTGTACTTCAGAGAAGTAAATACCAAACAGGAGAGGACCCAGGACTGAACCCTGTGGTACTCCACTTGTCACTGGTCTGAAGTCGGATTTGGAGTCTGCTACTTTCACAGTGTGGGTTCTGTCAGTGAGCCAGTTGGCAACCCATCTTGTGACATAGGGATCTATACCTAGTTTAGTGTGTTTATCTATAATTCCAGAGTGGGGGATGGTGTCGAAAGTCTTGGCAAGATCTAGATAGGCTGTGTGAACCACCTTAACCTTGTTTACGGCTTTGGTGACTGCTTCAAAGAAGTCTATCAGGTTTAGGAGACATGATCTGCCTTTTACAAACCTGAACTGGGTGGGGTCCAGACTTTGGAGGTTACCAATGTCTTTGTTTATAAGTTCCATGATGATACATTCCATGGCCTTGCAGACCAGACTCATCAGGCTAATGGGGTGGTAGTTCCCGGGGTCCGTGGTTTCTCCCCCCTTGTGGAGTGGGATAACCATCACTGTGCACCATTCAGCAGGCACAAAGCCTTGCTTATGTATGCCTATTTTTATTCTTGGATGTATTCTTTCTTAGTGTTATGTGGAGCTTTTCTTCCTGGGCCTCTGCTGAAAATGGACCTGTGTCCAGTCGGACTTCCTCTTCTACTTCTTTCGGCTGCTCCCGTTATGGGTCACCACAGCAGATCAACTGTTTCCATTTCTTCCTGTCCTCTGCATCTTGCTCTGTCACACCAACCACCTGCATGTCCCAGTTAACAAATGTAAAATAAAATAAAATAAAAATAAATAAATAAAAATGGCTACATTATGCTTTCAAAAATGAACTACATCACAGTTGTAGTCTGACTTAGCCTTGGTGCTGGCTGCGGTTACTGTGCTTTCTAGACTGCATAAATAAATAGGTAGGAGGTTTGAATCCAGCAATGATTGATTACTGTGATTGTCTGATTGTCTGTCATCCTGTGTAGAGAATGCTTCTACTGCACATAGGCTGTTTAGCTGTGTATTGTTACTGTGCTGTTCAACCTCCTTATTTTCTTTTTAGAAGAACATCACTGCATTAAATAATGGATATGTCATCCTTTCAAATGTGCAGTATCACAATTATAAAGTATCCTGTGTGGCTCATGCTGTACCTTGTGAACTTAGGTTGTCAGTTGAAATCCTAGCCACTACTCCTTAGACTCACTTGTGCCAGTATGACTATGAATGTGCATGTAGGTAACAATGTTGTCACCCAGCTATCTGCTGTAAACATGTATAGCTGTGATTCATATTACTATAACTTATGCTCATTTTTCTCCCAT
>NC_056742.1:461873005-461925505 GCF_019279795.1 Protopterus annectens | reverse complement strand
TGAGACATATCTTATGAGGTCGTTAGGCTAGATGCTTCAAAAGCTGAAACATGGGGGTGATAATGGCCAATGTCCTAATAATACAATGAAACCCGTTGGGTGGTATCATAGAGGTGTACAGAAGTTCCAGGGAGGGTAGTAGAATGGGAGATGAAGAGAATGTGGTTGGATACTCACCTGATTTGCTTTTTGGGAGGTGCAGGCAGGTCACTGTGTACAGATGGATGGGTTGGTACTGAAAAATATATATATAGTTTTACAAGGATGTTACAGAATGGGACAGGTGAAAAATGAAGGGGGAGAGTTAGGCTGGTAATGGAGGAAGAGCCTGGGACGAGAGATGAAGGCAACATTTTTTAATAAGTGGCAAATTATATATACTAAAAGGTAGGTTAATCTAAGTTATATGCATGGCAATGTGAGTTTAGTCATCCCTTCTGTTATTCCGTTAATTACGTAGATAGAAATTTGCATGTATAGGGTAAAAGGGGGGTGGATGGGGTATGCCTTTGCTATCAGGTTATTAATGTTTTGAAGGTTAAAAGAGGGAGGGGGATAGGGTGTGCCTTCATTGTCATGTTATTAATGTTCTGAACGGTAAAAGGGGGAGGGGGATGGGGTGTCCCTTTTTTATCTAGTTATTAATGTTCTGAAGAGTAAAAGGGGGAAGGAGATAGGGTGTGCCTTTGTTATCAGGTTATTGTTATGAAGGGTAAAAGGGGTAGGGGGGTAAGGTGTGCCTTTGCTATCAGGTTATTGTTATGAAGGGTAAAAGGGGTAGGGGGGTAAGGTGTGCCTTTGCTATCAGGTTATTGTTATGAAGGGTAAAAGGGGTAGGGGGTAAGGTGTGCCTTTGTTATCAGGTTATTGTTATGAAGGGTAAAAGGGGTAGGGGGGTAAGGTGTGCCTTTGTTATCAGGTTATTGTTACGAAGGGTAAAAGGGGTAGGGGGGTACGGTGTGCCTTTGTTATCAGGTTATTGTTATGAAGGGTAAAAGGGGTAGGGGGGTAAGGTGTGCCTTTGTTATCAGGTTATTAATGTTCTGAAACGTAAAAGGGGGAGGGGGTAAGGTGTGCCTTTGTTATCAGGTTATTGTTACGAAGGGTAAAAGGGGTAGGGGGTAAGGTGTGCCTTTGTTATCAGGTTATTAATGTTCTGAAGCATAAAAGGGGGAGGGGGTGGGATGTGCCTTTGCTATCAGGTGATTGATATTCGTAAGGGTAAAAGGGGAGGGGGATAGGGTATACAATTACAATAAGGTTATTAATGTTTTGATTTCTTTTGCAGGATGTTGAATTTGATGGAATTATAAAGAAGCTGTAAATCTATATTTTCTCAAGCAGCAGCCCTATTCCAGGCAGTAGCAACCCAGCAGCACTTAAAGGAGTCAGGGGCATCATGAATGTGCTGAAGGGAAGGAGAAAGTGGCTGTTGCAGGACAAAAATACTGCACTAAAAGGCCAAAAGGCAGGAAGAACTGACAAAAGTGGAAGGTGAACCATGTAACACAGCAGATGATGTTTCTGTGATATGTTCTCAAGGGAAGCATAGTATTAATTATAAAACAAGTGACTTGTTCGGTACTTTGAGAAGTTTGGATGGAGAAAGTATAGTAAGGCTGTGGGAGTTTTTGAGGGTAAATGATTTGGAGTAGAACCTGGGAAGGGGATTATCTCGGCAACAGCTGCTGAGATGAAGGTAGGAAAGCAATAGATGTGTTAGAGGGTACATATGGTCTCCCTCAATTGTGTTTTCAGTTAGGAACATGACATGAAGGTGATGGGGAGCTCAGGAGATCAATACAGAGTCACATGGGGGCAGCCTTTTAGCAGGCAGCTGGAGAGTATTTATTTTTCCTCACACACCTTCATTTGTAAAAGGAAAGATCTGGGGAGAAAATTTTGTAGATTTTTTTTTATCTCACCAATGCAGACAGAGCCCAGCATTCACTGAGACTGTGAAGGAGGCACCAGGATCTAAGGATATTATGCCAGCTTTGGCTATCTTGGCGAGAAAGAGATAGCAAGAGATCTTAATGAAGTGATGTGACAACTAGGTGCTGGGGTTCATATATTTCATGGCAGCAATCCTGGGGCAAAACTGCAAGTAATGGTCTTCAGTCATTAGCCTAGTTTATGATGATAAGGCTGAGGAAGGGAGGATGCTTGCTTATGGTATGACCAGCATTTTAGAAAGTCAAAAGCTTTGGATAAATTCCTTGACTGGGAATTCAGACACTTTATTATTATTATTATTTTTATTTATTTGACGTTTGTTTAGTGGGAAAGTCTGACTGATCCAAGAACTAATTTTCAGTGCAGGACCGGGTTGAAAAGTTCCAGTACCAGGACGTTGAAAACATGTACGCAAATACACAATTTGTAATACAGATATGATGACAGAAGAAGCAACGGTACAGGATTTACATTTATAAATATTTACAGTTTTCTGTAACTATCTAGTTAATATTGTTGTGTTTCCACAACTTTTACAATTTGAGAGCTTGTTTGCAGAAGAGAGCTAAGATTCGGCTTTGCAGTTGAGTGGTTTTTAAAAGGAGATGGATGGAACAGTGGATATTATAGCATATGGAAAGAGCAACAGCAAGATGAGAGGAGAACAAAGGAAGAGGAAGAGAAGAGGATATGCAGACTGATTGCTTGGCAGTAAAAGTTGCCCTAGACAAGGTAATGAATACAGCCAATTATCTGGGCTTTTAATGCTTGTATATGCAGTTGGATGGGACGCTAGTTTGTTCATGCTGATTCATATTGTGGTGGTTAGATGCTGGAGGAACGAGTCATAGGTGACAATGGACTATAACAGGCAAGAGAGGGTAGGTGAGGCTAATGTTAGGGGTCGGGGTAGCTTTAAAGAACAGAGGGGTCAACCCCCATTTTGTGAGGCAGACTGTATGCCTAGCTATGTTATGCCCACTGCTTGTATAAACTTGGAAAGTTGCTAGAATAAGAGCTTTTGTGTTAGCATGCATTTTCTGAATTATATTAAATCTGAAACTCAAATGTATGTCAATATTTAGTGGCTTCAATCTTTATTGATTTGGCAGAAAAACACAAATTTTATGAGGAACAGACTAAAAATATATTGCAGAAATCTGGACATTCTGTGAAAATCTGTACAGTTGAGAGTTATGCCCACACCACATTAAATTTGAGATGTTAAATGCATGTTTGGAGGGCTATCCCCATTTTGAGATTGCTGAGGAATTAATTGAGGGGTGCACAAAGGGGGTTTCTATTTAATCATCAGTGGCAGGTGGACAGTGAGTTTGCAATAACCTGAAATCAGTTTATTTATTTATTTTTTATGTTATTTTACATTTGTTGACCGGGATAGTCCAACTGGAGCCATGTCCATTTTCAGTGGAGGCCCGGGGCAATAAGCTCCAAGTTATCAGATACAATAATACAAGTAAAACAAGAGTACATAAGTAGTATTACCAAAGAATACATAGGTAGACATGAGATACACCTGGTTATAGTCAGGAGAAAATTAACAAAAAATAGTTAGTTGGGTTATTCACATTCATGTTGAGAGTTACCCGGGCTTGTTGCAGTGGCAAAGCCAGTTAAATGCCATATGTTGTTTGAGTTTAGTTTTAAATTGTCCTAGGGACGAGAGCAAAGTAGTATTACCTGGAAGTAAATTACAGGCTCTGCCTGCAGTGTTAGCAAAGAGGGCATCTCCAGCAGCGTTGTTGATTTTGATTGTCTGAATTAGAAGTTTGTTCGAGGATCAAAGCAGTCTTGGATTGTTGTGGGGGGTGATAATATTTTGAAGGGCTGGTGTGTTATCTGGGTTATAGAGGATTTCGTTAGCCATGATCAGCAGGTTATATTGGATGAGACTGGGAAGTTCTAGCCACCCAAGCTGTTTTAGGTTGATGCAGTGGTGTGTTTTAAAAGGCATTCCAGTGGCAAACCTGGCAATATGGTTGTAACAGGTTGACAGTCTATATAGTACAGATTTGTTTAGATTGGAGAGAAGGGGGTAGGCATATAAAAGGGTTGAGAGTAGATGAGAGCGAGCTATAGCCATCTTAGCTGGAGGGGTTAGGAAGGCTTTTATTCTATACAGTGACCCAAGTTTTTTATTGATGTTCTTGATTGTTTGATTTACATGTAGGTCAAACTTTAGGTTATTGTCAATAATGACATCTAGTAATTTTGTAGAGGGGTCAGGGGAAATTATTGTCCCATCTTTTGCATTTATGGTAGAGGTGAAGGCGGCAGACCTATGACTTGGAGAGAATAACAGCATTTTAGTTTTTTTGGGATTTAGTAACAATCTACGTTCAGAGAGCCAATTTTCTATGGTATTAAAGGTGGACTGGGTAGCGACCCTCAGGTCTGTGGGAGAAGTAGCTGAGCAAATCAGGGTGGAGTCATCAGTGTATTGGATACAGCTGATGTTTGGTATGACTGTATACAAGTCATTAATAAAGATGGAAAACAGTAGGGGCCCTAATATGGAGCCTTGTGGTACTCCAAGGATGTTTGGTAATAGATTAGAGAGCTTGTTCTGCCATAGGACAGTCTGTTGTCTTCCATTAAGGTAGGATGTAAACCAAAGAAGGGCTTTAGTATCAAGGTGGAAAGTTTGCAAGGTATGAACCAGAAGCTGGTGATCAACCATGTCAAATGCCTTGGAAAGATCCAAGAATAGGGCAGAGGATATGTGATTATTGTTACGGTTATTGTTTATGGTATTGGTAAAAGCGATTAACGCTGAAGTTGTGCTATGGTGTGGACGAAAACCATGCTGGGTATCTGCCATGAGGTGATTTTGGATTAGGTGGTGCATAAATAGTTTTTGTATACATTTTTCCATAATCTTTGCAAGTGGAGAAAGTATAGCTATAGGTCTATAATTGGAGAAGTCCATAGAGGAACCTCCATTATGTAGTGGGATTACGTAGGATGTTTTCCAGATGGTGGGAATGTTAGCTTCTGCTATGGTAAGATTGATTAGTTTCAATATTGGATAGGCAATGGCATCAGCTGATTTTTGAAGGTACTCAGTGGGGAGTTGGTCAGCGGAGAGTGTGGTAGGTTTTATTTTTTTGATCAAGTTACAGATAAGTGATGTGGACACTGGTTGGAAGGAGAACGAGAGTCGGTTTTTAGAGGTAGAAGTATCAGGGGCAGGGGAGCTAGAAGGTAATTGTCTAGCTAGGGCTTGAATTGTTTCAGTAAAGAAATGGTTAAAACTGTCAGAGACCTCCTCTGGGGATTTATCAATGGTGGCAGCAGGGATAGGTGTAGATGTTTTACCAGGGCGGAGTAGATTGTTCAGCCCTGCCCAGAACTTCTGAGGGTTGTCCTTGTTGGTTGTCTATAAATTGCAGTAGTATTGTTTTTGTCCTGTAGAATATTTTTTTTTGTTTCATTCCTAGCATACCTATATTTAACATGATCAGATGAGGGTAAAGAAGATATTGTTATAACTCCATTAGATAAAGAAGTGCTAGCAAGAAGGATTTTAAGTCCTATGATCTGCAATCCATTCAAGGAATATAGCACAGTGCCATTATGTTTAATCCCCAAATAGAGGCCAGATGAATATTACTTGATGTATCACATTCTATTTTATTTGAATGATCAAACAGACAAGGAAGAAGTGAGGGTGTAGTATGCATCCCTGGATGATGTGGGAAAGATAATTCACAACTTCAGTTACCCTTGGCTGGAGAAGTGGACATTGAGTCAGCCATTCAATTATTACCTGTCAGAGAGAATTGGCCAGTCTTAGACATGCATTTGTGAGGGGTTTACTTTGATGAGGTCAGGCCAATGGATTGTTCAGTAGCCTATGTAACTTTTCAGAAATTGAATTCAGCCCTACAGCAGAAATGGGTGAAAAGAGTTACTGGTCAAAAGGCAGATCATTATTTAGATGATTTTCTTTTTCTCGGAAGGGAAAAGGGTGAGTGTTGGAAAGTTCTTATACTTTCTTAGAAATATGTGATGAGCTGGGAGTACCTTTGACAAACAATATACAATAGGGGACAGGAAAAGCTGTGACACTTTTAAACTCATTATTCAGTGCATCCTTGGCTCTTTTTCAGCTCTCAGAAGATACACTGGGCAAATTGCATGAGAGAATTAGTAACACATCAGGAAGATTAACAGCTAGGTTAGGAGAGGTGATAGAGTAGCTGAGTTTGTTCAATTTTCTTAAGTGTGGCCAAAACAAACATCACTGGATTAGGGTGCCTAAGGGAGTTAAGGAAGATTTGTCAATATGGAGTGAGTATTTAGTCAATTTCAATGTATTTTCTATGTGCCTGGATGAGTGGATTTCTCTCAATATCTTGCAATTTTACACTGATGTTGTAGGAATAGGGATGTGAACCTCTTTTAAGGGCAGGTAGTTTGCTGCTGCATGGCTACAGTGATAGTCGGATGCAAAAAAGTGACAGACATTACATTTTTGGAGTTGACGCACATTTGGGTTGCATAGTAAGAGGGTAGTTTTCCATGTAGACACTGAGACAGTGGAACACATTTTGTCAAAAAAAAAATCAGCAAAGACTGTTACAGTTCAGTTTATGGCAAAACTAGTGTTACATTCTCTTATTATCAACGCTTCCTTTCCTGCTCAGTATATGCTGGGGAGAATGAAAATGGTTGCCGAGAGTTTTCAGGTTACAGGTGGAAGCTCACAAGGCAGAGAAGTTGACAATTGAAGTGACAGATGAAGTGACAGATGAAATTTGAGAGGTTGGAAGGTTCTAGCAGGTTGTTTAATGTAACAGTCTTGGTCTGAGCCTCCTAAGAAGTCATGCAGTGCAACATGGCTGTCCTAAAGCTTTTATGAATGAGTTGTTGGTATGTGATAGGAAGTGGTGACTGAGTTTGGTAGCTTTGTATTTGGTGCATAAGTGGGAGACAGGGGATTCATTGAGATTTATTAGGGTCCATTTAGTAGTGTTAAGAGCAGTTGCTGAGTGTACAGGTTTTCCAGATGTTACAAAGTATTGGGTAGTGAAGACACTTTTTAAGGGTGTGTATAATAACAGGTGTGCTGTACCTTTAAGAAGCATTTCTAAGTCTGTATAAATTCCAAGCACATATTATCTTCAGTGCCATTTTGAAGGTGCTGCCAGAGTGTTAACATCTATGGGCATGATAGATAGTTTGTTTATAAGTTAAAGTTCCTTAACTTTATTCATGATGTGTTTGTATACAATGAAGCTGCTTGAACAAGAACCCACAACATTTGTCTGTTTCTTCCTGACCTGACAAGTGACAGGTTGGGAGTGAGTGGTTTATCATTGCATGGTAGGTTACCCATAGTCAGGTAGTTGTTGAAGAGTATGTTCAAAAGTATGGATGTGGTGCCTGCTTCCCTGGAGTTGTATGTTTTGCAGGCAACTTTGCTGGTTTGTTTGTATCAGGAAGACTTTCAAATTAGTAAACTGCATGGAAGTTTAAGATGGGTAGATGTGTGTCTGACAGATGATGCAGTTTTAATTTGGTTGTTGAGATCCAGGACAGATCAGATGGGTAAAGGTCAACCAGTTCTGCTGGAATACTGTGATTATGTCCAGCACACTGAGTTTCTTCCTTGAAGAAGGTGATGTTGGCTAGGCATGCTAACTTAATTTAGTTTATTGAATGGTAGGCCAGTACTGCCAAGTCAATTTAATGTGGTTTTGAAAAGAGTTTTGTGTAGGCAGGGTATCGTTGAAGGAAAATATTCATCTCACTCTTTTTTGGATGGGTTAAGAAGAGTAAGTCTGTTGGTCTGATTGAAAGGAAAGGTAGTTCAGTTTTGGGAGCTGTAGGCATTCTGGGGTGGCCACGGTGGTGCAGCGGTTAACATTGTCACCTCACAGCAAGAGGTTCTCTGGTTCGATCCTTGGCTGGGGGTGCCTTCTATGCGGAGTCTGCATGTCCTCCCTGTGGTCGTGTGGGTTTCCTCCGGGTGCTCCGGTTTCCTCCCACATCCCAAAGACATGCTGTAGGTGGATTGGACACACTAAATTGGCCCTAGGTGTGAGTGTGTGCATGTGTGTGTCTTCTGTGGAAGGTTGGGTGCCGGGCTGGCAACTCGATACTGTAAAACTCCACTGCCAATCATGAGCAGACAGTGATCTGCTGTGGCAACCCCTAACCAGGAAAAAGCCAAAAGAAGAAGAAGGCGTTATATACATTCGGGGTAATCTGGTATCAGTACTGTGTTTGTTTCATACAGGACATTCCTGCATATTTTATGTAGCTATGAGATGAGGAGCAAGGTTGTTTGGATGTATCTACATGTGAAGTAATTTGGAAAGGATATTGCGGTATGCAATGGAGTCATCTTTTGCCCCTTTTGGATAAGTTGAAGTGGGCAGCATCTTATATTAAAGTTGCTTTGATACATTTAAGTGGGAATTCTTTGGTGAAGGAAGTGTTTTTCTTGGATCATTATGGACTTGCTGGAACAGCAACAGTTTCCAGAGACATTAGTGGGGTCTATATTAAATCATCGAAGACCCTCATTGACAAACAGCATTTCTTGTGGGAGGGCTGCACCTCCCCCACTAATTATATATACCAACTCTGAAATTGCATTACATTTAGGAAAGGGGAAAGGACAAATTGTCCGATCTTCACTTTTTAGTGATCTCAGCATGAACAGTTCAAAGAATGGCATGTCTGATGTAAGTGCACCGAAAATGCCATTCAGTGAACTGCATTTTCACTGATTTAATATAGACCCACATTGGTGGTATGGTCTTCTACCATTCCCAAGCTGCAGCAGTAGAGTCAGGCAGGCATTTTATTTAACACAGTACCAAGGGTGGTGCCTGTTGTGGGTTTGTCATTACTAGAGCATTGGGATTTTGCTGATTTGGATTAGATTTGGTTGTTCATATTTAGCACTTTTTGAAACACATTCTAGGGGATGTTTTGGTAGTTCATTAGATGCAGAGTTGTGTGATTTCAGTGGGGAATGGGAAATAGGAGGACACTCTGCCAGTTGCCATTTTATGGACATAATATAGTTACCCCCTTTCTCTTGTTAATAGCAAGTCTAAAATAGAAATGGAACCATAGGTCCAAGGTAGAGAAAACTAAAACTAACCAAAAACAGCACTTAACAAAAAAGTTTTATTTTGGGGGAAGTACAGTCAAGTGTTTTTTTTTTTTGTTTTTTTTTTCACTAGCATGTGTTTGATGGAAGTGAACACTGTAGGACATTACTCCTGGGGATTTCTGATGTGGTTGGATTAAGAGGGAGTGGTCTTTAACACGTCTGTCAGTGGGAGGGGGGTATAGTTATTCTAAGTGCAGTAGTGCATGAGGGAGGAATTGAGAAATTAAAGAAAATGAGATAGTGAAGAAGTGCTAGGGAGAGGAGGGAAAATGGGACAGGAATTTGCCAGCATCTTTGTGCTGATATTTATATGCACCCTCCCACCCTCTGTTGTTTTTGCCTGTTGATGTTTTATGATGTGAGCAGTTTATGGGAATAATATAGTACCTCCTTTTCTCCTGTTAATAGCCGCTGTTAGCGTAGGCTATTGAACCTTAGGTTTCCCAGTATAGTTGCATTTACAGGGAGCAGTTTTTAATGCAATTCTTAAGTGAGTGGAAGTCATCTCTATTTGGGGGTGAAGGGGCTTGAGCACTCCTATTATATGTTTTATGATCTGTTCTGTTCTAATGATAGTTCCATTTATTGATTTTATTACATTTGATAATACATATTCTGTTTGGTCTTGCAAATAAAATGTTGGTCACATTGTCAGTCTGGCCTGGTCTGGTTATTGTGTCTAGGACTGAGGTTCATGGACAAACCATTTTATTCTATTCTGCTTTGCATTGAAAACTGTGGCCACTATTCTCACAAATATGTTTAGCTAGCGCAGTCTTATATTGTTTATTTAGCTACTTGTGATGCTTGCACATGATTTTGTGTTGGAAAGACCATGAAGAGGTTTAAAGAAAGCATTTTAAGACATGTTTATGATGTCAAGAACATGAATATGAAGACTGCGCTAGCTAAACATATTTGTGAGAAAAGTGGCCACAAATTTTCTTTTAAGGCCTTACAATGTGTGAAAGAAAGCATTAGAGATGGTGACCTGAACAATTATATAGAACGACTAGAACTACAGTGGATATTTAGATTGCAGGCTGATAAATATCCAGGGATTAATGCTAGTGTTTGTTTAAAACCCACCCTAAAAGGACGTAAACTGAATTTTTAACATGATTGGTTGTTATTCTTATATAGTTTTGTGATTGGTGTTTCTGTGTTATAAAAGCTTGTTACTTTGATTTTTATATATGGATCTGAAGAAGCATATCTCACACGAAAGCGCTTATCTGTTTGTTGTTTTAATAAAAGTATATACTGACAGTTGTGGTAGCCTTGCTGAGATTTGTTGCATTTTAATGTCTTATCTCCAGCTTTGTCTTTTGTGTGCTGGTTGGCCATCTTATTTACTACAACCCTTTAATAAATTGTTGAATTTCATTTTAGTGAATGCTATTTT
The DNA here is from genome assembly GCF_019279795.1 of Protopterus annectens. Lineage (NCBI taxonomy): Eukaryota > Metazoa > Chordata > Ceratodontiformes > Protopteridae > Protopterus > Protopterus annectens. The sequence goes on along the minus strand of NC_056742.1, from coordinate 461,914,991 downwards.
CAATTCCTCCTTCGTATCTGATGTCAGCTTGGTCTTACTGCATCTCTAAAACAATGTTCTACTTTTTCATACAGTGCACTTACATTTATTGTCTGAGAGTACCCTTTTAGTTCTGGCTGATGTCTTTTGAACCCATTGTTTCTCTACTTTCTCCATCTCTAGCAATTTGAGAATGCTACTCCATTCTTCTCTCCTTGAAGACTAAGCAAGATATTTACCTATGTTTTCCTCATCAAATATCTCCCTTACCTAATCATTCTGCCTTGGATTGTCCTAGTGTCATACTCCCCAATTCATATTTTAATTTATTTCAAATGTTTTCTTCTGTTTCTCCTCACCTTTGCTTCCATTTATCTACTTCTGAATCAGTTGACTTTCTCGATCCTTGACTGCATTACTTACATTTTCTTTCTTCTCCCCTCCTCAGCCATTATGTGCATAGTGCACTTTGAAGTCGGCTTTTATGACATATCACCACACCAAATGCATTTGCTCTGCGTTTTTTAAATTTAACTAAATAGTGGACTTGTAGCTTCACTTGTGTTTTTTTTTACTCCTCCAATTATAATGTCCCCATCATCAGATATTCTTATTTGCCATATAATTGGCATCTGAAAGAATGCAGGAAATAACCACTGCTAGAACCACACTTTATTGTTAACAATGTTGAGTGCCTTTGTCTAGGGAAACAAACTTTATCAGAACTAAGAAACATACAAATAAGCATCATTTATATACTATTAAAAATCACATGATCGATTTCAAAACCTAATTCACACAATTTCCTACCAATCTCATAAATTACTAAAAATCGTACCGATAACCTCCCCAATACAAAGACATACTTACAAACTTTTTCTTCATTGAAGAATAATAATACCTATTGATGTATAAATAAATTGAAAATAAATTACAAATAAAGACAAAATAAAATTTTATGCGTTACATATTAATAAAACGTGCTCCAAGACATGTAAACTATATAAGTAAAGCTGCTTTAGTCTCAAAACACTAGATATAGAGATAACATCATTAAGACCTGGATCCACAGAAGAATTAGTTCTAAGTCACCATTTTAATTCCATTAATTCAAGGACATCCTTTGGCAGGCCTCTATAAGACCTGGTATCCACTTGTTCAATGGCATGAAACTTAAAACTATGACCACTATTGCCACTGAAATGTCTATACAATGCACTGTGTCTATCGTTTCTGATAATATCAAATATCTGCTGATAAAATCTTAATCTAAAGGTTAATAATTTTTACTATATAAAACTGGGATATTGTTGGCACTGTGCTATATATACCACTCTCATACTGAAGCAATATAATTTGCACTTAAGATTGCTCATCCCATATCGCTGGATTTCAGATGTAGAGCCTTCCATGATGACCTTACACTGGCCACATTGCCCACACTTAGTCATGAACCCAGTGGCACCCGCATCCATATTACTCTCTCAAAAGACCTTAAAACTAGTATAATTTTTATAAATTTTCTTAGGAGCATCAACCAAAATTTTAAAATAATCTTGACTGGTAGAAAAGATGCTCCAGTTTTTGTAAATTATATCCTTAATGTCTCTAAAATCCGCATTATAAGTCAAAGTCATACCTTTCCTAAATTCATTCGAACTGTTAAGCAGGCCTTACTGATATCGCAGTGGGTACCCATTTCAAGTAATGGTGCAGAATTCCCCCTCTTTTAACTGTTACCTCATTTTGAATCTCATTCAATAGCAGCAGAGGTACTCGTGGACCTCAAACATCTCTTTCAACACATCATTTTCTGTTTTAAACTGATTATTTTAATATACTATTTTTGATAATCACACAAACTGACCTTTTTCTAATTACTTTTTTTAGTAATTTAACAGGTTGGCAGGAAATTGTGAGAACTGGGCTTTGTACTTGATCATTGTTGTTTTAATGGTATACAAATTATTCTTATTTGTACCTTTCTTAGTTCTGATGAAGTCCGTTTACCTGGATGAAAGTTCTTAATGTTGTTAACAATAAAGTGTGATTCTAGCAGCGGTTATTTTAATGCTTTCTTTCAGATATCAGTTATTGTTTTTAGTTGTGTTTCTGGATTCCAAGTTATCTTATTTGCCATATAAAAGCAATAGAAACTGCTGAAACACAATATGATCAGAAATATATGCTCTAAAATCCAAACACGAATCATCTTTTAATCTGGTATCTAGGTTTAAGGGCATATGGACTACTATACATCTATTTTTTTATTTTGATTTCTACTGCTCTTACTAATGCTGGCTCACTAGATTATACAAACAGGTAGTCTAATCTAACAGTCTGTACCTCTTTGTTCCTAGAAAATATACATTGGTAATGATCTCCATGCATCCATTTCTGTATGCCATTAAAATCCATTTGTTTACTTCATTTAGTAGCCTTGGACTCTTGGGTAATAACATATCCAACTGTTTATTCTATCATATGCCACAAAATGAAACAATATCCCTGTCATTTCATTTGAGTTTTGGATTTAGTTCCCTTGGTCCTCCCCCAACCATTTTATGTGATCCATTCCCACTTGCCTACGCCTCACATTACATCTGGTGCAGTGTAAGACTGCATTCTATTAATGTCGAATAAGGTTGAATTCGTATATTAATATGCGGATTCAACATTTTGCATGTCGCTACACTCTGTTTTCAGTTTTCCAAGTTGATATTACCGCATTTCAGCCAACTGCATTTCGCACTTATGATAGTAAACCACACACACACACACACACACACACACACACACACACACACACACACACACACACACACAGATATATATATATATTTGAATACCCGTCTCCAGTTACTGACATCCCCAAAGTCTTTTCATACTTTCAGTATATTGCCTTATATATTACATGCTGCTGCCATGCCATATTTCTCATATGCCATGTGATACAAAGTGAGTGCCACCACCACTAACACCAATGAGTGCATCATATTGCTTCTATAGGACATGCACATTGGTATGAACCTCTCTCTCTGCCTCCTCATTGCAGTTACCATTACGCAAAATGAAGAAATTACATTTAATTTATTGATGAATTTTTACTTATCTGAAACCACAGCAAACAGCATAGTACTGGAAATGGTGCAAAGTATGATTAGGATTTTAAGAAATTAGGGTAAAGAATAGAGAAATTGTATAAGTGAGTGAAAAATATACTGTGCAGTCTTAATGAAACAGTGAATGTCCTTCTGAAACATATGAATGAGGTTTGGCAACAAACCAAGTTGTGCTGGGACATCTTCAGGAGAGGGTAGGGTCAGATAATGGGAGTTAGTTGGGATAGGGAGGTGAAAGGGTTAAATGGGGTGAGGGATGCTTGGGAGGAAATGACATAAGGGTGGGGAGGGGCTTAAGGGGTTTAGACAAGTGTAGTTGGGTAAGCAATCACATTTTGGCATGAACTTGCTAAGGCAAGTGTACGTCCGAGATGACCTGTAGGTAACCATGTGGAACAGGTAGGCCTTGGGTTACCAGTGGGGGTTATGCTTGGAGCAGAAAGGTGGTTAGTATAAATATATATATATATATATTTTTTTTTTTGAGTGCAGAGCTGGGCAGTCTGTGGGGGGGTAATTGCTTTTGGTTACTGATAGAGAGAGCATGGTTCAGTTATGGACTGACTTGACCACTCATGTACATTTATTGAATAGAGGAATATAGAACAAAGGCCAGGAATGGACATTATTTGCATGGCTTATTTGTTGGATGTGTAGCTTCAGATATAAGTTGCAGTGTTTGTTCCTCACTTGTTTAGTTGTCAGAGGCACTGTTGTCATGGGGGGAAGGGTTGGTGTGCTTTTCTTGTGTGATGGCTCATCAGTCTTTCTTCGGGGGGCCATGGGTGCATTTCCAGGGTAGAGAAGTATGCATTGTAGTTAGAAGTTGTCATGTAGATGTGAACTGGCTTGGTCTTCCGATGCTTGACAATGCGGACTAAACTGAACAAGATAAAAGGATGCTTTCCAATATAATGATTAATCATCAGTTCATGCAGTGTTCAGTAGACATACTTCACAACAGCACAGTTTAATAGAACCGTACAAGGTAGGTGAGATGGGGCTGTTGTTTGGGTGAAAGTGGTCGTGGATTGGGTATTACAGCAGAGTTGTTCTGTGCAGAATTGGAAAATAAGCAGCTGGAGGAAGTCTGATGACTAAATAAGCAAGCGGAGGTAAGGGTGCTGCTTATTTGGTGGAAGGTAATTCAATGAATGGTGTATGAAGTGAGATGGGATGCTACTTCATAAGTAAAGTAAGTGAGAACAAGTATGGACGCTGCTTACTGGGTAAATGGGAAATGAAGTGGGTCTTGGACGCTGCTTCATAAGTAAAGTAAGCAAGCAAAGGCATGGACCCTGCTTACTGGGACAGCGTGAGTAAGTACGCTGCCCTGATTAACATTACCAGGATGTTTATGCTGTGTTTTAGAACCAACTATATTGTGTCTAGTTGTAATTAATAATTTTGGTGATCAAAGCTATGTTATGGAAGTTTTAATAAAGTTAGTCAAATGCCATTCGGTGCGATGTGCTTATTGAAGGGGGCTGGGACAATAACAGTTTATGAAAAAATCAAGATCTGTCAGACCATCTCATCTGTACAGTCACATCTTATTGAAAAATGTCACTTCTGTCACTATTCAAGATACTTAACTGAAGGTTGGTTGCTTGGGCTCTTTTCCCAAGTCAGTGTCAGTAGTGCAACAGGTCGCACACTCCTCTTTGGTACAGAAGGCTGTGGGTTCTATTCTCATACCAAGTAGATGGGCTGCTACCACTACAATGTAATATTTGGGGGGGTGCTACACTATGAGTGTATCATCTCTCAGACATTAAACTAAGATCCCATCTTCTTGAGTTTGTGGTTGATGTAAAAGATCACATGTCACCTATCGAAAAAAGTAGAGGAAGTTTCCCAATTACCTAGCCAAGTTTTCCCTTGTGTAGTATAGATACTATTTTCCCTGAAAAGAGGCCACTAGCCTAGTGGACTAACCCACTCAAGAAAGTATAAATACATAACATTTGCAAGTTTTCCTTGCTCAGTTAAAGTATTAGATTGATTAAAGAGAGTCTAAAGTATTGTGATATAGTTTTCCCTATGGCCAGCCCATATTGTATTCCCTATCGTATTCATCCTGGGAGCCTGAATGTTCAATGCTCTTTGACCTCCACTTTCATTTTTGATTATTGCTTAAATATAGCATAACATAGCTGGCATAAGGCAATATTGCAAATGTGACATTTATTTTATTTATTTTATTTATTTATTTTACATTTGTTAACCGGGCTAGTCTAGCTGGATATATTTCCATTTTCAGTAGAGGCCCGGGGAGAAAAGCTCCACATATAGAGATTACAGATTACAGACTGGTAGGACTTAGACAAGGAATATTGTTATCCAAACAAGAGTAGGAGTTAACAATTTCTAGACAATCTAAATGCAATCATAATGAATATTATTACATAGTTTAAAAACAAGGAAACAAAAAATTGAAAGACCAAGGACAGAGAAATGTACATTGCTACCAAAAGGAAAGGAGTTTAACTATCTGGATAATCTAAAATAACATCATATTGAACATTTTTGCTTAAGTTTAACAGCAGGTGAAGAAAGTGGACATAAAATAATGTAACATTCCCCATCTGGAAAGAAGTATCACGTTCTAAGGTTAATGACTGTCACAGTGGCACCTTTTCTGTCTTTTCAATGTTACATTGAGGCATATGCAGACAAATATTGTCCTTTATGCAATTAGGCCTTCTAGCAGACATTTCATGATCATGAAAGGCTAATTAGTAATTAGTAATTAGTATGGTAAAGATGGTGAAGGGCTTCTTAGCATGTTGAGACAGGGCATTATTTAAACAAAATTTAAAATGAGATAATTATAGGGTACATCATAAAACTAAATGCTGAAGCTTTGGTGAAAAACTACTCAAAACTGCTAGAGAATTGACTCAAATAGACTGATCAAATTTTCTACTGTACCTTCCTCCAAAGAGCTAGATGGAGCCAAATGTTGCCCACAGTCAGATCCCTTTTCATATTTTGAAAGCTAATCTATTAAACTATCCCTCTATTTCCTTATAATGCAGAACAACAATGGATTTATAATAATTATCCCTCTTTTTATGTGTTAGGGAAAAATATTTTTAATAAAACTCCTGGCAACTGAAACTACATATCACAAAAATTAAGGAAAGCAATGGGTTTCCCTAAATTCAAAGAATTGTTACTGGACTACCTGACACAAACCTATCACTGCAATTGCTTTATTGATTGATAGTGGTTACATTTCAAATATTTCACCTGAGTCAATGTATCACATCAATGTATCACTGCCGGTTTTATAGCAAATCATCTACACAGTGGCTGCTCTGTCATAGTGCTAATGTAAATATGTTAATATTATTATCATAAGCATTTCCAAACTATGCAATAATGTAGTAACACTAAATTAATGATTATTATGACTGCTACCTCAGGGCATGATGCACTATAGTTGCACATAGTAACATTATTTTGGTTAATACCTTGAATGAACTTGCTTGTAAATTTGGCTATACTTTGTTTAGTTGTCATAACTGTCATTGTACCTGAGCCACGGCTAAAAAAAGTCAATGTACCTGCCTGCCTACCAACTCAGTTATCAATTATAAATAAATACATACATACATAGATATATAAATTTCTCATTTCTGACATTCAACAAGTATTGTAATATTCAATAAGGGCAAAACAAGTAACTGGAAAAAAGTGACTCTCCTTTCCGCAGACAATCTCATGAATATAATTACTTCCCCTTCTTGGGGACTATCAAAAAGGGAGATTTGAATCCAAAAAATGAAAATGTCCCTTATGTTACTCCTATATCTGCAGATGTCCTGTTCAGTATCCCTAGTAGTGATTGACCTTTCCTTTAGACAGTCGTCTGTAATGTACTGGAAACTTGCTGCCTTCACCCCCCCGCCCCACTTTATATGACATTTTTTACCACTGACCATGCACTTTCATCAATCTGCTATAGAGCAAGTGTAATGAAAATCATCATGTTGTCACTGGGAGAACCCAGACATGCTGCTACCATTCTGCCAAATTTTGCTTTTGTGTGAAACAAGTACATTTCCAACTATACAGTTCCTTGGGAGTAACGTCCTCATCACTTAAATAATCAAACCATTTCCATTTCTACAACTAGTTCATATTTCAGTTAACAGTATACCTGTAAATATCCAGTCCTCACACAAATGTTCAGCTCCTGTCACTGGCAAATATTTGGCTGTTTTACATCTAATAGCATTTCCACAGACAAATGTATTTTTTGTACTAATACCTATTAAATGTCACTCATAGAGGAAACAACTAAAATGAGGTGTATTGTAGATTCATTAACTGCAGTGTATCCATTATTACTTGTTTTGTCTAAGGTAAATGCATTCTCTTCTGTCATATGAATTAAATGGAAAAATATTTCTGTTTATATTTGTATTACTTTGTTTTTAGAAGAATATAATCAGAAATAATGGTTGGGATAAAGAGAGGCTTAGTGTGAGGAGGAAACCTTAACATGGCTGTTTTCCCTTGTGATAAACCTTTCTGATTCTTTGACCATCTTAACACTGAGATTTCCCACTAGCGAAGGCCTCAGCATGAAGGGCAGTCCCACAGACAGAGTTGCATGATATTGTAGTAATCTGGGGGAGCAGCTATTGCTAATTAGTCAGGTGTTCTCTGCAGAAATATTAGCAGCTTCAAGTTTATGCTGTCAAGTGATTCAGAAAATTGCATAGTAGCCTAAAAGTTCCCTGTCGGAAAAAATGAACGGCGCCCATCTGTGAAAGCAGTCACTGTGCTTGTAAGCTGGGAAGTTCTGCAAAGATGTAGGAGTGGAGAGGGTGTTGTCTGTGCATGTGCATGTGTGTAGGGGCATGAATGAAGCTGCATGCATGTGCATGTGCTCACACATGTGTCTGTGTGTGTGTGTGTGTGTGTGTGTGTGTGTGTGTGTGTGTGTGTGTGTGTGCGTGTGTGTGCGTGTGTGTGTGTGTGTGTGTGTGTGTGTGTGTGTGTGCATGTGTGTAGGGGCATGAATGAAGCTGCATGCGTGCGCATGTCTGTGTGCGTGTGTGCGTGTGTGTGTGTGTGTGTGTGTGTGTGTGTGTGTGTGTGTGTGTGTGTGTGTGTGTGTGTATGTGTGTGTCAGCTTGGATGGTCTTACTGGGGGGGATTAGTTAGAGAATTGAGAGTTTGGATATGTGTGTGTATATTTGTTGCAGAGTGTGTGTGTGTGTGTGTGTGGGTGAAAGGGTAAGTATATCAGTAACTGTGAATGACTATGGGGGTTGTTCATTGATATATATGTGTGTGTGTGTGTGTGTGTGTGTGTGTGTGTGTGTGTGTGTGTGTGTGTGTGTGTGTGTGTGTGTGTGTGTGTGTGTCCGTGTGTGCTTGTGTGTGTGTCCGTGTGTGTGTGTGTGTGTGTGTGTGTGTGTGTGTGTGTGTGTGTGTGTGTGTGCGCATCTTTGTGTGTGTGCATCTTTGTGTGTGCATTTGTATGTGTGTATGTGTGTGTAAGTGTGTACCTGCTTGGATTGTCTCACTGGGGGAATTAGGTAGAGAACTGAGAGTTTGGATATGTGTGTGTATAGAAACCAAAAGAAATAAATACAGGTACCGGATAACCACTCGGTATTCACCTCAAAGCTTCAGGCATAAACAAAAAATGAAGCCGAACCACCACGGCTAAAGGAAAAAACTCACTTTAACAACAAAACAAATAAAAGCAGAAGTAAGTGCTTTCGCGATCTTCCTGATCACTTCATCAGATTATAATTACATTTCAACTTCTCCAGATTTAAATATTTCGGGCAGCCAATCTGCTGATGCAATCAATTAAACAAATTATTCAGTGCAAATGCTAAAAGGCATAGTTGAATTAAAAATACATCTTAATAATTTCACATCAGATCTTAAAACATATAACGTATCTTACAGTATTAACCCTAAATAAATAAATAAAAAACAGATCCAGCATTTTTAAAAAGGGGGTTCAGTGCTTAAGTGCTCTTGCTTTTAGGAACGGTTTCAATGACACTGTTTCATTAAGGCCTGGGGGGGGGGGTCAATCTGCATTCAATTGTAGTATCCATTTCTATTCAGCTTCTTCGGTTCTATTTTTAATGGCACCCCCTCTAACACTTTTCTCAATTGCCTCTAAAACCAAAAATTTAAAAACATGATGTATCCCCTCTGTTCCTACATGCTTAGCTAAGGCACTGGTGTCCTTCTTATTGACTATGTCCCTCATGTGTTCTAAAATGCGCTCTTTTAACATTCTATTAGTTTTGCCAATATAGAAAACTTTACAATACTGGCAAATACTAAAATATACAACATTTTTCGTCCTGCAATCTGCATAAAAATCAGTCTCTATTTAAAATTTCTGTTCAGGATGTGTAAAGGTAGTATCTGAAAAAATATATTTACAAGCTATGCAGTTCCTGCATGAATAGGTCCCTATCCTATGTGACAAATTTCACAAATTTCACAAAACAAATTAACGTCACTAGCGTATGAGATAGGGAACCTAAGTTTTTCTATTGTAGGACTTTGCTTAGGTAATTCTTGTGTAGAATATTCTGAAAAGTAGGGTCTAGCTGTACCCTCTCCTTCTCTCTATACTTCTCTAATGCTGCCATCTACTTCTGCTTGCCTGTATCCCCTGCTAAGGAAATTTTCCCTCAATGACAGCATCGCTTTCTCTAATTCTCCTTTGTTATGTAGTCTCACAACTCTCAAGAACTGCCCTTTCATCACATTTCTGCTAACGTGTCTTGGATGCATACTGTTTTTATGTAGTAAGGAATTTTCCTACTCGGTTTCCTATACAGGTTAGTTGCCAATCTGCCTAGTTCTGACTTTTGAACTAATGCATCTAAGAACTCCAGCTGTTTATTTGAATGCCTACAAGTGAATCTCAAAAAAGGGGTCGTCGTATGTAGATATTCTAGGAATTCACCAAGCATTTCTATTGAGCTCCCCCAAAGAAAAAACATGTTATCCACAAAACGTGCATACCACAAAACATATTTACTAATATCATTGCCTTGCACAAAAACATGTTTTCCCATTGTACCAGGGCTAGGATGGCGTAGCTATTGACACATGCTGTGCCCATAGCTACGCCTACCTTCTGCAGATAAAAATCTTCTCTAAATACAAAAACATTGTTCTCTAGAATAATTTCAAGCAGACTACACAATAAATTCACTTTCTCATTCATAAAAATACGTTTCATGCACAATAGATTTCTAATGTTTTCAATTCCCCATTGACTGGGAATCACAGTGAGGAGGGATGTTATATCGAGGGTAACAAGCAGATACTCTCCATTTAATGTAGCTGCCTTACTATATAATGCTTGCAAGAAGGATTTAGTGTCCTTCAATACTGTTTCATATGTTTCTAGTAGTGGATGCAGGTTCTTTTCTACAAAGATAGGCATTGCTTCTATAGCCCAGCCTTTACTAGAACCTATGGGTCTCATTGGTGGACATATCACATCTTTGTATATTTTGGAAAGCCCATAAATGACTGGGGTAATAGGAAATTCAACGTTAAAATACTTAAATAAATCCTCAGATATCAAATGTGTCATTAACAAATCAAGCAACAAAAAAGAAATCGTATCCACCACACCTTTTACTGCAACTTTAGTAATATGTGTATATGTTTTACAGTCATTCAGCAGCTTCATCATTTGCTCAACATAAAACTCTTTGTCCATGATTATAATCCCTCCCCCTTTATCTGCTGGTTTAATCTCTACTGAGTGTAATGCCCGCAATTCAGAAAGTGCATTAGACTCATCTTTACTTAAATTATAGAAGGCAGGTGTTCTATCTCCTTCAAAGGCTTCCCTTATTTGCCTCTCACAGACTGAAACAAAAGTGTCTACCATAGGGTGCATTTTAGTTGGTAGAAAGACAGTTTTTTTTTCAGAAAGCTGCACAGTGGAGGTGGATCAAGGGACACAGGTACATTTCCAAGAGAAGTATAGAGTCTTTGAGAATAAGCTCTATAAATTCAAATAGCTTCAATGGCAGAGATTCCATTTAGAGGCATCTCTGCATTATAGGTTCATAGGTTCATAGGTAGGTGCTAGGCTATCTGCCCGAGGGCATTTATAAGCCTAGCCAGAATGTGTCGGCTTTTGCCACCCCATTGATTAATTAACTGATCTTCTGTCAAGCAGAGCCAATGAAGTGATCCCAGGGTTGTATTTGCTGTTACCCATCCACTCGTCAAGGTTTCTCTTGAAGAGTGTTAGTGAGGGGCTCTGCCTGATGTAATTTGGAATTTTGTTCCAAAGCATGGGGAGTCTCTGTAACAGGAATCTATCCCTCCAGCATGTTCTATTTATTGTTGTGGTGAGGTTTAGCTCACTAGAGCATGTGGCACGCAGTGACTTGGATTTCTTTAGGTGGAGCATGTCCATCAGTTCTGAGTTGGACATGGCTTTGTAAGTCAGGCAGAGATCACCTCTGAGTAAGTGATATGCCACTAAGTACAGCTGGAGTTTTTTTCAGTTGGGGCTGCATAGGACATATGTTTGAGACCAGTAATCCTCTTGGTGAGGTACTTTTGTGGTCTTTCCAGCTGTTGGAATTGTCTTATGAGGTACATCCCAAATGGGGCATTGTACTCTATGATGGGTCTAATGAGTGACAAGTAGAGGGGCACTATAACCTCTTTATTTTTAGATGCAAACCCTTTAGTAATTAGATGGGCCACATAGAAGGATTTCCTAACTAGTTTGGCAGTATGATTGTCAAAGGAGAGATTACTATCTACCTGGGTCCCCAGATCTTTTATTACCTCTTTTGTATTAAGGGGGCTGCCACGTATCTGGTAATTTGTGGGTGTTTTGTTTTTTCCAAACAGGATGACTATGCATTTTTTGGCATTTAGCTTGAGGCCATGACTTTGACACCAGGTGTCCATCTCAGTAAGGCCCTTTTGGAGGATGTCCGTGTCAGCCGGAGAGTCAGTTATGGCTCCCAGTTTGGAGTCATCAGCGAGCTTGGTTAGCCATAGTCCTCCTGTGTTTGCCTGTATTTCTGAGAAGTATATGCCGAACAGTAGGGGTCCCAGTGACTGGTTTAGAATCGGACCTGGAGCCCGCTATTCTTACTGGGTGAGTTCTGTCTGTAAGCCAGTTGGCTACTCATCTCGTGACATAGGGGTTTATGTTCAGGCTGGTGAGTTTTTCTGTAATACCCGAGTGGGGAATGGTGTCAAAAGCCTTGGCAAGGTCAAGGTAGGCTGTGTGAGCCACCTTTCCCTCGTCTATGGCCTTGGTGACTGTCTCGAAGAAGTCAACCAGGTTTAGTAGACATGATCTGCCCTTAACAAAGCTGAACTGGGTCGGGTCAAGTGTTTAGAGATTCCCAATGTCTTTGTTAATGAGTTCCATGATGATGCGCTCCATAGCCTTGCAGACCAGGCTAATCAGGCTTACGGGGCAATAATTACCAGGGTCAGTTGTGGCCCCTCCTTTGTGGACAGGAATAACCATTGCTGTGTGCCATTCTATGGGCACATAGCCTGTGGAGAGGCTGAGGTTGAACAGCGTTTTTAGGTGGGGGGTTAGTTTGTTCTGTAGTTCGTGCAAGACGCAGCCTGGGACACCATCTGGTCCCATTGATGCTGTGTTTTTGGCTTTTGAAAGGGCTGTTTTCACCTGTGCGTCTGTGATTTTTGGAACACTACACTTTTACAGTATTGTGGGCCCTTTTTGAGGTGAGGGGGGGGTGACGTTTGCACTGAATCTATCTGCCAGGATGTTGGCAATATCAGTAGGTTCAGTATAGTTTGTGCTGTTTTGCACTAGTTCATGCATATCTCTGAGTTGACACTTAGATTCTTAACATAGCTAAAGAAGGCTTTGTGGTTATCTTTTGAATCCTTGGCTACTTTTCTTTCGAAATTAGCCTTGGATGATTTCATGAGGGACCTCAGTTTCTTACTGATACTGATCAGGAATGTCTTTCCTTCTTGGGATTTGTTTTTTTCTGAACTAGTTTCCTCCTTCTATCGTATAGCCTGTTTATTACAGGGGTCCACCAAACTGGTTTCTTTCTCGTAGAGGAGTGAGTCTTGGTTTTGCTAGGGATGGCATGATCCATGCATCCTTGTAGGTGCTCATAGAGTGCATTTGTAAAGGTTTCTGCATCTTGGGCAGCGTTATCCTTTAGCATGTGGGCTGTGAAACTTACCACCTCTGTCTTAAGTAAGGTAACATTTGCTTTAGAAAAGTTTTTTACTGTGGTTTCCTTAGTTGGGAGTGGTGGTGGGGTGTGGACATCCAGAATGATTAGTTTATGGTCTGATCTAACCAGTGATGGGTTGACCTCTGGTGTGGAACACCTGTCGCCCATGTTGGTGATGACCAGGTCCAATATGTTTTCACCTCCGGTAGGGGAGTTTACCAGCTGATCCAGGGTGTTTGAGTTGATGAATTCCAGGAAGCTCTGGGCCTGGAAATTTGTACTCAAGTAATTTTCCCAGTGAATGGTAGGGTAATTGAAATCGCCCAATATCAGGGTGTTTGGTAGGACTTTTAGGTTTTCCAGTGTCTCCAGAAAGCTGGAGTGGTTGTCCTGGGTCATGGATGGTGATCTGTAGCAGGCCACAATTTGCATTGCAGATTTGCCAGATGTTAGTTGCACATGGATGATCTCAGAGGTATCATGCTGCACCACTAACCTGGAGGTGTAGGTATCCTTGATGAATATGGATACACCCCCTCCTTTTGTGATTCGGTCTGTGTTCTGTGGCTGAAACGTGTGGTATGAGTTGTAGCCCAGTAGTGCTGGGGTGCTCTCTGGAGCCTTGAACCAGGTTTGAGTTACTGCACAGAAGTCGACGTTCTCCATACTAAGGATTGCTTCGAGCATGTGCATTTTGAGATTTAAACTCCTGGCATTGAGTAGCATGACCCTCAGTTTTTTGTTAATTGTGCTGTTTACAGAGGTGGGTTTGAATTTTGAGCCTTGCCTAAAAAAGGCACTATGGGGGCAACAAGAGCCTTGGCCAGTATTTGAAAGTCTAGGGGTGACTGGTGCAAGCCATCTCTTGTGAAGCAACGTGGCTTGTTGAGCATGTCGTCCCAGGCTGACAGACATTGGATCCCCTTTGAATGACACCAGAAGCTTAGCCAATTGTTGAAATTGATTATTTTTTTCTTTATACTGAGGTATCATTCTTGGTGAGGACAGGATGCTACTCAGGGTCAGGGTCATACCAGCCTGGGCTACATGATCAGAGAGCTCTTCCATGTCTCTTTTAATGTAGTCCAGGGAGGTACGTCTCAGGTCATTCACACCAACATGAACAATGACAGAGTCATATTTGTACTTGTTCTGGAGTGACCTGAGTGCTTGTGTTATGTGGTGGATTCTGGCTCCTGACAGGCAACTAACAGTAACTTTCTGCTTGTCCAGCCTAGTGAGTGGGACGTCAGTTATAAAATAGTACCCAGAGGTTTAAGGGTACTGACTATGCCCACTTACGGAGATGTGTTTCCTGATTTATAAAAAAAAAAGATGGCAACAGATTAACCTGCAGTTAAGCAATGACTACCTGAACTTACTTACAGAGTTCTTTCTGCCCCCAAGAGAGAGAACTTGCTAGTGAATTAAAGGATCTACAAAATGAATTGCATGCCAATTTTTCCATGGACATTATTGCTGATAAACTAGATACCTTATAAGAGATCATATTGAACTATGAAAAAAGGCTACAGAATAAAAGCTTCAGAGAGACATGAATGACTTTCAGCGTGGAGCGGTGTTTTCCTGGCCTAAACCATACACCATGGCAACAAATCAACCAATTAATCATCCTTCCACAGAGATTGATAGCACCCAATGACCAATGAGCAATATAGCAACAGAAGAGGGGAGTGGTTTCACTCCCTAGCCCGAGAGAGACACAGAACTTGTTGGCAGTTGTAACAGAGCAGAGTTCAACAGTGAGGGCCAAGGATAAATCTATACGGAATAACAACAACACAGAGAATGGTAACCTGATGAATCAGAATACTCCTTTTCCTGTGATTTTGAAAGGAGTAACAGGGACTCCAATAGTACCTTTTACCTAAAAGAATACACTACCCATAAAGGACAGATCAAGAAGCCAAGGGAGAAAGGGCCATGTTCGGCAGGTACAAAACATGGAAGCAATACAGGACAAAATGATAACCAGCAGCAAGAACGCAAAAGTTTGGTCATAAATCTCTCTTCTTTACAACTAATTGAAGCACAAATTTCATTATTAGATAAAGTGCTTTCTTTTATTCCAGCCCAAAGAACAGTAATGGTAGATATTCTGAAAGATCTTAAACTGTTTGGCCAAACTCTAACTTTAAAAACTATGTTTAAGGAGACAGCAACAGTGACTGGAAGTTGTTTCAAGAAACCTAGTACCTTTGTGCCTAAAATGCACCCTATTGTAGACAATTTTGTTTCAGTCTGTGAGAGGAAAATGAGGGAAGCCTTTGAAGGAGGTAGAACACCTTCCTTCTATAATTTAAGTAAAGATGAGTCTAACGCACTTTGTGAATTGCGGACATTACATTCAGTAGAGATTAAACCAGCAGATAAAGGGGGAGGGATTATAATCATGGACAAAGAGTTTTACATTGAGCAAATGATGAAACTGCTGAATGACTGTAAAACATATACACGTATTACTAAAGTTGCAGTAAAAGGTATGGTGGATACGATTTCTTTTTTATTGCTTGATTTGTTAATGACACATTTGATATCTGAGGATTTATTTAAGTATTTTAATGTTGAATTTCCTATTACCCCAGTCATTTATGGGCTTTACAAAATACACAAAGATGTGATATGTCCACCAATGAGACCCATAGGTTCTAGTAAAGGCTGGGCTATAGAAGCAATGTCTATCTTTGTAGAAAAGAACCTGCATCCACTACTAGAAACTTGTGAAACAGTATTGAAGGGCACTAAATCCTTCTTGCAAGCATTATATAGTAAGGCAGCTACATTAAATGGAGAGTATCTGCTTGTTACCCTCGATATAACACCCCTCCTCACTGTGATTCCCCATCAGTGGGGAATTGAAAACATTAGAAATCTATTCTGCATGAAACGTATTTTTATGAATGAGAAAGTGAATTTATTGTGTTGTCTGCTCGAAGTTATTCTGGAGAACAATGTTTTTGTATTTAGAGAAGATTTTTATCTGCAGAAGGTAGGCGTAGCTATGGGCACAGCATGTGTCAATAGCTACGCCATCCTAGCCCTGGTACACTGGGAAAACATGTTTTTGTGCAAGGCAGTGATTTTAGTAAATATGTTTTGTGGTATGCACGTTTTGTGGATAACATGTTTTTTCTTTGGGGGAGCTCAATAGTGGGTACAGCTAGACCCTACTTTTCAGAATATTCTACACAAGAATTACCTAAGCAAAGTCCTATAAAAGAAAAACTTAGGTTCCCTATCTCATATGCTAGTGACATTAGTTTGTTTTGTGAAATTTTTAAGACACATTGGAATATTCTTACAGATACTAAGCAACTAGAAGAAATTATTGATTCTGTGCCCCATTTTCTTTTATAAATAAGAAATCACTAAAAGGACAGCTATGCTATAAAGCACAAGTATTTAAACCTAAGAATTTGTCACATAGGATAGGGACCTATTCATGCAGGAACTGCATAGCTTGTAAATATATTTTTTCAGATACTACCTTTACACATCCTGAACAGAAATTAAAAATAGAGACTGATTTCTATGCGGATTGCAGGACAAAAAATGTTGTATATTTTAGTTTTTGCCAGTATTGTAAAGTTTTCTATATTGGCAAAACTAATAGAATGTTAAAAGAGCGCATTTTAGAACACATGAGGGATATAGTCAATAAGAAGGAGACCAGTGCCTTAGCTAAGCATGTAGGAACAGAGGGGATACATCATGTTTTTAAATTTTTGGTTTTAGAGGTAATTGAGGAAAGTGTTAGAGGGGGTGCCATAAAAATAGAACTGAAGAAGCTGAACAGAAATGGATACTACAGTTGAATGCAGATAGACCCCCAGGCATTAATGAAACAGTGTCATTGAAACCGTTCCTAAAAGCAAGAGCACTTAAGCACTGAACCCCCTTTTTAAAAATGCTGGATCTGTTTTTTATTTGTTTTTTATTTATTTATTTTGGGTTGTTACTGTAAGATATGTTATGTGTTTTAAGATTTGATGTAAAATTATTAAGATGTATTTTTTAATTCAACTATGCCTTTTAGCATTTGCACTGAATAATTTAATTGATTGCATAAGCAGATTGACTGCCTGAAATATTTAAATCTGGAGTAGCTGAAATGTAATTATAGTCTGATGAAGCGATCAGGAAGATCGCAAAAGCGTTTACTTCTGCTATTATTTGTTTTGTTATTAAAGTGAGGTTTTTCCTTTAGCCGTGGTGGTTCAGCTTCATTTTTTGCTTATAAATGTGTGTGTATATTTGTTGCAGAGTAGGTATGTGCATGAATGGGGGAGTATATCAGTAACTGTGAATGACTATGAGGGGGTTGTTTGCTGATATGTGTGTGTGTGTGTGTGTGTGTGTGTGTGTGTGTGTGTGTGTGTGTGTGTGTGTGTGTGTGTGTGTGTGTGTACTGGGGTAATTAGATAGACAATTGAAAGTTTGGATATGTGTGTTTATATTTGTTGCAGAGTGTGTGTGTGGGTGAATGGGGGAGTATATCAGTATTTTGAATGGTTATGGGGGGTTGTTTGTTAATGTACGAGTGTGTGTGTGTATGTATGTGCATGTGTAAGTGCCTTTGTTATTGCAATACATGAGCCAGTAGGCAGAACTCTTCTGCAGTCAGGTCTGCCAGAGCTAGTGTTAGCTACTGTGTGATTCACAGACATGCTAATGAGCTGATAATTAGGTATTTCTCAAGGGATCCATAGCTTTCTCTGAATCACATTTTCTCACCAGCTCAGGAATCGCTCTACCTGTGAGCAGTGATCCCTTTTTCTGAATAACAGCCAATGTCATTGCAGTTTGCAAGCACACAAAGCTTCTTGATAGTTTGCTATTTCTCTGCTGTATATGTCTTTGTCAGATGCTTGTAGGGATGTTCCTCAACATTTTCCAACTCATATCATATGTAGTCAGCAGTTATAAGCAGCTATTACAAACAGCAAAACACTTGCTATAGTTTATTGATTCTGATAGCACATATGGAAATACTTTATAGTTAAGCTTTAAAAAAAACGTTATTGGCATTTCATTTATGTTAATATCTCAGTTAAACAAACACATAATTAACAATTTATAACATTTCTCAAAATATTAGATAATATGCAAAGATAAACTGAAAGTAAAAGATATCTTAAAATAAAACTGAATTAAAGTTAACCTAAATTGACAGCCTACATTGTTTACAAGGCATGGCATTTTCCCTAGAACCTAAAAATTATGAAAGAAAATATTAAATTGCTACCTTGATTATTTAAAGACTTACATTACCACAAATTAGTAATATCATTTTTCTCTAATTATAAAGATAATTTAATCAAAATGTACAATCAATATGTGATATTGCATTAATGGCATTAATTTAAATTTCACAAACAGTGGAGTTTAAGAACTCAGTAAAAAACATTTTTACATTTTTGCTATTGTTTTGTGTCTAATAGCTAGGCTATACCAAAAGGTACAGTAGCTGGTTTTCCTTAATATATGAGGTGCTTAGAGAATTTAATAAGACCACATGCTTGATTTATTTAAATTTATCTGACAATAAAGCTTGGGCAAATGACTGAAATGTAATCCATAATTCTGTTAAAACTTTAAAGTCACAAAACAACTATTTAATCTGCTATAATCATTAAATTACATCTCCAGCATAAATTGCCCTTATTATATATTTTTTTGTAAGAGAGTCACACTTTCTTATTTATTTAATTCTGTTTTTGCAACATTTTGCTCTGATTGCTTGTGACCATTGGAACCTGTCTGGTCTATCAGTCTATTGTTTCTCTTCACTGGCCCTGAGCCAGATGAGAGAGATCATCATCGAGGAAGCCATCAGGGGCTGTTCAAGTGTTTTTCTGTTTTCTTCCAGGACCTAACCTCACAAAAATATTTATTTAACATTTGTTGACTGGGAAAGTCTGACTAGTACAGAGCCTATTTTCACCAGAGGCCCAGGACAAAATGCTCCAGACACATCTTTGCAATGTAGGAGGAAACCCACGTGAATGCAGGGAGGACGTACAGACTCTACACAGAAGGCACACCAGACAAGACTCAAACCTGAGAACCTTTTCCCGTGAGGCAACAATGTTTACCACTGCTCCACCAAAATATGGAGAGATGAGGGAATTTGCAATTCAATGGGCTGTCAACAAAGGATGTCTCCTCACTTCTTCAGGGAGTATACCTGTCAACATTCAATAATTGTGCAGAATGTCTTACTTTTTGCCTCATACTTTTGGTCTGTTCTTCATAGAATTTCTGGCTTTCTGGCAAATCATTGAGGGTTGAAGTCACTCAGTTATGGCAAACACTTAGTTTCAGACTTTATATCCTTCGGAAAATGCTTGCTAATTCAAAACCTGTCATTCTACCAACTTTCTAAGTTTAGAAGAGCAATATTTAAACTAAGGCCTTAGTTTTGGCCATTGCCCCCCCCCCATTATTTTTGGGTTTGTCCATATTTCACAAGCTAAAACGTTGAGAGCTACAGCAGGGAGCAGTCTCTCTAAGCAACTCTGCCCTTCTCTCACCACAATTGGTGGTCTCTGTAGTCTCCACCACAGAGGTCACACCACTCTGTGCGCCTTCAAGTACCTACAACCCAGTTGTCCCTCCTTTGGAAATATTAGTGAGCTATGCATACCTCTCAACTCTCCAGATTTTCACAGAATCTTCAGATTTTTAACTGATATTTTTCTCCGTTGCTCATAAAATGTTTGGTTTACTGGCAAATCACTGAGGATTGAAGTTAAAAAATAATGGCAGACATCTGAGTTTCAGACTTCTTACACTTCAGGAAATTAATGCTAATGCAAAAACTGCAATTTTACCAACTTTTCAAGTTTATAAGAGCAATATTTAAAAACTGTCCCTATTTTTGGCCCTTTGTCCCCCTCAATTATTTATGGTTTTGTCTAGATTTTTTGCACTAAGAAGTTGGGAGGTATGCAGCCTTGCCCCTTCACTTCTCTCCTTCCCTGTCTGACTCATACAGTGCTGAGGCTGCTAATTCAACTCTGTTTACATGGATCTCAGTTAGGCCTCCATTCATCTACTCCTTGCTGCCAGGCTCTGTTTTCTTTTTTTTATCTTCCATTTTACTCTTGTGTGTGCATTATAAAGATATTATTCATAATAACCAAAGAAAGTAGAAAATATTAAAACAAATGTAGCTATTTTAAAATATGTGCATATTATATAACCAATACAATAAGAATAAGAGAAATATAAATGGCCACATAGTTCTGCAGTTATTAAAGTATAAATCGTCCTGTTTAGGAAAAAGATAAACAATTTCTAAGACAAAAAAATCTCTTGAGATTTAATGCAAGGCATGGTCTTAATATACAAAGGAGGAATTAGCTGAATTGTTAAAAACAAGACCTAGATCATGACAGAGGAAAATGACTGAGGGTGATTAGGAACATGGAGGATAGTATCGTTACACAGTGCAAAGAGTCTGGTACATAAGACAGGGGACCTCCAAACAATGACCCAGAGGGAAGGTGGACACTTCTGGTATCATAGAAACATTAGCAGTGACAAGTGTTGGTGGGATATGGGGGTACATGAGATGTTCAGGAATGACAGAGAAGGTAGAGGTGGAATGATGATCTCCATAAAGGAGGATATTGAATGCAAAAGCAGAGAAGAGAAAAAGAAGAAGGAGGGGGAAAGGAAATGCTTAGCATTAGAAAGTACAGCAGATACCCAGGTGGTTAAAGTAGAAGAAGGAGGTCACTGATAGATCACCACAGCGTACTGCCCTTTAGATATCTCAGAAAAGGATAGCAAGACATTGTATGTAACAGGAGAAATTGAGGAAGACCCAATTTTTTTGCATGACTGCAGTAACTGGGAGATATGAGTCTTTACTGCCAAGAGAAGAGCCAGCTGTTTTCCTAGATGATAATATATAGGACACCATCCAATACAGAGTTATTGCCAGAAGGAACTGTCATCCATACCCAGTTCAGTTTTGTAAGTTCTACCAGATGCAGTCTAATGAAACTTCATCAAGGCCTATGACTCAATGGTGTACAGTCAGCTACCTAGAAAACTGGAGGGGTTAGTGGTAGGAACATCGCAAATAACTGGATCACTGTGTGGGCGAAAGGCAAGTCATAGAACTCTGTTGCAAAAGGAGATGAGGTCAGAATTAGTAAGTGACCAACGAATTCATGCAGGAGCAGTCCTTGGCCCAGTGTTTTTTAGTATGATTGTTTCACAAGTATCTGATGGACTAGAGAACAGGGCCAGTATCTTTGTTAGTCACATGAAGTTTGGTGCAGCAATGATGAATGGAAAAGACACCAAGAAAGGATTTAGAAAGCCTAACCAAGTGGAGAGAAAGGTTGCAGATGAGATGCAGTGCAGACAGCTGCGAACTACTGCATCTGAGTTGTAAATATCATGGTGCTATGTATCAGTTGTATAACACAAAACTGATCAAAGGAGTAGCAAAGTATTGGAAGGAGGTTTGATCATAACTGGAGTGGGTCTTCTTGATCAGAGTTAGAGTTCAGTGGAAAAGATCAAACAGAATTCTGGAGTGTTATCAGGAGGAGCGACTCTAGAAGCAAAGTGGAATGCCTGTCAGTCTAGTAAACCTTAGATAGAACATATCTTGGTCTAGAGTACTAAGTGCACATCTGAAAGCCATACAAGAAGAATGTCCTTATGGTGTGTGAAGACCATACTTCTCAACCTCTTAACGCAAGAAATCTGAACAAAGCCTAAAACAACTCCAACATGTTGGAGTGAATGACTTGAGACATACCTCCCTGGACTACATGAAAAGAGACATGGAAGAGCTCTCGGATTATGTGGCCCAGGCAGGTATGACTCTAGCCCTGAGTAGCATCCTGCCTTTGCCCAGAATGATACCACAGTATAAGGTCAAAATGATTGACTTCAGCAATTGGTTAAGCTTCTGGTGTCATTCAAAGGGAATCCAGTATCTGTCTGCCTGGGATGACATGATCGACAGACCACAATGCTTTGACAGAGATGGTTTGCACCTGTCGCCCCTGGGATTCAGGCTACAGGCTAAGGCTCTTTCCACCCTTATAGTGTCTTTTTCAGGCAAAGTTCAAAGGACAAAACCACCACCATAACAGGTAAGCATTCAAAATCTGAAGGTAATGCTACTCAATGCTAGAAGTCTAAACATCAAAATGGACTCTCTCGAGGCACTCCTAAAAATGGAGAACATCGATATCTGTGCAGTGAGTGAGACCTGGTTCAAGGCTCCAGAGAGCACCCCTGCAATACCAGGAAACAACTCTTATCACACTTTTCAGCCACCAAACCAAGACCAAAACACTAAAGGTGGAGGATTGTCCATATTCACCAAGGATATTCACACCACCAGGCTAGTTGCCCAACACAACGCTCCTGAAATTCTCCAGGTGCAACTAACACTAGGTAAGACTGCAATCCAAATTGTAACTTGTGCCCCCTCACCATGCTCCAAGATTCTCATTACACCTTTCTAAACATACTGGAAAATATTAAGATACAACGAAACACCATGATATTGGGTGATTTCAACTACCCTGCCATTAAGTGGGAAAACTACTCATATACCAACACCTTTGCCCAACGATTCTTGGAATTCATAAATTCCAATGCCCTGGATCAGCTAATCCATAGTCCCACCATGGGCTCCAATATCCTGGACCTGGTCAT
Organism: Protopterus annectens; assembly: GCF_019279795.1. Classification (NCBI taxonomy): domain Eukaryota; kingdom Metazoa; phylum Chordata; order Ceratodontiformes; family Protopteridae; genus Protopterus; species Protopterus annectens. The sequence goes on along the minus strand of NC_056742.1, from coordinate 461,891,959 downwards.
TGCCAACATGGGAACTCAGTGCTCCACACCCATGGTCAACCCCCCCGTTGGTCAGGTCTGACCATAAGCTAATCACCCTTGACATCCAGATCCCCCCCACCCCCCCAGTAAGGAAACCTCTGTAAAAAACTTCTCCAAAGCCAATTTCATGCTACTCAAGTCAGAAGTGACAAACTTCATGACAGCCATGCAGACGGGAACTGAAAGTTTGATTGCTGAATCCTACACTAAGGCACTGTACGAGCACATCCACTCGTGCATGAATCGTGCCATCCCAAATAAAACCAAGATGCTCTCCTCAAAAAAAAGGCAGCCAATCTGGTGGTCCCCTGGCATAAACAGACTTTACAACAAAAGGAAGAAACCATTGCAGAAAAGAGGAAAATCCCAGGATGCAAAAAATTCCCTTACCAGCCTCAGTAAAAAGCTTATTTCCCTCATAAAAACCTCTAAAGCTAGTTACGAAAATAAAATTGCCAAAGATTCCAAAGACAACCACAAGGCATTCTATAGTTATGTCAAGAATCTAAATGGCAATGCTCAGATCTGCTCTGAGCTACATCAGAATGGCATTAAATATACTGATCCCAAGGATATTGCCAACATCCTGGCAGATCAATTCAGTGAAAAATTCACCCCCTCTCACCCCTAAAAGGCCCATCTCAATACCAAAAGATTGCCAAATTCCAGTAATAATGGCCACACAGGTAAAAACCGTACTTTCCAAAGTTAAGAATACAGCATTCATGGGACTAGATGACATACCAGGCTGTGTACTACGTGAACTACAAAATTAATTGGCACCTCACCTAAGTGTCATGTTTAATCATAGCCTTACCTCAGGCTTCGTGCCCACTGAGTGGCGCACAGCTACAGTTATCCCACTCCACAAAGGGGGAGCCAGCTTGGATCCTGGGAACTACTGCCCCATCAGTCTGATGAGCCTGATCTGCAAGGCCATGGAATGTATTATCATGGAATTTATAAACAAAGACATTGGCAACCTTCAAACACTGGAACCCACCCAGTTTGGGTTCATGAAGGGCTTATCTTTTCTCCTGAACCTGACTGATGTCTTTGAATCTGTCTCCAGAGCTGTGGACGAGGGTGAGGTGGTCCACACAGCCTATCTGGACCTCGCCAAGGCCTTCGACATCATCCCCCACTCTGGAATCATAGATAAACTTATTAAGCTGGACATTAATCCCTACATCACTTGATGGGTTGCCAACTGGTTTACTGACAGAACCCACACTGTAAAAGTAGTTGACTCCAAATCCAGCTCCAGACAAGTGACAAGTGGAGTACCTCAGGGTTCAGTCCTGGGACCGCTCTTGTTTGGCATCTACTTCTCTGAAGTACAGGCCAACACTAAGGGACTCTGGCTAACAAAGTTTGCAGATGACTGCAAACTGGGAGCCATTATTGTATCCCCAAATGATGTGGATATTCTACTAAAGGACCTTACAAAAACAGATGCTTGGTGCCAGAGCTATGGGCTCAAGCTCAATGCCAAGAAATGTATAGTCATCCCCTTTGGGAAAAAAACATGTACCCATGAATTACCACATAGGTGGCAGTACACTAAACACCGAAAGTTTGATAAGAGACTTAGGGACACAGGTGGACAGTGGTCTCACCTTCGATAACCACATTGCCACAACAGTCAGGAAATCCTTCTATGTGGCACACCTCATCACTAAGGGCTTTTCATCCAGAAAAAAGATGTCATTGTCCCACTGTACTCATCCCTCATTAGACCTATTATAGAATACAATGCCCCATTTGGGATGCACTTCTCAAGACATCTGCAACAACTGGAAAGGCTGCAGAAATACCTCACTAAAAGAATCACAGGGCTAAAGCAGATGCCCTATGCTGACTGTCTAAAAAACCTCCAGCTATACTCTGTCACATATCGTCTACTCAGAGGCAATATATGCTTAACATACAAGACCATGTCAAACCCAGAGCTGTTGGACATGCTACATTTAAAGAAATCCCAATCCCTCAGAGCCACATGCACCAGGGATCTAAACCTTGTCATCACAATGAACAAAACATGCTGGAGGGATTGGTTCCTGACCCAGAGACTCCCCAGACTCTGGAATAGTCTGCTCATACATGTCAAGCAGAGTGCCTCTTTGGCCCTCTTCAAAAGGAACCTTGACGATTGGATGGGAGATAGAAAATTCACCCCGGGGATCACTTCAGTCGCCCTGCTAGACAGGGGTCCAGGGAAGTAAACATTGTGGGAAGAAATAACAAGGAATTGTTATGGCTAGACTTGTATAGGCCCTAGGGCCGACCGTCTAATCCCAGCCTATGAACCTATGAACCTATGAACAATGGGGGGGAAAAGGCCCAAAAATAGGGACAGATTTTAAATATTGTTCTTATAAACTTAGAAAGATGCTGGAATAACAGGAATGTGTTAGCATGCATTTTCTGAAGGATATGAAGTCTGAAACTGAAATACATGTCATTATTTGGTCATTTTTAGTGACCCTGTCCTCCATGATTTGCCAGAAAACCAGAGATTTTATGAGACCAACTCAAATATTTGAGGCAAAAATCTGGACAGTCTGCAAAAATCTGTACAGTTGAGAGGTATGGAAGACATTCAGAAGAAGGGTACTTTGGAGAAGGGGTGGGAAGGATAGGACCAGAAATAGAAATACCTGAGCTCATCTTGCTAAAGACCAAGAGAGACAAGATGGCATGACATGGGTTTAGAAGATCATGCGAGGACATGCAATAAAATCTTCCTAAAGAGGAAAGAAAGGGAGGGAGGGAAGAGACATGTAGTTGTAAAAGTACTTCTTCACAGTGAGAGTTTTGGCCCCATGTTATGGGGTGCCAGAATCGGCAGAAGAGTGGTAATCTATTGAGGCATTCAAACGAGCACAAGATGGGAGGAGAAAGGAAGAGAGAGAAGACAGGGATGTAGGGAAAGTGAAATGTTAAATGTAAAACTTGACAGGCTATTGTCTCTTTCTGTCATCAAGTGACTCTCATGTAAAAGGTATCCAGTGCTGGTACTCCATCCACTGCTGTCTTTTCATAGCTGTTTTTCTTGATAAAAATGTTTGTTTGCAAATTCATTAGTGGGACCTGTGCTAATAGTTACTACGTGCATAAAAAAACAGTCTTACACATTGTCGTACCTCTCTTCAAAGTAATTGAAAGTTAAAGGTGTGTCAAACCTGTTTTCTAGGGAAACGTATCATCTTTCCAGTGCTATCAGAGTTAAAAGATGCTGAGTTTTGTACAAACCACTCTACCTCAAATAAGTGAACTACCTATGGTTAACTGAGTAATGGTATCTCTCATCATAATTAAAAGTATCACAGTCCTAGTTTACTTTCCTGTCCTGATCTACGTAAGTGCTTGGAATAGTAGTGTTAATCCCGTAAGTTTTACATTTTGGCAATATCCAGATCAGCTTACCCAGTTGTGAGATTGCGATTCTTCCTGTTACATGATACATGCATTGACATAATGCTCTTATCTATCACTGTCAGAATGAGGTATTAAAAAGTATACTGTTTAGCTTGGCATCCATAAAGTGGAACAGTCAAAAAATCTATGAGGCAATAAATGTAATGTGTCTGCCACTGAGGATGAACTGCATTAGTTCTGCGCTTCCATTAAACAATCCATGAAATTAGTACTGACAACACGTAGTTTGTTTTACAAGCACTACCTGATTTATGAAGTCAAATGATACTAAATGAAGTCATTGGGAAAGCTGTTATATGAAATCCACAGTGGCTGCTGCTCTTGTGATATTTTCAGCTTGGAAAGCTAGTCAATATCCTTTGCTAAATGTTCCATGCTTTAATAATCTGATTTTGATACCAGCTGTTAGGCTGTGACTCAGTTATCTGTACTGCCATCGGGATTCAAACAATGTGAAATAAAGTTTCAAAACATCTGTGAATAATGATATAAAGACAAACAAAATTATTTTTAATGTAATCTTATTCACATCCTTAACTGGTCACTGTTTGGCTACACTTTCCCCCCTCCTAAACAATGTCAGCAATGCTAGTGATCAGTGGCGCACTAATTTGCAGAGATTTATTACTTGTCACAGTAGATACTTTGCATTACCCATCTACCAGACTGCATTCATGTTCTTTTAAATCCATCCATCCATCCGTCAGTCTTTTAAATGCCTGTAGAAATTCGATGTCCAGTGTTTTTAATGTCACATACACATTTTACACACTCCCTATAGTATTTTGCTAAATGCACAAATAACTTTATTTGCAACAGCTGGAGTTCAAACAGTATTAATAACTTCTTTGGGAGCATAGAGTATGTTGCCCCACATTATAGGACTCAAACCCAGGTCTGTTGTAAGAAGGGCATGCAGACTGCACTGTCTTAAACTGTGGGATTTACTCATACCCTAAAAATGTTTATTAACGAAAACTAAATTTATCTCCTCTCATTTTATTTTATTTTATTTATTTATTTTACATTTGTTGACCGGGATATTCCGACTGGATACATGTCCATTGTCAGCGGAGGCCCAGGGAGAAAAGCTCCAACATACATACATTCAGAAAAATATTACACATAGTATTATTTATGAGAAATAATTCTTTTTACAGACTTGTTCAAGCAAGATAGTTATTCAGTTACATCAAATGCAGAAATAAACTTAGTTTATATACATAACTCCTGTTGAGGCTCCAGTATGCATCTTCTTCTTCTTCTGGCTTTTCCCAGTTACGGGTCGCCACAGCGGATCACCTGTCTGCTCAAGATTGGCAGTTTAGTTTTGCGGTGCCAAAGTGCCAGCCTGGCATCCAACCTTCCACAGAAGGCACACACATGCACATACTCACACCTAGGGCCAATTTGGAGTGTCAAATCCACCTACAGCATGTTTTTGGGATGTGGGAGGAAACCGGAGTACCCGGAGCAAACCCACGCGACCACAGGGAGGACATGCAGACTCTGCACAGAAGGCACTCCAGCCGAGAATCAAACCAGAGAAGCTCTTGCTGTGACGGGACAACGCTAACCGCTGCACCACTGCAGCCGCCCAGCTTCCATACATCAGATAAATATTTACATATGGTATTAATCATGATAAAGGCATCTTTTTGTAGACTGACTGTCAAAACAAGTATATAGAGTTACATCATATCCAGAATTGAATAAGGTTAAATGCATAATAATTTTTTTTTACTCTGTTGGAGTGAGTAAGGGTAGTTTTAGTACACAGTTTTAGAGTAAGGAGCTAATCAGGGCTAGAACACAAAACTCATATTCAGCAAACACTTGCAGTATGGTACAATTGAAAGGAAACTTATCACAAAAAAAAAATTTGCTGCCCCCCTGGATTCTCCATAATTGAAAGACTTGGGTTGACTCCTTATCAAAACTGTTTTTACCCCAGATACACACATTCTAATATTTTTGCATTGTCTATGTTTTTTATTCAGCATACATGTTACTTTTTTCTACATTTAGTCCTCGTTATGAAGGCTGTGGGTTCTATTCACATACCAGGTAGTTGGATTCATTTGCAGTGTAATCACTACAGTGCAGCATAAGGGAAAGGTGCTGCACTTCTGAGTGTGCATCCTTCAGATGAGGTCTTAAACAAAGGCCTAACCTACCTGATTCGGTGACAGCTGAGATGGATGTAAAATGTCCCACAACAAGAGTAGGGGAAGTTTCCCCATGGCCTAGCCAAATTCCTCCCTGTCAGTATTAATACCACCTCAGGACCACCCTGAAACATGGCTATTGGCCTAGTGGAATTATCCCAATCAACAAAGTATAACTAAATAATAAATAAATAAATAAATAACTTGTTACAAGTGATACAGCACTGCTATGTGACTATGGTTGTTCCTACTTTTGTTGACAGACATTCAAAATCAAATAGTCTTCCCGATGATCATTCTTTTCCCTGAAAGAGGAGCGACACTTGAAACACCAATAACACCGCCATGCACTGGGGGGTATCTGCAGAATCTTACATAACAGTCCAGCCTGTCAGACATTAAATGGAAGGAATGGATGGGTGTGGGAACGCTGGTGTGTTTATGTCGCTTTGATGATGTCAGTTTCGGACTTGTGCTAGTTATGTGGGCCACTGTTGTTTTCAATATGTCAGTATTTTTTGTAAGTCCTTGTTGGCAGCCCATCTTTGATGACCATTCAAGCAACAATATAAGTGTAACATCAGTGTATGTGTTGGCACCCTTCCGCATATTATCTAGGGAAATCTCATTCCCTTCCTACTGGTTTACTGTATTAGAGAGCTCTCTGTTCCCTTAGAATCATTAGCTGCGGTGATAAACAGAGGTACATCGCTGATACCCTTGTGCATATTATCTAGGGATATCTGTGTCACCTCTTACCATTGCCCTTACATACAGAGCTCTATGTTAGCTTGGAATCATTAGCTACAAACACAAATGCACCCAAGAATGAATAGCTCTGCTTTACATGTGCTGCTGTTCCCTTCTGTTTCACTGTTGATGGAATAGGCCTGCATTCATATCCTAAATGTCAGCCTGGTCCAATGCAAGATATTTTCTTAGCCTTTTGCACCTTTGTGCCTACATAAACTCTCAGTAGACTATTATTTGTTCATTCATTATTTTCCTTCAGCTAACTAAGGATTCACCCCCTTTCTGTTATATTATTGTGACCTGTTAAATGTACCATAGTTTTGCTGACATCTTGATTTATTTCACATTGGTATGCTTTAGCCTTCTTGAGGAAAAAAAAAAGAAGTCATTCCTTATAGAGTAATAAGTTCCAGTAATATTTCTATGGACAGTGCTTCAGAAGCCGATGAAACTGATTTAGATCGACGTAAGAAAGTAGAGTATTGATTTATATTCATAAAGTTAGCTGTTATTGCATGGTCTATGTTACAATTAATCATCTGACATATTTTCACAATTGCAATTAATTTAATTTTCCATATTTTTTAGTATTTCACAAACTACAAAGCAAGTTCACATGCTGACTTGCTTTAAGAGGCCTCCTGCTTTGGAAAAACGACCTGAACAAGTTGAGTAGATAAGCACACACAGCACGAACACTGGGACCCCTGAAGGAATTATTCTGTCAAGTAACTTGGCTCTTTTAACAATGTGAACATCTTGAAACAGTGCAAACAGTGTCAGGCTTACAGAAGAATGGTGTAGCTGTCTAAAGCCATCAAACTATTGCTATCTCATGTCTTAAACCTATGGGATGTAGTGTATCGTATTACCTCATATATCATCAGTTATGGTCATTTTACTGACACAAATGCTCACACTGGGTTTGTGCAGACACAGAGGGCAATTTTGTGCTTTTACCTTCCTAAGTAAAACACTTTTATTGTTTTCATTCTGAAAGTAAATGTATCAAAACAAAAGAAGAAAGGAAAGAAAAAAAGAAACCCAAAATGTCTTTCTGATCACTGGATTTGTAGAGAATTATGAAACTGCTGCTTTAAGGAATGAGATCTGTGATGCAGAGAAGGAGCTTCAGTGAGAAATACTAATTACAAAAATACGGAAAAAGGAGTTCCAGTTCCCCAGCTAGTCATTATTTCTATCCGTCCATTCGTCTTTATGTTCACTTCTTCAATATGCACATTAGATAACTGATGGGCATTAAGAAAGCAAGAGTTCACATAATTCACGAGATTGTATGTATTTTCCTAGGTTTTTAAAGCTCACTAACATTTTCAGTTAAATATATAAAAACATTATTATATTAAGGACTGCTAGTGTTCTTTTTTACACTAAGTGATATTAACGGTAGCCAAGTACAGTGCAGTTAACCGTCAAAGAGATGAGGGTGATATGAGACCCTCCATTTAAGTCTAACATTCATTACTCTCTATGCAGACCCATCGACTGTTACAGCATCATCCTCAGTTTTCCTTACAATATCAATTCTCAAGAGTATCAGGAGAGAGGGATTGAAACACCTCAAAAAACAGGAAGAAAACACCATACAAAATGTTGATATCAGTAAACTTTCCTGTTACATAGTTTACATTTTTAATGACTTTTTTCAGGTAATTATCCAATTCTCCTGCCATTTTTATATAATTTGCCATGTTTGTTGGTTATTTTTTTTATTATTCTTAATGGGTTGTGGAACAGAATTTTGTAGTACTGTGGTGATACATACCATGTTTACAAAAGGATTGTAAAAGTGGGCTTCACAGAAACATGAGTTGGAGGATAACCCCTATAGCCCTACTAATCATATATACCAATCCCAAGGTCAGACAAACTCAAATAAATAAAAATTCTCAATCTTGGAAAGCATTCCTTTTCTCAGAAATTACTTTTGCTGGTCTTTGTGAATGTATGATTTATTAGTGTATTTCCACTTCTACATATTCATGAATATATAGGATATGAAGGGACTACATGCTTAAAGACAAATGAGTTTAAAAGAGAACAATTTTCTTTTCCTTCTTTAGCGAATTTATATATGGATTACAAGTTTTCTTATCTAAAGCCTGTCAATAATATCACTTATTAATAATTTGAAAGTACAACTAATGTTTAATAGGATAGCTGATGCACACTTGTTCAAAATTGTTAATTCAAATGAGATTGCAAAGGATAAGTGAAACTGTCTTTCTTGAATGGGCAGCAACTTTAAAGTGATTGTAGTAAATAAAAGGGTGCATGGGAAAAGACATTTCCATGGGATGAGACTTTGTTCTCCGAGAAAACCTTACATTAGGAAATTCACCCCGGGGATCATGTCAATTGCCCTGCTAGACAGGGGTCCAGGGAAGTAAATATTGTGGGAAGAAATATCCAGGGAATTGTTATGGCTAGGCTTGTATAGGCCCTAGGGCTGATAGCCTAGTACCAACCTATGAACTATGAACCTATTAAAATTGTTTGTATCCCTAAAGAACTGAGCCTGATGGTGCCTCTACCTGCACATAATTGGGCTATTCATTCTGAGAAAGTGGAAGCCTGGAATTCCTTGGCAGGCACGATCCCTAAGACAGATGCTCATGGACAGAAAGTCAGCTAGAGAGGCGGTGGCCTGACTTACCAGTCCTGTCTGGTAGACTATCTTCCTCCCCAGCTAAGCACCCATCTCTCCTGCGTGGCTCTTATGAAGTCCACTATAGCTGCCCTGTGTCAGTTCCTCTCAGCACACAGTACACTTGCAGATGGAATCACAGACTCAGTAAGCCTTAACTCCACTGCATAGGTACCATCTGTGCCTGTTATATAGGGTCTATATCAGATCATCAAAATGGCTCATTATCGAATGCTGTAACGTCAAACTGCAAAACCCGAACCCTAACAATATTTAAACCTCAAAACAGTGAATTTTTTCCCAGGGAAAAAAATTGCTGTTCCGAGAAACACACACACACACCACAAGCCCACTAAAAAGCAGCAATCCACACACATACATTTAAAAGTTACATCTGACCCTACACTACACTGCACATACACTACTATCTATCCACTTACCTTAACCCAGACCCTAACCCTAAGGTCCGTCACTATCGCACACTCACCTCACCCATGCCCTAACCCTAACTCACTTAACCCACCCCTAACCCCAAATTCTAACTATCGCACATTCATCCGTGCCCTAACCCTGACTCACTTAACCCATTCCTAACCCCAAATTCTGTCACAATCGCACACTTACCTGACCTGCACCCTAACCCTAACTCACCCAACCTGAGCACTAACCCGAATGTCCACACAATCACACACTTACCTTAACCCAACCCATAACTTTCCACCGCATTGCTGAAAACAGTGAAGCCACAACAATGGCCAACCGAATTCTTTCCCTAGGAAAGAATTTGGTTTTGTACAGCTTCACTGTTTTCAGCATTCTCAATACTGGGTTCGATATTAGATCATTCGAAATTCTGCCGTTTCGATGATCTAATAAAGACCCATTATGTATCACCCTTGTGGCATGCCAGAGCTGTCTCTGTCTCTCTGTCTTGCTCACCATCCAGAATAGCCAAACAGGCAGAAGTTGCACTCTGCCACCCTTTGTCCTTTTATGTGAAAGAGTGACATATATTAGAAGGTTTTGTGTGCGTGCTCAGACTTTTATCACTGATGTCGAATTTTCATTATTGCCATATACATTGTTACCCCAAATCAATTTTTAGTGAGGTGTAGCACTTGTGAAATTTAATTTTATGCAATTTGAGAATATAAGGATTGCTTTCTGTATTCAGAATCTGGATGTATTTTAAGAGGCTACACAATTAGAAATCTGTCACAGTAATCAGGGTGTATAACTTGTCAAAAGGATTGTTGCATGTAGCCATTAAAAGTGAGATACATATTTGTTTTAATTACCTTAAACACCGACTTAGATTCAAAAATGTATTAATATGCTATTTAATGTGAACCAGGGGTCTGTTCTTGCCTTTAATAATCAGAGATGTTTGAAATACTTTAAATTCTGTTTTTTTATCTTTGCAAATAAGGAAACATGGCACTATATATTCTCTAACAGGGTACTTGATTAATTTTCAACTATTTTTTAATTGAATGTTTGTTTCTTATGTTCCAGAAGTCTGATTTAGGAGATGTGGGACATTTGGCAAAACAAAAGTGCAGCTAAAAAGTAATAAAATTAAACAAAATAAAGACGGCTATATGGAAATGTTTATGACGTCAAGCATAGTGGTGAGAACGGATGGAGCACTGTGATGTCAATTCCAAGCCCTAAGTGCTTAGGACATAGTGAGTATTTGTCACATACTTTAAGAGTTAGCATTAATATGGAATGTGAGTCATCGACATGGAGCAGTTCAGCACTTCTCACTAACTGTTCAATTAAGAAGTAGCCATGTCACCGGGTCTCATGTTTCTCAAGGCCTGTGCACCTCACCCTGATTTATTAATTATTAATGTCTCTGTTCTTACAGATTCAATATAGTGCCAGAAGAAAAGTATGGAACAGCTCTGCAATAAAGTCATAGTTTTCCTTTACTCTCCTACTGATAGAATTAAAACCTCAAAATGATGTTTCCACCAATGTAATCTACTGCCGTATATATGTCTTTGGCTTTTTAAACATCAACACCTGATCATTGCAACAGTCAATGTTTAAATTATGTGTTATAAGTCTTTTTTCACACACATTTCACCAAACAGTTGCATTCATTATTTTCTTTTCACAAAGGGAAGAACATTACTTATAATTCATATGATAATATTTATTTTATTGAGCTGGAATCATCCATCTCAATTTTCAATTTTTAGAAGGCATTTCTTCAGGTTTGGTCTGATAATGTGTTAATGTTACTACTAGCAACCTTAAAGCTGTAGAGACATCTGTCAGAGAACTGTTAAAAAAACTGTGCTGTGTATCAATGTCAGTGGCTTCAGGGATAAGCCAGAGAACGTCCAACGCACTATGTTCTTCGCACTGCAGACAAAGAATCCATGTAGTCATTTAATACACTTTTGCTGACACAGGAAGACAATAAACAGTATACCAGTATAGAAAAGTGATTTCCAGACATCATTTAAACCAGAGAAGGTTCCACCCTATATAAAAAGGTTTATATTTCACCAGACATTAAGAAGGCCAAGAAAATATTGATGCTTGCTACTTAACTGAGTTATAGGATATATGACTGTGAATCTGAGCAACTGTGTTTCTCATTGATTACAATGCTGCAATATTTCAGTGTTACAATATAGCAAAAATTATACTCTGTGTTTTACAGAATTTCTTCTTCTGGCTTTTCCCAGTTAGGGGTTGCCAAAGCAGACCACCTGTCTGCTCATGATTGGCAGTGGAGTTTTATGGTGTCAAGTTGCCAGCCCAGTGCCCAACCTTCCACAGAAGGCACACCTAAGGCCAATTTAGAGTGCCCAGTCCACCTACAGCATGTATTTCGGATGAAACCCACGTGACCACAGGGAGAACATGCAGACTCGACACAGAAGGCACCCCAACTGAGGATCGAACCAGAAAACCTCTTGCTGTGAGGTGGCAATGCTAACCGCTGCACCACTGTGGCCACCCTTGTGTTTTACTGAATTTATTGAGGTGATTTCATGTGAGTATATAAGTGTTTAAAAATGAGAAAATGTGTCAAACTTTGGGGCTGAATTTTGTTATACATGGAAAAGGTACTAGAAATAACAATAATTTGATTGTTAGGGGTAGTAAATTGAAAACTAGGAGCACATTTTTCACTTTAGAGAGAGGAGCTGATGGAATAAACTGCCCTTAAAAATAAGGCAGGAACAAAACTCTTCCAAATTTTAAAAAGATTGTGGACTTATGGTTCGGTGATATGATATACCATTTTAGGGTTTATTGGTGAAAGGTATATAGAGATCTCATCTGAGATCCTTGGTCTTAGAAATATATTGTGTCACTGGAAAAAGAAGTGGTACAGTCTATCTTGGAAAAAATGTGTTTTAAATAGTTCTAAATGTAAGCAGTTACAGTAATATAATATTACTTGTGTAAACGACAGTGTAAGGTTGGCATAAAGGTTTGATTCTCACATGGGATAACTGGCTAGGCTTAACATGGCTCCCAACGGCAGTTAGCCTAGTATGAATCTATGAATCAAATTATGACATAGTTAGAATGTGACGCAATATATATTTGACATTTGGAATGAATACAGCAAAAGCATATTTAAGAGTTAGAATTCATATAGCAAAAACAAACAATGATTTTGGCATTAAGAAACTGTCTACTAAGCACTCAGGTTCTAAGCAGCTAGTTATATCATTCATGCAGTATTACTAAAATGTGTACAGGAAGTAGCCATAATATGTAACTATAAGAAACCTACCACTTTCCTACTCCTAGATGTCGGTAAACTGTTTTATATAGTAAACCACCCTTTAGTACACAACCGTTTACAAGAATGTGGATGCAGCAATACTGTTGAGTTCAAATTTGTCTATTGCTATGATCCTTTCTCTAATAAAGTCATTATTGATATTGGAGCCCTACAAGGATACATTTAGGTGCCCTTTTCTTTACCACATTTACCAACAGTATGCAACAATGTACAAATGGAACCACTTTTAAAGTATGCTGATATGTCATGTACTGCACACTGTACATGTAATAACATTAAACACAAGGAGAACATGCAAGCAGCTCTCAAAATATTATATTCCTTGTTCAATAAAAAACATCTCATAATACATTGAAATAAAACCAAGATAAAACTCCTTAACAACATCAGCAGGCAATGCCTTCCTTGTTGGATCCATCTCCAAGGCTAAAGTTGTATAAGACTGGAAATACTGTGGGATAAATAATGATACAGATCTTTTTACTAGACAGCACACTAGAAATGTAATAACAGAACTCCTCAAGAAGATTGAAGCCCTGTTTGGGTTAAAGCGCAACCTACCACTAACAGGGAAGTATATATTACCAAAACTATTTTATGGAATCTCTACCATGGGAAACCTAAACAAAAACTTAAGCAATCTATTTGCTGCAACCTACAACAAGATTATAAAATTCAGCACACACAAGATATCCTACTGATGCTACTGCCTCAGCAAAATCTGTACTGGATCCTGTACAACAACAAAGTACATACCGCTAACACTCATTCGCAACCTACTATATGCCAAAATGTTCCCAGAACTAATACCCCAACTAAATTGCAATAATACATTAAGGCAAGTAGATTCCTCAAACAACCCTCTATTAACAGTAAACAAAGTGAATATCAAGACAGTGATAAAACTCCAAGTTTATATCTAACTAAACAATGGAATATTTTGTTAAATATCATGAAAACAATCCAAAATAACTCCTCTTTCAAATATCAAAAGTGCAAAGTGTCTCTCTCAAATCCAGTAACATGTGCACACTGCAGTTATTTCATATGTTCATAGGTGTGTGCTAGACTAGTGGCCCTGGGCCCTTTACAAGCCTAGCCATAGGATTACCCTGGCATCGTGCCACCCGACCTTAGTTCCCAGTGCCTCTGTTGAGTAGAGCCACTGGAGTTATTCCTGGGTTGAATTTTCTATTTTCCATCCACTCATCAAGACTAATCTTGAAGAGGGCCAGTGAGGTGCTCTGCTTGGCAAGTATGGGAAGTCTATTCCAGAGCATGGCCAGTCTTTGGGTTATGAAAATGCCCCTCCAGCATGTTCTGTTGATTTTGGCTAATAAGATTGAGGTCTCTGGAGCGTGTGGTGCAGAGGGATTGTGATTTATTTAAATGTAGCATTTCTAACAGAGCTGGGTCAGATATGGCTTTGTAAGTCAAGCAGAGATCACCTCTAAGTAGGCAACAGGAGACAGAATAGTTGGAGTTTTTGAGTCTGTCCATATAGGACAAGTGTTTAAGGCCTAGGATCCTCTTTGTGAGTTACTTTTGCGGCCTCTCCAGTTGTTGCAGGTGTCAGTGAGGTACATGCCAAATGGGGCATTGTACTTCATGATTGGTCTAATGAGGGAAGAGTAGAGGGAGACAATGACCTCTTTCTTCCTGGATGCAAAACCCTTAGTAATGAGATGTGCCACATAGAAGAACTTTCTGACCACAGTGAGAATGTGGTGATCAAAAGAGAGGTTGCTGTCAACCTGTGTTCTCAGATCTCTTATAACGACTTCTGCATTCAGTGGACTACCATCAGTGTGGTAATTCTTGGGAACTGGGTTTTTCCCAAAGAGGATAACGACACATTTTTTGCATTGAGCTTAAGGTCATGGTTCTGACACAAGACGTTGGTCTCAGTGAGGCCATTCTGTAGTATGTCAATTAATAATAGCTCCCAACTTACAATTGTCTGTGAACTTTGTCAGCCAGAGTCCCTTCATGTTGGCCTGGACTTCTAAGAAGTAGATACCAAACAGGAAAGGACCCAGGACTGAGCCCTGTAGGACTCCACTCATGACTAATCGGCAGTGTGACTTGGAGTCAGCTACTTTCACACTGTGGGTTCTATCTGTAAGACAGTTTGCAACCCACCGAGTGATATAGGGATTGATGCCTAGCTTAGTGAATTTTTCTTATTCCTGAGTGGGGAATGGTATCAAAGGCCTTGACCAGATCAAGGTAGGCTGTATGAACCACCTTGTCTTCATCCACAGCTCTGGTGACTGACTCAAAGATGTCGACCAAGTTAAGCAGACATGATCTACCCTTCACAAAACCAAACTGTGTGGGATCCAGAGTTTGGAGATTCCCTGTATCCTTGTTTATTAGGTCCATGATGATGTGTTCCATAGCTTTGCATATCAGACTTGTCAGGCTAATGGGGCGATAGTTCCTGGGGTCTGTAGTCACTCCTCCTTTGTGGAGAGGGATGACTGTAGCAGTGCGCCATTTGGTAGGGACAAAGCAAGAGGTGAGGCTGTGATTGAACAGGGCACACAGGTGAGGTGCCAGTTTACTCTGTAGTTCATGTAGAACACAGCCAGGAATACTGTCAGGTCCCATATAATCTGTGCTCTTGGCCTTGGATAGTGCTGTTTTAACCTGCGCAGCAGTAATACTGGTTGCCTGGCAATCTATTGGTATTGTGATTGGTTCTTTGAGGGGGGAGGGGTAAAGTTGGCACTGAATCTGTTGGCCAGAATATTGGCAATATCTGTTTGCTCAGTATAGCAGATACCATAGTGCAGTAGCTCAGAGCAAATTTGGGTATTGCCGTAGCGATTCTTTACATAACTATAGAAGGCCTTGTGGTTGTCTTTACTATCTGCTGCAATTCTGTTTTCATAGCTAGCTTTAGAGGATTTGATGAGGGATCTCAACTTTTTGTTGAGGTTGATAAGGGAGTTTTTTCAGTCTTGGGACTTCACCTTATTCCGCATCAATTTCCTCCTTATGTTGTAGAGTTTGTTTATGCCAGGGGACCACCAGATTGGCTTCCTTTTTTTGGAGGAGAGTGTCTTGGTTCTATTGGGTATGGTGAGATCCATGCATTTGTGTATGTGTTAGTACAATGCATTGGTGTATGATTCGGTAGTCATGCAACTATTCTCCATTTGCATGGGTGCCATGAGGTTAGCCATCTCTGTTTTTAGGAGCACAAAGTTAGCTTTGGAGAAGTTTTTCATGGTGGTTACATTTGCACGGGGGGAGGTGGATTTCCAAGGTGATTAGTTTGTGGTCGGATCTAACTAGGGAGGAGCTGACTATTGGTGTAGAACAATAGTCACCCATGTTAGTAATGACCAGGTCAAGGATGTTGCTACCTCTAGTGGGGGTAAGAACGAGCTGATCCAGGGCATTGGAATTAATGAACTCCAGGAAAGCTTGGGCAAGTGTATTGGTACATGAGTAGTTTTCCCAGTTAATGGAGGGATAGTTGAAATCACCTAGTATGAGAGTGTTAGGTTGGACTGTAATATTCTCCAGGGTGCTTAGGAACATGGATTGTGAGTCTTGGGACATGGCTCGGGACCTATAGCAGGCTACGACCTGAATCGCTGTCTTACCCAGTGTTAGCTGCACCTAAAGTGTCTCTGATGCATTATGTTGGGCTATCAGTCTGGAGGTGTGTGCATCCTTTATGAATATGGAAACACCACTGACTTCGGAGCTTCGGTCCAAGTTCTGGGGCTGAAATGTGTGGAAAGAGTTATAGCCTGGTAGTGTAGGGGTGCTTTCTGCTGACTTGAACCAGGTCTCTGTTACAGCACAAATGTCAATGTTCTCCATTTTAAGGAGTTCTTTGAGACAGTGCATTTTGAGATTTAGACTTCTAGTGTTGAGCAGCATCACCCTCAGATTGCATTTCTTTGTAGCTGTTATGGTGGTGATTTGGTCTTTGGAACACTGACTAAAAAAGGCACTATATGGGGTGGCAAGAGCTATGGCCAATATCCGGAAGCCCAGGGGTGACAGATGCAGGCCATCTCTGGCAATGCATCGAGGTCTGTCAATCATATCATCCCAGGCAGACAGATAATAGATCCCCTTAGAGTTACACCAGAAATTAGTCAATTGTTCAAATCAATCATTTTCTGCTTGTACTGTGGTATCATTCTGGGTGATGGTAGGATGCTGCTCAGAGCTAGGGTCACACCCACCTGGGCTACACAATCCAAGAACTCCTTCATGTCTCTTTTCATGAAGTCCAGGGAGGTACATCTCAGGTCATTCACACCCACATGTACAATGACTGAGTCATATTTGTACCTGTTGTTGAGGAACCTGAGTGCATGCATTATGTGTCAGTTCCTGGCATCTGACAGGCAGATGACTGTTGCTTTCTCCTTATTCAATCTAGTGAGTGGGACATCAGTATGCCTCACTATTGGGTCACCTATGACTAGTGTGTTGGGCATGCTGTTTTGCCTTAGGGACTTTGGTTGAGTGGAAAACTGTTTAGGAGAGTTATGTGTCTCATATTTAGTGTTGTGTTGTGGTGGTCGAGTGCATTTCTGGCTTGGAAGTTTCAGCTGTTTGGGTAGATTTTTATTGACAGCCTCCATGAAAGTGAGTGTGTGGTTTGTATTTTTATGTGAAGGCAGTGCTGGTGTGTGTTTTGGAGGGCTATGTGCTCCATGTGGTGTGGTGCAAGTCTTGACCTTCTCCTCTTGACCAGCTATTCCGGTCTTGGCTGGAGAGTGTGTGGCTTCCAATTTGGATATATAAGTGCATCTCTCACAAGTCTGAGTGTTGGGAGGTAAGAGGAAAGGGTTGTCAGTGTACATGAGGCAGTTACTACATTGCCTCAGGATGCCCAAGTTCACTAGGTTAATAGGAGAAAGCACAGGGAACTGACCTTTAGACATGCCTGGAGGGGTGGCCATTAATAATAAGTACTAGAGCTACTTCCTTGTAGAATGTTCAGTGCTGATAGCACGTTTGTGTGCTACAAAAATTGCTACAAGAAGTCTGGTAAAGTGCTAGACTAATAAGCTAGTAAAAGTGCAGGAGAGGAGAGAATTAGCAGATCTAAGGGAAAACTTGATGAGCAGACTTTGGCAGTGCTCAGAAGCTTACAAACAGTCCTGGATACAGCAAATCTGTATCTGGACTAGAATAGTTACAGGAAATGTGGGAAACAAGCACAAACGCGGCATTTTAAACCAGAAAGTTGAAAGAGATGGAAAGACTGCCAAAACGGCCAATAAACTGCAATTTCTGGGCCAGAATCCACTCTTCTTGTGGTAGAAAGGCTAGCTAGTGCTTAACACTCCCACTGATAAGCTAGAAGGCTTCCCTCCAACACAGAAAGGCTTGGGGGGCTCAGAAGCTTACAAACAGTCCTTGATACAGCAAATCCATATCTGGGCGAGACTAGTTACAGGAAAGGTAGGAAACTAGCTTTCCTACCTTTTGATTTCCCAATCTCAGTACAACTACAAACTTCTGGTTGCTGTCTGATGAGCAGGTAAGCAAGGTGTACAAATCTAAACACCTAAAAATAAATTTAAAGTCATTCACGTCTCTGTACACTTATACTTGGTGTATGTCTAGTTGTATAATACTAATACATATGCACCCTTTCACTGATATATTGGTTTAAAGATGTCTCCCCCACTCATATACAAACTACATCTGTGAGTTGTGCATCTTATACAATGCTGCTTTTACAATGGAATGCCTTTATAAAATAAAATAGTGGACAGTGCTTAAGCTGCATAAAAGGCATTTACATAGGCAATGCTTTATAACGTAATGTTTTAGTTCTAAGAGACTTTCTCCACTGAGATGTATTGGTTACTAGAAAGTGTATCACATATGCAAAGTCTTCTTAGGCCATTTGTGTAATGTGTTGTTTTATTTCAAGTAAAAATCCGCATGCATCTAATTGTAATATATTATTTATTTCTAAAACAGTACTAGTATGTAATTTGGGAGTTTCCTTTTTTAAGAATCCTGTGAAAATAATTGTGATGTCACTAGGGTTAACTTATTTAACAAAATATAAATAAGCAAATATTGTTAATACCATATTTTGAGAAAAAATATGGTTGAAAGTGAAAATTCAG